>NW_023601322.1:7001102-7560427 GCF_014898055.3 Talpa occidentalis
TTTGTATTTCTTCTTCTTCAGATTTATTGTTTGTGTATAGGAAGGCTACTGACTTTTGCGTGTTGATTTTGTATCCTGCCACTTTACTGAACTGATTGATGAGTTGAATTAGCTTTTCTGTGGAGTTTTTGGGGTTCTCTATGTATAATATCATATCGTCTGCAAATAGTGATAGTTTGACTTCTTCTTTTCCTATTTGGATTCCTTGGATGTCTTTCTCTTGTCTTATTGCCCTGGCTAGGACTTCCAGTATTATATTGAAAAGCAATGGTGAGAGTGGACATCCTTGTCTTGTTCCAGATCTTAATGGAATTGCTTTCAGCTTTCACCATTGAGAATGATACTGGCTGTTGGCTTGTCATAGATGGCCTTTATGATGTTGAGGTATGTTCCTTGTATCCCCAGAATTTCAAGGGCTTTTATCATGAATGGGTGTTGCACTTTGTCGAAAGCTTTCTCAGCATCTATTGATATTATCATATGGTTTTATATTTCTTTTTGTTGATGTGTTGGATAACGTTGATTGATTTTCGGATGTTAAACCATCCTTGTGCCCCTGGAATGAATCCAACTTGGTCGTGGTGAATTATCTTATGGATACATTGTTGGATTCTGATAGCTAAAATTTTATTGAGGATTTTTGCATCAGTGTTCATTAGGGAGATTGGCCTGTAGTTTTCCTTTTTTGTGTTGTCCTTGTTCGGTTTTTGGTATTAGTGTAATGTTGGCTTCATAAAACGTGTTTGGTATTGTCCCTTCCTTCTCAATTTTTTGGAAGAGTTTGTGAAGGATAGGCACTAATTCGTCTCTGAATGTTTGGTAGAATTCATTTGTAAATCCATCAGGTCCTGGGCTTTTGTTTTTGGGGAGGTTTTTTATTACCATTTCAATTTCGCTAATTGTAATTGGTTTGTTTAGGTGTTCTAAGAAATAGAACAATTATTGATGAAATTCATATGGAATCACAAAAAACCCAGAATAGCCAAAGCTCTCCTGAAAAAAAAAGAAGGGAATGGAGGCATCACACTCCCAGACTTCCAACTCTACTACAAAGCCATAATCATCAAAACTGCATGGTATTGGAACAAGAACAGACATACAGACCAATGGAATCGAATAGAAAATCCAGAAATAAATCCACAGATTTATGGTCAACTAATCTTTGACAAAGGAGCAAAGAATATGCATTGGAGCAAAGAAAGTTTGTTCAATAAATGGTGCTGGGAAAACTGGGTCGCTACATGCAAAAGAATGAAGCTTGACCACTACCTCACACCATACACAAAAATCAACTCAAAATGGATTAAAGAACTAGACATAAGACCTGAACCATAAAATATATAGAAGGAAATACAGGCGAAACACTACGTGATTTGCACATCAAAGACATCTTTACAGACACATCACCCAAAGCAGTGATAGTGAAGGCGAAGATAAACAGCTGGGACTACATCAAATTAAAGAGCTTCTGCACAGCAAAAGAGACAATAACAAAAACAAAGAGAAACCCCACCAACTGGGAGAACATTTTTGCACCCAACACTAATGATAAAGGACTGATCACAAAAATCTGCAAAGAGCTGATGAGACTCAACAACAACAAAGAAAATAATCCAGTCAAAAAATGGGCAGAAGAGCTTAAAAGAAACTTCTCTGAAGAGGAAATGCAAATGGCCAACAGGCATATGAAAAAATGTTCAACATCACTTGTCATCAGGGAAATGCAAATCAAAACTACCATGAGATACCATCTTACACCAGTGAGAATGGCACATATTAAAAAAACTAGCAACAACAAATGTTGGCGAGGGTGTGGAGAAAAAGGAACTCTTCTGCACTGTTGGTGGGAGTGCAAACTGGTCCAACCTCTGTGGAAAGCTGTGTGGAGATTTCTGGACCTACTAAACATAGAGCTTCCATATGACCCAGCAATTCCACTCCTAGGTATTTACCCAAAGGACACAGAAACATCAATTCCAAAGAGCACCTGCACCCCTATGTTTATAGCAGCACTGTTTACAATAGCTAAGCTTTGGAAACAACCCAAATGCCCAAAAATAGATGACTGGATCAAGAAGATGTGGTACATATATACCATGGAATATTACTCAGCATTCAAAAAAGATAAACTCATGCAATTTGCTGCAACATGGATGGCGCTGGAAGGGATCATGCTCAGCGAAATAAGCCAAAAAGAAAAAGAAAAATACCGGATGGTCTCACTCATAGCAGGAATCTAGAAAACTTAAATAATGGACCAGGAAAATGAAAAACTATAAGAAAGTGAAAATCAAAATCAACAAAAAACTATGAACCAGAGACACTTTTAGGGGGGCGGGGGCGGGAGGGGAGGGATTGGGGTCAGAATGGGGGCGGCAATTGTATGGGGAATATAACAATAAAATTTATAAAAAAAAAAAAAAAAAAAAAAAAATCTGCAAAGAGCTGATGAGACTTAACAACAACAAAGAAAAGAATCCAGTCAAAAAATGGGCAGAAGAGCTAAAAGAAACTTCTCTGAAGAGGAAATGCAAATGGCCAACAGGCATATGAAAAAATGTTCAACATCACTTGTCATCAGGGAAATGCAAATCAAAACTACCATGAGATACCATCTTACACCAGTGAGAATGGCACATATTAAAAAAACTAGCAACAACAAATGTTGGCGAGGTTGTGGAGAAAAAGGAACTCTTCTGCACTGTTGGTGGGAGTGCAAACTGGTCCAACCACTGTGGAGAGCTGTGTGGAGATTTCTGGACCTACTAAACATAGAGCTTCCATAGGATCCAGCAATTCCACTCCTAGGTATTTACCCAAAGGACACAGAAACATCAATTCCAAAGAGCACCTGCACCCCTATGTTTATAGCAGCACTGTTTACAATAGCTAAGCTTTGGAAACAACCCAAATGCCCAAAAATAGATGACTGGATCAAGAAGATGTGGTACATATATACCATGGAATATTACTCAGCATTCAAAAAGATAAACACATGCAATTTGCAGCAACATGGATGGCACTGGAAGGGATCATGCTCAGCGAAATAAGCCAAAAAGAAAAAGAAAAATACCCGATGGTCTCACTCATAGCAGGAATCTAGAAAACTTAAATAAGGGACCAGGAAAACGAATAACTATAAGAAAGTGAAAATCAAAATCAACAAAAAACTACGAACCAGAGACACTTTTAGGGGGGCGGGGGTGGGAGGGGAGGGATTGGGGTCAGAATGGGGGTGCTGCAATTGTATGGGGAATATAAAAATAAAATTTATTATTAAAAAAAATAAAAAATAAAATAAAAAAAAAATAAAAGGGGACAGGGTATTCATTTATGAAAGTCTGAGCTACATTCAGGGCCGTATTTAGTATGGTGCGTTCTTCCATGTGACCTCTGTCTTGTTTCTACGAGTAGCTCTTTTCAGGATTGGCAACTTATGTGTCCTTCACTTCACTCCTTTCCTAATATAGCTTAAAACTCTCCTATGCTAAGACCTAATGTCCCTAAAGTCTAAAATTCATAAAGACATTGGAATTTATCCACATCTTCTTTTCAGTTGTGCTGATGCGAACAGAGCCTATCTTCAATATATACATGCTGTTGATCATGAAGGTGGGGAATGATATCTCAGTTTGGGAAGTTAATTACCCTGCTGATATTGGTGCTAATGGCCCCATACCAAAATAAATTTATTATTGATCTATTACAATCAAGTCCTGAGGGTGTGTGGGAACACAATGGAATTTACAGTGAAATTAGCTACAAGGAAGTAGGTTCATGACTATAAATTGCAATGCAAATAAACACCGACATTTGGCACAGGGGAAAAGAAGCCAGTGATATATTTTGAGAAAAAATTAGTTTATCCATCCGCCTCTCACACCACTGGGGGTGATATAAAATAAAAATAGATTTTCCAAAGACCAGTTGACCTGTAGCTACTTACACAAGACAGAGCAATGTATTAAGCCCTTTTTTTTTAAATTTTTTTTAGAATAGCATTCAAGGATTAACATTTTTAACCTGAGTAACTCTAGGCAATAGGATGTGAATGAGAGAAAATGATCCTAAAGATAATTAGACATTCATATGAGGAAGAGTAGCATCTGCAGTTACAATACACTAGCTAGGATAGAATTGCACCAGCTATCAATCTTCATGCTTCAGGGCAGAAGCTGTTCACCAGATGGGTCAGGAAGCTATTCCCCCCTATGGTACAGTATTGTGAAATTAAGTGTGTTATGGGATGTTTAGTCCTCTTAGGGAAACATCTGCCATTGGCGACCAGATGAGATGTGCCCTCTATCTGTTCAGGATGGAAACTTCTATTTTTTCTCCCAAAAGGACTGCTTATGCCAATTGAAGTCATGTTGCCTTTTAAGTCATCATGAAGTTTTGATTCTTACAGAACTGAGTTTTCATGGAAAGGCAGGAATGGGGGAAATACTTGGTAATAGATTCCACTTATTGCTGAATTTCTATTTGCCCTCATTGATGATGTAATGATAACACAGGTAAAGGATAAAAAATACCCCAGTGCCTGTGTAGCCCAGACTGACAACTGTCAACAGGGTCTTTCTCTTTTCTGTGGGCATTTGAACAGTGTACATTTTTAAGCCTCGGTTAGCTGGGTGAGCTCAAGGGCCCGACCTTTCCTGAATGGAATATGAGGGGGGCTGACAGGTACAACTTCACCTCACTTGCTATAAGGAAATAACTGCCTCTAAACTGAAGTTTTTCTTCCTCCCTGTGTCTGGAAGGACCACTTACAAAGCTGACTCGAACGGTATGTGGTGGACAAGGCAGGGTCATCATCACCCATGAAGCTGTGGGGCCCTTCCTCTTACTGAGAACCCAGTTATCTCCCCTGAAACATCATCAGAAAGACAAATACCCAGCTATCTGCTTGGTCCACTGATTCGGCTTTTCTCCATTATTACAGTGTGTCTATCTTAATGCATTGACAAGTTTCACTTTTATGCTTTCTATTTCTCATCCCAGGGAATTCAGAATCTCTCAGTAACTGTAAGTATCATCTAAATGAAATAATTCATTTTTAAAAACAACATGAAAATTGTATTACATATATTTAATGTATTGCATTTAAATATACCCTACCTATTTGTTTTAGTACCTCCTTTGCCCTCTACAGACTGTGGTGCTCTGACTCTCCTCACTAAGCCGTCTACAATTGGACATAACTTGAAAGTCAATAAGATTGGAAGATTCTTTCATTCAGAGAAATTGTAGTATCTATATTAGAAGCCAAGAGGACATGTATGTGACTTATTTCTTGACTTACACCTCTTCTCTCTGTGGATCAGCTCTAACAATGTATTTTATACAATCACTGTTGTGGCAATCAAAAGCAACTTGGGACATAGAGGCGATTTTAAGTGACAAGAATTTGCTGTTGAGTTTAAAGTTGTTCTCCTGTATTTATTCATTCACGTGTGTATATTTTAATTTTAATTATTTCCATTTTAAGAAATTTGAAATGTACTGTTTAATTCCACATGATTTATAGCAGCTGTCTTCTGTAAAGTGTGCTCAGAGGAATCTTTTTCAGCAAATGAAGTCGACACCCAGACGTCTTACTTTGCATATCAGGGGGATTTCAGCAAGACTGTTCTGAGTGATAAACCCAACCAGCTATAATCAGGAGAGAAAGAGAAGTCGTGTATAAATAATGCAATAGGAAATAGCAATTCTGATGATGAACATACATATATTAATAGATAATAATGTTATATATATAACAATATGGTATAGTATATATATTACTCTATTAGACATATATTTTCTCTCTACTAGATCCTCATGTAAGCCCCAATAAAACTTGAAATATTTAATATTTCTGCTTAACTCAGAATTGTATGGGCTGCCAATGGAGATCTCTGTTGCAACCACACCTGTCTGTAAGAATTTTAGAAGGGTAAGAATGACATTTTTGAAAAGACTACCAAGAAAAGTCAAATGAATGCAAGACAAAGCCAAATAATACAGAAAAATATAAATAAAAAAGTAAATGTTTCTTCTCTTCCCTTTGGATTTTTATTCCCTGTCCCCATGGAAAACATATGTAACATTTTGACACTGCTGGAGAGAGCAGACCAGAACTTTATTTTTTCTGCTTAGGGAATAGATTTCCTCAGCTCTGCCACAGCAAATACAGAGCAAACCTAAGCACAGCGAGGTCACCAGGCCTTGAGGTCATCCCTAAGAGTAAAGTTCGCTTGTGCTCTGGCACCCCAAGCACAAAGCCTCCCAGGGAGCTGTCCCATGAAGATCTGAGGGGGACTATGTCTGGATGACAGAGCAACAGCTCTACCTTTGGTGTTGCTTCATAGAAGAGTCAGAAACCTCAAGTTCAATCTCAAGACTGGCTCAGCAGCCTCGGTCACTAGTAGGAGGACCACACACTTGATGTTCCCCGGATAGTCCTCCCCTGCCGCTGTTCCACTCTGTTCTCACATGTGGTACATGTTCTATTTCATTCTCAAATGGGACCTCACATTGGCTCTGAGTTATACAGTTCCCCAGGCCGGAGGACAGGGCGGGATCTAATGTTGATTTTCACTCTGCCAACAGTGGCAACTGCAAAATTTAATTCAGAAAAGCTGCAACCAATAAGATGCTGGGAGTGCTAAGGGAAGCCATCCCCAAGAAGCTTCAGAGGGAGTCAGACTCAAATTCATCACCGCTCAAGGGCTGGCTCTAACAGTAGGGGGCTCAAAAAGCAGATTGATCAATGCACCAGAAGCAGGCGTGGCCTCACATTAACCAAACTCAAAAGGGATGATGTGCACCAGTTTAATCAATTTATAATGAGCACTCTAACTGGAGAGGCACCCCAACACCCCCCACCCCCATGCAGGCATGCCGCACAGGAGGCCGCAAGATCCTCAGGCTTTTACTAGGAAAGCAGGAAGGAGGCCTGTTAAGTGATTTAAAAGTGCAAAGGTGTCAGCTAATATAGACTCACATGTGTCTACCCCAACAGCTTATTATTTACTACTGAGCCTCCATTTCTGACTGAGGTCTCTTACTAACACTTCACCTCTCTAGACATGTTATGTTAACCAATCCCCACTCCCTTTCTGGATTCTGTCTTATCCAGGAGCAACTGTCTTCTCTTTAAAGCAGCGTGACTGAAGCCTAATTCAATGCATCATGTGACTTAGTGAGGCCTGTCCAGCTCAGGGGTCCTGTCTACCCACAGCAGTGCCAGAGCCTGGGCCAGAACATTTTATGTGCCTGTGAGATGAAGAGATGGTGGGGCACGTCTTATATACCGGTGTCCACTAATTACAGTCACCTATTTTCATAGCCTATTAGCTACACTGTAAATGCAGAAAGAAGCTTTGATGTCTGGCAGGGTTGAGGGGGTAGGAATCACTTGAAAAGGTGTGAAGAAACAGCAACAGAAAGGAAAATATTAAGAGTTGGTGAAAGACCTCAAAGAAGACTTATCAGGCTGCATAAGGGAAAGTGGGTTCTCAGGTTAATCTGGGGTGAGTGCATGTAAGTATATACAAGCAGGGGCTTCACTCTCTTCCTCTGCACCCCTCATGTCTTATCCTTTCACCCTGGCATACACAGCTGCAATTTATTGGCAGATAATGTACACAATACATTTTTTTTTTTTTTTTTAGATTTACTTATTTATCTATACAAGCACTGGGCACAGTCAGAAATGCAGGAGGGTGAGAGAATTCACCAGAGCCAGAGCAGGGAACAGAATAGGCAGAAGGACCAAAATACACTGCAGAGGTCGTCGCACCATGTGGGACCCCCACTGGCAGCCAGGGATTGAACTGGTGCTGCAGAGGCTGTAGGCAGCCTCGCAGCCCAGTGCTCAACCGCTGCACCATCAGGGGAGGCCCCACAATACATTTTTTTAATGCAGCATTTGTGTGACAACTTTGTATTTGTTAAGAGTGTGCTACACTATCGATGCCTCTGATTCAATTACGGCTTCCTCAAATCATGATGGAATCCTTCTTATATCTTGAATGTCTTTTTATTTTTTTATTTTAGTTTTTAAAGATTTATTTATTTATTTATACAAGGGGTACAGACCAGAGGTGCGGGAGGGTGAGAGGATTCACCAGAGACAGTGGGGAACAGAACAGGCAGACTGACAAAATACACTGCTGCGGGGAGCAGTGGGAAGACAGAGAGGTATGCTATGCCATGTGGGTTTCTCCCTGGCCGGGGATCGAACTCATGCTGCAGAGGCAATGGATAGCTTCATAGATTGCGTCTTAACCCCTTGCGCCACCAGGGAGGCCCTGAATGTCTGTTTAAACAGCCAGCACTCTGCCTCCACCACAACTGATATTGACAAGCTACTCTTGATTTTTGATGGATTTATTTGCTATATTATGTTGAAATTACCTTCAGTGAGAACAAAGTTTATTTGGAGGATACTGTGCTTGAAACCAAATTTACTGTCTTTCTCGAAGTGCTGCTCTCTCCTTCAGGGAAGGTCCGGGACTAGGGCAGGGCAGGGCTCAAAGAAAACCCTTTGCAGAAATTCTGTCATTCCATTTTGCTGTTCCCAAGGGCTGGTAAGCAGGAGGTTAAAATCACGCCATACATGACTGTGGCGGCAGGAAAGGTGCAGCGCAGGATCTCTACATTGGAGCCAGCGGGGTAAAGGAGTCCTGGTGCCCTCAGTGGCTTTTCCAGGCTTTTATGGGGATTTACCAGGTACACAGCAGGCAGGGGTGCTGGGGGTCGGAGGCTGGCAGGCCTTCCAGCCCCCAGCAAACCTTCACTCTATCTGGGCTCTCCGGCCTTCTCTCTTGGCCTCTGCTTCTTGCTTGTTCTGGTGTAAGGTCAGGAGTGGACACAGGGCACGTTTTCTAGGATCCAGCAGACCGGGTAAAGGAGGAGTCAGGGTCCTCATTGGTTTTTGCAGGTCTTTTATTGGGGTTCACCAGGCATACGGGAGGCGGGGGGCCTCCCAGCCCCCAGCAAATCTTCACTCTATCTGAGCTCTCCGGCCTTCTCTGCTTCTCTCTCGGCTTCTGCTGCTGGCGTCCCCGTGACACCGCCCTTAAAAGCCCAGTCTCAGCCCAGGTGAATCCCATCTACCTATGCCCACACCCTACTCCAGGTGCCCGCCATCAGGCATGAATTCAGGACCACAGGGATCCATCATCTATCCTGATGGCGGGAGGGCAGAAAAGCCTGACATTTTTCTACCCCACATCTGATCTCTCTGCTCTTCCGCTCTCTGCTGCTCCTCTTGCTCTGTTCTCCCCGTGACGCCGCCCTTAAAAGCCAGGTCTCAGCCCAGGTGAATCCCATCTACCTATGCCCACACCCTACTCCAGGTGCCACCATCAGGCGTGCACTGAGGGCCGCAGGGATCCACCATCTATCCTGATGGCAGGAGGGCAGGAAAGCCTGATGCTTTTTCACCTTACCCTACAATGTCTCTGGTAGGAAATTTCTAAGCACCTTCTCACAGCTTATCCAGTTGGCTGCTATAGGTAGAAGAAGGGGTTGCAGGCCCAGAAGAAAAGCGTCACAGACTTGGAGAAAGACCAGCCGAACCTGGAGCCCCGGGCGCGAGCCTCCTGGAGGGTCGCCTGGAGAAGGTCACAAGCCCCGCAGCCCACCCGGCAGCTGATCCTCGCCCTCACGAGCAACAGGATGTGGGCTTGAGCTGAGTCTGCTCTCCTTGCTTTCTAAGTCAATAAAGTTTAATTCCTCTGTTTTCCCACTCCAGTCCGAGAAACAAACTCCTAGACCCGGCACCTTGGGAGTGTCTGGCCCAGAGAGGTCTCCCTCGAGCGCTCTCCTCTCTCCTTGACTAGTGGGTGAACGCTGACCCCTGGCCGTCCTCACCTGTGTCTGTGCACCCTCTTCCATCTGAACCAAGGATCTCGAGACCGTTTCCCCAGGCTCGGGAGCAGGGAATCTTCATCCATCCCTCTGGCTCCCCTGCTGCTCCCCTCCCAGCTCAGCAGGTGGTGTTGGGGGGGTCAGGCTGGGCACCTACCACTCTCTGGCCTGGGGACACCTCACCCACCTGAGGAGCCTTGGAGTCATCTCCTCCCCTGGGCAGCTGGGAACACCACTCCCTCCCTCAGCTCGTTCTCCAGGCTTCAGTCCTGTTTCTTCATCTCACCTGAAGACAGAAGAAACTCCCTACTAGCTCCCCTGCCCTTCTCTTTTTATTTGGTCCCTCTTTATTCTTTTCTTGCCAGTCATATTTTGAAGTACTTTGGTTGATGTCAATACATTCTCCCGTAGACAGGTAGGGTCTCCTTATTGTCTGAGGGGCCATGTCAAAATCCCTAAGCCCAGGGTCTCCCTGGTGGCGCAAGGGGTTAAGCGCAGCACTGTGAAGCTGTCTGCAGCCTCTGCAGCAGGATTTCGATCCCTGGCTGGCCAGGGAGCAACCCACACGGCACAGCAGACCTCTCCTGACTCGCCCACTGCTCCCCTCAGCAGTGTATTTCAGTAGATCCACCTGTTCTCCCCACTCTGTTTCTGGTGAATCCTATCCCCCCCCACACACACACACACAGCTCTGGCCTATATTGTTCTTGTATGCATAAATAAATAAATCTTTAAAAAAAATCCCTAAGCTCATTTGTGACTCTCCGAGGTCGGCCATGTCCTGTGCTCCCTCCATCTGGAAGCACACTTCAGTGCTCATATTGACTACTTATTATTCCCCAAACGCAGCCACATTTTTATGCCAATTAACTTTGTTCATACTGTTTGCTCTCCTACTAGATCAGACTCCATTCACCCTTTCTGCCGCTATTCAAATGTTATTCCTTTCACAAAACCTTGTCTAAATGCCCTTCCAGGAAAGGTTTCTCCTGAAATTCTACGGCGTGGTGCTTATTGCTAATAGGACACCCCCATGCCTTATATGCACCTCCCTTCCTGCTGAGCCTAAGTGTGAACTTCTTAAGACAATGCCCTTGTCTATCTTCGGAACATTTCAAGCTTCAATAAATATCAGCTGAGAAGATCATCAGAGGTGGCAACACTGACTTCAGCTATCTTTGCCCGTGTTCATATAGCTGGCCAGCCTATCAATAAAAAAAAAAAAAAAAAAATCAGATGATCACTTCATCCTGGGAATTAGGGGACTGGTTAATCAAGGATGTTAAAGGCACTCTGCAGCCAAGGGAGGCTCTGCTCACCCAGCCTGAAAAGCATACTCCCAGTTAATAATGTGATTATTTTATACCAGTGAAGCAGTCTCCTGTAAGAACCAACGATTCCTTTCACAAGTGCCTCATAAATGTCATTTAAAATCCTGAAATGGAATTCATAGATAATAAACTCATCTACGTCAAAAAATATAAACGAGAAAAAAAGGAAGCAATTTATATTAAAATATATCTCAGTCTGTAAAGACTTGTGTAGGGAGTGGGATCAAAACTACCTTTCACCAAACCCAAATGCCTTCAGCAGAACCACTGATTTAGATGGATTTTGGGTAGAGGAATTGTCTTTTTGGGATTCTGATCTCCTACCCCAGCCTTTTTGGGATGCATTGAGAAGAAACAAAGTGACAAACAATTGAGTCAGACTCAAAGCCAGTGTCCTCTCTTTGTTGTTATATTTAAGCACAGAGCTGGAGCTGATCAGCATTAGAATGGAGAGCACAAAGGTCTCCCAGCAAGGGTGACAATGACTGGACAGCTTGGTGAGTGCCCATCAGGTCAGCAACAGGGCTGATCTGCTTAGAAAAGAGGCTGCCAGTCACATGTTTATTTCCTCAAATTTGCAGCCTGGTGTTAAGGGAGTCCTGCAGATAATCCTCTAACTGGAGTATAAAAAAATCAAGGGGAGTCTTTTGCATAGTATTCCCAGCCCCCACCCCCTTTGCTTCTTTCCTCAGAATCTTCCTTTTCACTGGAATTAATTGCAAGGAAGACCAGTGGTGGCAAAGGACCTGCTGGCACTGTTGTTCCTGTCCTGAAGGGGGTGGTCAGATAATGGTGTAATGACCATAGGGAGAACTACCTGGTCGCCTCCTACTCTGTGGAGCCCCTTGGATTGTTACCTCATCAGTGTAAGCTCCCTAAGAAGGCTCAAAGTATAACTCAACTCAAGGTCAAAATAGCTTTTGTTGGTAAGTCCATTAGACATGATTTAATTTCTGGGGTCAGTCTCCCCAAAAGTATCAGAATGGCTTTTCTCTATATGCCTAGAGTAGATCTATTCCAGTGTCACCTTGATATAAGGAGCTAAAGGTCAGCAGAGGCCCTGTGAGCCTCGGAAGTCTGTTACCTTTACTTGGAGAGCACAAGTTGTTTTAACCCCATCACTATCTTCTGCTCTGTTTTTTCATCAGTACGACAGGAATAATAAAATGGATTCTATTGCCCAAGGTTCTCGAGAGAATCAAATGGTAGCTTCAAAAAGGACCTTGTAAACTGTAGGGAGTGAATAAGTATAGAATTTCCATATTTCTATATTTCCAATTTCATAATCATAATAAATACACTCTGGAATCTTCCCTTGGTTGCTCACTCTGGAATCTTCCCTTGGTTGTTCCTTGGTTGCTTCCCAAGGTTGTGTAACCTTGGATAGACTGTATTTTTTTACTCAGCTACTTTCTCACCAACTAAAAAACTAAAACAATATGGCAGAATTATGGGGTTTGGGGTTAAGGAATCTGACCAGCCACTGTCTAATACATGAGATCTGCATTACTACTATTAGTATTTCCCTAAAGTCTCATTTATTTTCTGGTCTTTCCTGTCCATTTCTTGATGCTACCCAAGGAATGGATGTCTTTGGATGGGTTATTTTGTTCCTGTTTTAGAATTGTACCATCTTGACTCATGAAATTGTTACTGAGCCATCCTGTAAGATTACTTAGTGGCTATAAATAGGCAGGGAAGAATCATTCCCTTATCCATTCAGTTGTGATAGGACATTGGAAATACAACAGAATGCTAGAAAGCACACTTGACTGCTGATGCAATTTTTGGCAATTTTCTAACATTTCTTGGAACATACTTAAACAAAATGAGATGTATATGAAGAAGCTAAATAGCTTGTTTGCTCACTATGTCTATTGTTGTTGATAAATACATGATAAAAAAGAACTTAAAAAAGTAAAGACTTTTTTCTGAAATACTTCATTTTAAAGATGATATTCTTGATAATACAGAAGTAGGGAAAACTGACGGAAAAACAAGTATCATTCAACATTGATTTATTCTCTTTCTCCAAATTGGATCCTCTATAACCCCTGCACCCTTACCCTCATATTTTAAAGAGAATAGAGTCTTTCCTCTCTGACAAAGAACAAATAAAAATGCCAAAGATATTGCTAAATATCTTAATTTTAACTCCCTGTGGACATTTTGTGGTGTTATCATTTTACCTTGTTATTTCTTACAAACACATATGAACAAAACGAGGCTTCTCTTATGGGTAACTTTTTAAAAACAATTTTTTCACATTCTCTATTGATCACAAAGACTGAGACGAAACTTCTCATGGTCCCAAATTTCCAGACATTGAATTCTCCTTAAACAGACCACTCTACAACGCTACACTCACCTGAATATGGCCTTTGTATAATGTACTCATTGAAATTCTTCATACATACTAGCATTTACCTCCATCTAGGAAAATCAGACGAGGCGCAAATCCTGCAAGAAATCTGGAGGCTAGAGGTAGAAAATGGCTCATCTGTTTTTAAACACTAAAGCTCACTCTTTTCCTATTTAAACTCTCCAGCTAAGGGCTAATTCCCACTCATTCTCTTTAAGTGCTTGTAGATACTAAACGGCCACAATTATGTTGCTGCATATGAATGTGGCATTTGATGAATATAACCACAACCATCACAAAGCAACCGAAGAAACAGGCACTAAGTGATCATTTAAAAAATTCCTAGACTGAAGCAAAATTATAACACATATATCCAGAAAGACAAACAATGCCGATAGATACGCTGTAAGAGAGGAAATTCGATTATAAATAACAATGAAATTTGGTTTCCGACTTTATTATATAAATCAGTGACTGACTAGTCCTTTGCCTCTGTGTGTGTGTAAGAGACAGATTCTGTTTGTCATGTAGAAAGACCGAGGCCATCACTAGGAACGTAACAAAAGGCGCGCTAGATCATGAAAATTCAGACTTAAACTTAGAATCTGAATTTGAGCTCCCCAATTTGCTTCAAAAAATGAACTTGGGAGAACACTTTTCACATACAATATACTTGTCAATGTCCTCTAACAAAGAATGCACTTTTGCCCCACCCAGTGGCCACCTCATAAATAGCCCGTGTTCCCCTGAGGAAGCTCTTTCCTCCTGGAGGTGGGTTTGGCACACCACACAGGGCAGCAGGGTTCCCAGCAGCTCACGTCTGTTATTGCTGCCACCCATGGTTCTGCCGCCTGCCCTGAGCTGTTGGGCAAACTCAGAGTCCCAGCAGCTGCAGGGCCAATACCAGATGCTTCATCCTACAAGACGTCAACTGAGTCGTCAGCTCTGCTTCCATCTGAACTGTCGAAGGAAGAGGAGGCGTCAGGACCTGGAGCCTTGAGATAGATGGTGACAGGGAGGAGAAAGAGGCAAAGCAAAGAGAAAGACACTACAGATCCAGCTCTCGCTAAGCTCACTCTGTGGATGGGGACGCTTGTTTAACCCGTGCTTTCATGTTGCAACATGGATGGTTCTATTTTCCTTCTTATACATTATTGTGGGAGAGCAATGACAATTTTTTTAAATATTTATACAAGAACTGGGGTACAGTCAGAGGCACGGGAGGGTGAGAGGATTCGCCAGAGACAGAGTGGAGAACAGAACAGGCAGACTGACGAAGTACACTGCTGAGGGGAGCAGCGGGTGAGACAGGAGAAGTCTGCTGCGCCATGTGGGTTTCTCCCTGGCCAGCCAGGAATTGAGCCCGCAGCTGCAGAGGCTGCGGACAGCTTCACAGCATGGTGCTTAACCCGCTGCGCCACCGGGGAGGCCCAGAATGACAAATTTTAAGTACAATCAAGTAATAGGGAAAAGGTAAACCTTCTACAAAAAATTGCAAGAAAAGATGTTCTATCTGTATCCTGCAGACCATACATTATTATTCTCTCTGTGTCTCTGCAAAAATGCACAAACTCAGACAACTAATTATACAACCAATACAAAACTCTAGGAAAATAAAAAATAAATAAAGTGCATTATCAAGTCACTGTCAAGGGCTAGAGGGAGGTTTAAGAATACTTACTGTAATATATCTAGTTGTGTGGCTACAAAGGGTGTTTTCTTTTTTTACTGTAATATATACATATGTATGTATATATATATTTATGTGTGTATATATATGTGTGTGTGTATATATATATATATGTGTGTGTTTTTATTATTGCTCCCTATATATATTAACCCATCGTAGGAAATTACTTCTAGAGAAATTAAATGGTTTTTATAAAATATTTTTCAGTCTAAATACTAACATTTATATTAATGCAACCACTGAAACCATGTTAGCTTACAGGAAAAAAAAAAAAAGGAAGAAACTGGTTTATTAACTGCCTAGGATTACAGAGTTCAGTACGGCGTAAAATTCTTCACCAGTGTACATGAGTACAAGGTCCTCACCGGCGATGCTTCCAAATCCACTTTTATCTCCAAACCTCCTAAGAAAACGTTTTATTCCTTTTAAATAGAATTTCAAATAAGTTCTTTCATCCACTCATTCAGCACTCATTCTGGTTAATTTAAAGATGATTCATGGTACTCTGAACCTCTGACTATACCCTAGCCAGGGGAAGGGCCACCTTTGCAATACTCCATAAGGACCTACAGTCGAGTGAGTGCAGAGAACAATGAAGAAATGTTGACTATGGGGCCTCCCCGGTGGCGCAAAGGGTTAAGTCTCAGCACTGTGAAGCTAATGGCAGCCACTGCAGCAGAGTTTGATCCCCAGCCAGGGAGCTGCCCACAGGGCGCAGCAGACCTCTCCTGTCTGGCCTGCTGCTCCCCTCAGCAGTGTGTTTCAATCTGCCTGTTCTGTTCCCCACTCTGTCTCTGTTGAGTCCTCCTACCCCCGACACGGCTGGCCTGTACCCCAGTTCTTGTATGCATAAATAAATAAACCCTTAAAAAAAAAAGAAATATTGACTATGAAAGGGCAAGACGAGCAAATCTAAGGTTTTGTGGGAAAACAGGAGGAAAGGGCCTCTCCTGAAAGAGGTACATTGTGATTATGTCTTTTTTTTTTTTTAAGATTTATTTATTTATTTATTTTATTTATTTATTTATTTATTTATTTATTTATTTATTTATTTATTTATACAAGCACTGGGCACAGTCAGAAGCGCAGGAGGGTGAGAGAATTCACCAGAGCCAGAGCGGAGAACAGAGGAGGCAGACTGACGAAGTACACTGCTGAGGGGAGCAGCAGATGGCAGGAGAGGTCTGCGCACCATGTGGGACCCTCGCGCAGTGGCCGGGATCGAACCGGCGCTGCAGAGGCTGTGGGCATCCTTGTAATCTAGCGCTCAACCACTGCGCCACCGGGGAGGCCCAACATTGTGATTATTTCTTAACGTGTGTCATTCAGATTAAGTTCAAGAGAATAAGAACAATCCCAGCTAGACTTTTTGAAAATCTGGTGTCCAGATAGATCTATGGTTTTAAATTATGGCTAGAAGTCCCCAGGGGACACTCAGACTTTTTCAGGGGGCAGCAAGGACTTCCCCTTCTGACTATATCTCTATGTGAGCTTGGATTGTCTTCATATTCTTTAGACAAAACAATTTTTTAAAATTTATTTATTTATGCATACGGGAACTGGGGTGAGTTCCAGAGGTGCAGGGGTTGAGAGGATTCACCAGAGACAGAGTGGGGAGCAGAACAGGCAGACTGACTGAAACACACTGCTGAGGGGAGCAGCGGGGAGACAGGAGAGGTCTGCTGTGCCATGTGGATCAGCTCCCTGGCTGGGGATCAAACTCATACTGCAGAGGCTGCAGAGAGCTTCACAGTGCTGTGCTCAACCTCTTGCACCACCAGGGAGGCCCCATATAGTGTTTTTCACTTAGCATGTTTTAAGATCATTCATGTTGTAGCACATATCAGAATTTCAGTCATTTTTAAGGCCAAGTAATAGTCCACTGATGTATTATATGACACATTCTGTTTGTCCATTATCTCATTCATGGACATTCACATTGTTGCCCACCTCTTGGCTATTTAAAATAATGTTGCAATTAATTTTGTGAAAATAAGAGTTTGAGACCCTGTTTCTAATTATTTTGGGTAAACACCCAGCACGAAAATGTAGTTATGTGCAATATAACTTCTAGGTATATTCCACAGCAGCTGTACCATTTTCTGTTCTCAGCAGCAATGTTTGATATGCTCTCTTCTCTTTTTTTAAAAAAAATTGATTATAATGTTTCTTGATGTGGGTCTCTCTGAGCTCACCTTACTTGGAGTTCCTTGAGCTTGAATGTTCATATTCTTATTATGTAGGATGCTGAGCTTTTTGTGCATTTATATTATTTCTCTTTCACCAAATTTGAGAAATTTTTAGACATGTTTTCTTCACCTATCACTTCTGCCCCTTTCTGTCTTCTTTTTCTGGAACTCCAATGTGTATGCTGATACCCCACAATTCCCTCAAACTCTGTTCACTTTTTCAATCTCTCTTCTTTCTGCCCCTCAGACTTGATGATTTCCATTGCCCTAGCTTCCAATTCTATGGTAATTTTTCTCTCTGCTTTAATCAGCCTTTCAGTTCCACTAGTGCGCCTTTCATCTCACTGTTTTTTTTAAGCTCCAGCGTTCCTGTTTACTTTATTTTTATACAAATCTCATCCATTGTTTTTCTTGAAATTTTCCATGTCTTCCTTTAGTTCTTGAGAAATTTTAAGTCAATCATTTTAAAATCTTTGTCTAGTAGATCTGCTGTGAAGTAATTTTTAGGGACAGTTTCGCTTCTTGTTTTTTCTTTCCTTTAAATGAGTTACACTTTATTTTATTTTCTGTCCACCTTGGGATTTTTTTTGTTGAACTGCACACATTTGAATCTAATTATGTATCACTCTGGAAATCACATTCCCCATCTATGCCAGATATTGCTGGTTTTGTTTGCTTGTTTTTTTTTTTTTGTTGTTGTTGTTTTTGTATCGTTCTTGTTTATGCGGTAGCTGTGGGCTGTCACCCATCAGGAGTGGTACGAGTCTTAGGTCTTTCCAGGACTCTCTTGGCTTCTGTCTTTCTCTGGGCATGCATAACCAGTTTCAATTGTTTTTGCATATATTAGTCTTTAATGTCTGGCTTTCAAAAGGAGAAAAATGGAAGGTCATTTTCACTCCAAGGCTTCTCCTAGTAATGGAAAGTCTTCATCAGACTCCAGAATTCCTACATGGTTAAATCAGAGATTATGCTAGTGCAACTATTTTGCAGGTTGGAGAAAGATGCCTGGCCTTTCCTATTCTGCCTTTTTCTAGAAACCTCCTGGTGTCAGGAGGTTTTAACTACTTTGTCATTTTTTTAAAAAAGATTTATTTATTTACTTATACAAGAACAGGGGTACAGGCCAGATGTATAGGAGGGTGAGAGGATTCACCGGAGACAGAGTGGGGAACAGAACAGGCAGACTGACCAAAATACACTGCTGAGGGGAGCAGCGGGTGAGACAGGAGAGGTCTGTTGCGCCATGTGGGAGTCTCGCCATCTGGCCGGGATCGAACCCGTGCTTCAGAGGCTGTGGACAGCCTCACAGTACGGCACTCAACCACCTGCGCCACCAGGGAGGCCCCTACTTTGTCTTCTTGATGAATTAAATTAATACTTTAATCTATCTATCTATCTATCTATCTATCTATCTATCTATCTATCTATCTATCTATCTACCTATCTATCTTGGCAGGTATATAATGATGTACATATATAAAACTTTTTTTATAGTTTGTAATCCTTTTTCACATATACTTTATTTTGTCTCAGATTGCTATAGTCAATCCCAATTTCTTGTTTTTTTCATATATTATTTTTATTTAATATGATAGCTTGGTAATTAATTACAGATAATCAGTTGTGTGTGTGTGTGTGTTTTTGTGTGTGTGTGTGTTTAATCCATTCTACCAATCCCTGACTTTTGGAGAAAAAGGAACTCTTCTGCACTGCTGGTGGGAGTGCAAACTGGTCCAACCACTATGGAGAGCTGTGTGGAGATTTCTGGACCTACTAAACATAGAGCTTCCATAGGATCCAGCAATTCCACTCCTAGGTATTTACCCAAAGGACACAGAAACATCCATTCCAAAGAGCACCTGCACCCCTATGTGTATAGCAGCACTATTTACAATAGCTAAGCTTTGGAAACAACCCAAATGCCCAAAAATAGATGACTGGATCAAGAAGATGTGGTACATATACACAATGGAATATTACTCAGCAATCAAAAAAGATAAACACATGCAATTTGCAGCAACATGGATGGCGCTGGAAGGGATCATGCTCAGCGAAATAAGCCAGAAAGAAAAAGAAAAATACCAGATGGTCTCACTCATAGCAGGAATCTAGAAAACTTAAATAAGGGACCAGGAAAAAGAATAACTATAAGAAAGTGAAAATCAAAATCGACAAAAAACTATGAACCAGAGACACTCTATAGGGGGTGGGGGTGGGAGGGGAGGGATTGGGGTCAAAATAAGGGGGTTGCAATTGTATGGGGAATATAAAAATAAAATTTATTATATAAAAAAGAATTTAACTAATTCCCATTAAAGCAATTACTGATAAAGGAGAACTTATATCTGCTATCTTGCTGTATATTATTTATAGGTTTTCCTCTCGTTCCTTATTTCCTCTACTAATGCCTTCCTAGATGCTTAATTTTCTATTGAATTCTTTTGAGTCTCTTCTCATCTGCTTTTCTGTACATCTAAAAAATATTTTATTTGTTCTCTTCACGGGGATTACATTTAACATCCTAAATTTATAAGTTTGATTTAAATAGATACCAAGTTAACTTCAGTAGGATACAAAATCCAAACAATAGCTCTTCCCACCTTTATATTGTTGCTACAAAGTATATCTTTATATATTATGAGAAAAAATACAGATTTCTCATGATGTAATGAATTTATCTTTTAAAGGCGGTAAAACATATTTAAATATCTTACTTATTTTTTACTTCTACTGAGAATGGAATGTCTTACATGTCTGTTATCTATTTTTATAGCTCTGCTCTGTAATTTGAGAAGAATCAGCCATTCAGAATTTCTTACTATGGACTAAATCTATAATGCTAATTGCCTTGTCATTTTTTACACAATCGGGTCTTAAAATTGGTCATGAAGTGTTCTCAGTTTATTGTCTATTAAATATAATTTCACGCCCACTTTCAATATCACCTTATTATACACAGACAAGTGAATTGAATTATCAAGCACCATAAAAATCTAAATATTATCAAATAATAATTTTCCATTTCAGAGAAAGGTACCTTTAATTTACTTTTGGCAAATCGTGAAACTGATGAAAGATGAAAATGAGACTGGGACTACTGTGACACCTTCCCTAATTAGATCACTGACTTGCTCAATGAGTGTTTTAATCCCTTATTTTCTCCAGATTCAAATTAGTAGTTATTTTTAAAAAGATAACACTATCATTAGACCAAGATAATTCTTTTATTCTGAAATCTTCTGACACTACCATCTATTTATCAACCTATCTGAAACCTTTAATAAGGTTCAAATATTACTGCATTACAATTGATTTATAAACCAGAAAAAATACCTTTGTAATATAATACTTTCATAATATAAGCCCTCTTTTTTGACTTTTAACACTAAAGGCACAGTTTAAAAGATTTTAAAGGTGAAGGCAATGTGTAAACCAAATGGATTCTTCCGAGTTTCGTGACTATAAAGAATTCTTAGGTAGTACCTTCATCTGCTCTTTATCCGGGCCAGTGGTTTTTAGTCTTACAGTTATTCCTTTAAGTTTGTCAGTAAATAGAGACCCAGTCACCAAAAAAGCATCTACTAAAATGCTCAATTAATCTTGAGTTTTGGAATTGGGTGGGGGTCTGGGGGTATCTCCTAAAATTCCCCTAGACTTGGTTAATCCTATAGGCTCTTTGTCAGCTATAGAGGTACAGCCAAATGCCTGATTGAACAAAAAAGGTGTGTAACTGGTGGTGAATACCTTAGTCTGGTGTCTAGCAGCATAATAGACCCCTAATTATATGAAACTATTTTACTGTTTGTAAAATAAACATACACATAGACACATGAATAATAAAATTGGTATGATAAAACCTTGGCACATTTCTTCCAAAATTTTTTTTTTTTGCATGCAAAAGTATTGATAAATATCCAGCATTTAAAAATATTCATATTGTTTTTTCATTTCTAGTAGTTTATTAGTAGGAGTCATAAAAGGGAATTCAGCCATTTGACTAAAACACGAGGCTATCACCCGCCAGGCAACTGGGTGTGTGGAGGATGTGGGCGGTCAGCTCAGGAGGGCTGGCAGACCTGTCCCATGACCGCGGATCTGGCAGAAGCAGCTAAGCCCTACTCAGCTCCTGATCTGATTCTATCACCTGGTGACTGCAGCTTGTCTGACCCTTGACCCACCATTGACCTGGTGCAGACTGTACTGCAAGGCTTACCTAGCCATTCTGCACAGAGCATATCTCTCAGCAAACATTTTGACTTAATTCGCACTTCTAATGGATAATTTGTTTCAACTCTGAGTTTTCAAAGTTGAGTATATGAATTAAGCAAAATTTATCAAACCAAAGAGAAAGGATTTATAAGGAAAAGAATTCTTTATATGAAATACTTAATATTGTTTGATAATATTTATAAGGGAATAACAACTACCAGAACCAAGTTAGTGATGTGTATGTCACCTATAGAGATAAAGACCATTTTATATTAAATGTCCATTCCTTTATCTTTTTCAGTTGAAGCAATTTATTTGGGTTTCCAATGCTTAGCCTCAAGTAAAATATATTTAAATATCAAAATTTAGAGTAATGATTTTTAAAAATTTCCTATGACTCCATCTAAGTTGCTTAAATTCTCTGAAACTAAATTTTCTCATCTCTTCAGTGGGGGATATTTATTTAGAAAATGGACATATTAATCTTTCCCTTTGCCTTGAGAGCAAATATCCATTAGCGACATCTATAAAATGGGCCATTATGGAGGAATTTTTAAAAAGGGGGTTATAGCTTATATCCTCTTGGTACATGATGAAGGCATGTTAGGTAGAGGGAGTGAAGTCATGGCATTTATGGGAGAACACAGATGACAGTGCTATTCTATAAAGAAGACACTGGTCATGTGGCTCCCCTTAGCATGAGGCACGTAGACAGTTAAAATTGGGATGTGCTCTAAGTAAGTAGGAAACGCTCTGATTTTCAAGACAATATTAAAAAGTCCAAGAAAGAAAGGAAAGAGCAAAAATAAAGAGAGTGAGATAAACAGTCTCTAGCTCCAGTTTCAGCTCGCCACATGGAGGCCTACCTCTGACCCTATGCAGGAAGATGACAGGGAACTCAGGAAAATCCCCAAGGAACAGCAATGAAGCCAATCCCACTGCTGACATCACCTAACTTGGCACTTAAATTTTGTTTATTTATTTTATATATTTATTTTATTTTATATATTTTTACATCATTTTTCATTTTGCACAATGTATGCATTTTCATCTTGGTTATGGTCCCCATACAATTCCCACCCCGCTTGTATTGATCCTACTTTGATCCTACTCCCACCCACCCCCTTAGTGTGTCTCTGGTTTATTTATTTATTTATTAAGATTTATTTTTATTTATTTATTTATTTATACAAGCACTGGGTACAGTCAGAAGCACGGGAGGGTGAGAGAATTCACGAGAGCCAGAGCGGGGAGCAGAGCAGGCAGAAGGACCGAAGTACACCGCTGAGGGGAGCAGCGGGCGGCAGGAGAGGTCTGCGCGCCATGTGGGACCCTCCTCAGGTGGCCGGGGAGCAGCTGGGGATCGAACCGGCGCTGCAGAGGCTGCGGGCAGCTTCGCAACCCGGCGCTCAACTGCTGCACCACCGGGGAGGCCAGTGTGTCTCTGGTTCAGAGTTGCTTGTTGCCCAAAAATAGATGACTGGATCAAGAAGATGTGGTACATATACACCATGGAATATTACTCAGCATTCAAAAAAGATAAACACATGCCATTTGCAGCAACATGGATGGAGCTGGAAGGGATCATGCTCTGCGAAATAAGCCAAAAGAAAAAGAAAAATACCGGATGGTCTCACTCATAGCAGGAATTTAGAAAACTTAAATAAGGGACCAGGAAAAAGACTAATTATAATAAAGTAAAAATCAAAATCAACAGGCGCTTACATTTTGGAAGTGACATATCTGATGTCTGGGCTCTAGGAGGCAAGCCCTGCATCCTTTCCTCGTAAGCCAGTGGCTGAATTTCTGCCTCTGCACACAACAGCTCCCAGTGTGTCCACGACAAACCTCGGTCGCTCCCTGTCTCTCTAGGGGAATGAAATCTCTCCAGATACTCAGTTTCCCTGTAGGCAGCCTGGCCTCACTGCCCAGAGGTTCCCACACTTCCACCTGCCCTGGGGGTCAAGTTCAGAGTGCTCCCTCTCTGTCCCCATCCCTGCTCTCCATCTCCCTATCTATCAACACTCTTTCTCTGCTCATTCCTTCCAGGGCTGGTTTATGGAAGAGAGAATATCAGTTTTAACAAAACAAAACACAGAGATACTGGGATAAAACAATTTTTAAATACTCAACAGAAATGAATATATACCTGCTTATTTTTTAAAGTCTTAATTAATATAATTAGGTTCCACTATGTGCTAGACACTATTTTGATGCCTTTGGCATCAACAGTCTAGCTAATTTCCTTTGATTCTTTATTTTTCAAAGATTTTAAAGCACATTTAATATTTTTTAATTTAGTTCAATAGTATCTCACTATATTTTCCTATTACCTGAAATCTTCTATAAGCTCATTTTATCTTTCTTGAGAAAATTTGATTTTTCTATTTTTCATTATTACAAATAATCCTGTAAAAATTACCCTTGTTTATGTAACGTTTTATATCATTTATTGTCATGAAAACATTCTACTAGTTTATTGAGTTGAAAGTTTTTCAAAGAGCACGTTACCAAATAATTTTTTAAAAGATAATTTTCATTTGTTTATTTACTACACGTGAAATGGATTGTCTCCATCACTGCATTTAGTCCAGTCTGGAATAGTCTTATTAAATAAATGTATTTTAGGGGCTTCCCTGGCGGCACAGTGGTTGAGCGCTGGGCTGAGAAGCTGCCCACAGCCTCTGCAGCACCGGTTCAACCCCCGGCTGCTGGCAAGGGTCCCACATGGTGCACAGACCTCTCCTGCCGCCCGCTGCTCCCCTCAGCAGTGTATTTCGTCAGTCTGTCTGTTCTGCTCCCGCTTCTGGCTCTGGTGAATTCTCTCACTCTCCTGCGCTTCTGACTGTACCCAGTGCTTGTATAAACAAACAAACAAACAAAAAAATAAATAAATCATTAAAAATGTATTTTACTTTTAAATGTTTAGTATTTTTTTATATTGTTGGAGGAGAGTTTGTCTTCCTCCCTCTGATTCGCTTAGCATGGTGCCTCTGGGGTCATCTATAATGTTGCAAAGTACAGAATTTCCTTCTTTTATATAGTTGAATAGTATTTCATTATATCATACATCTGTCTTGTCTAGATGCGTGTGTGTTTGTGTGAGTGTGCGCTTGTATCACATTTTCTCTATTCACTGGTCAATGGCCCGTTAAATTGCTTCTGGATCCTGGCTATTTTGAATAATGCCGTGTGAACATGGAGAGAGCAGGTATTTTTCCAACGTCAGGATTTCAACTTTTTGGATACACACCCAGCAATGGGACTGCTGGATCATGTGAAAGTTAGTTCTATTTTAAATCTTTGTGCTTTCCATAGCAGCTGCACTACTTTGCATTTCTACCCAGTGTGCAAAGTTCTCTTTTCTCCACATCCTGACCAACCATACCTTTTGACTTTTTTTTGGAATAGCCACCCTAACAGGTATGAGGTGCTATCTCATTGTAGTTTTGATTTTCATTTCCCTGATGATCAGTAATATTGAGCATCTTTTCATATCTGTTGGTGATTTGAGTGTTTTATTTGGAGACTATTCAACTCCTTTGCCCACTTTTAACAACTCCATTGTTGCTCTTGATTTATGAGTTTCATTTTTGAAATGAAAATGAAAATTATATATTTTCATTATAAAAATTATATATTAACCCATTTAACCCTAATAGATGTATGACTTGCAAATATTTTCTCCTACTCAGTAGACTGACTTTTCTCTGTCAATTTTTCCTTTGCTGTGCACAGCTTTTAGTTGATGCAATCCAATATGTCTATGTTTGCATTAATTGATTGGGCTTTTAAGTTGTCATATGCAAAAAATAAATCACTATCAAGACCGATATAATGAAGCTTTTCCCCTACATGTTCTTAAAAGAGTTTTGTAGTGGGCCTCCCCTGGTGGCGCAGGTGGTTGAGCGGCGCGCTGTGAAGCTGTCTGCAGCCTCTGCAGCGCTGGTTCGATCCCGGCCAGCCCCCGAGGGTCCCACATGGCACTGCAGACCTCTTCTGCCTTGCCCGCTGCTCCCCTCAGCAGTGTATTTCTTCAGCCTGCCTGTTCTGTTCCCTGCTCTGTCTCTGGTGTATCCTCTCACCTTCCCATGCAGCTGGCCTGTACCCCAGTTCTTGTATAAAATGAATGGATAAGTCTTTAAAAAAAAAGAGTTTTGTAGTTTCAGGTCTTTTGTTAAAGTTTTTAACCCATTTAGAGTTCATATTTGTGTATAAAATTATGATCCATATTCATTCTTTTGCAAGGGTATAACCAGCTGTCCCAATGCCATTTGATGGAGAGATGATCCTTTTTCATGATGTGTTCTTGGTACCCAGGTGAAAGATTGGCTAAATCTGTATATGTGGGCATTTTTCTGCACTAGCCTGTTCCATCGGTATATTTATGGTTTTATGTCAGTACTGTCCAATAGTGTATCTTCAAAACATTTAACTATTTTAAATCATTCTAAACCCATCACTTTTGGCAGGACTTCTTTTTTTTTTTTTAAGATTTATTTATTTATGCATACAGGAGCTGGGGAACAGGCCAGAGGTGCAGGGGATGAGAGGATTCACCAGAGACAAGAGTAGGGAACAGAACAGGCAGTTTGCCTGAAATACACTGCTGAGGGGAGTAGCAGGGAGACAGGAGAGGTCTGCTGCGCCCTGTTGGTCACCTCCCTGGCCAGGTATCAAACTTGTGCTGTAGAGGCTGTGGACAGCTTCATAGGTTGCGTCTTAATCCCTTGCACCACCAGGGAGGCCCTGGGACTTCTTTTTAATGAAGATTGACTGTGTAAAATGCAGCAGATGATCAGGGTGAATTATTGAATTATTAATACTTCTCTGTTTTAACAGAAGGATGTGCCAAATTAATAAACTATTGATTTTCCCTATTTATTTATCCATTTGTAGGTTATTTATATGAAAAATTCATAGAACCAACTTTGATCAAGTCTTTGTAATTAAGAAAATTTAACAAAACTTGAATGAAATGTTTAGGTTTTTACATTTTACTCTGTTTTTAAAGCTACCCTGTTTAGCATCCATTCATAAAATTCTCTTTGCTTCTATTAATACATATTTCCCCTTAAAAGATTACATTTGAAGTGATGTAAAATTTTGTTACTAAAATGTGAAAGCAACCCAAAAGGGATATTTTGTGAAGAAAATAAGAGGTGTTTAGATCAAGTTTATGATATTTAGAGCAAATTTTTATAGTGTAAGTTGTTGATATGTATTTCTTGAATGTCTATGAAAAGTTTCACATTTTAATACTATTCTCTCTTCCAAATACTTTGTTTCAGTTTGAAATCATATTATATTCATCTAAGGGAATGTTAAATTATAATCATTCACTTAAGCCTTCATATACTACTTGCATCAGAATACTGCCTTATTTGTAATCCAAGTATATTTTAGCCAAAGAACTGGATACTTATACTTTAAAACTATTTAAATAAACAAATATTCACTTGTTATCTTCAAAATAATTAAAATTTATCAAAAATTCTTTTTAAAAATGTCTCAACATATGATCATATCACTGGATATGATCTTTAAGTAATTTCTACAAAATTGATATGCACTTACTATATTGAAAGTAACTAGAATTCATGAAAAACTGCTCTTAAAACTTTCTGGATAGTTCATTATTGATACCTAAATATGTATGTTTTATTAAAAAATATGGGGAAGTAACAACAAAAAAAATAGAGTTACATGTTAAAAAGTTTTATTCCTTAATGAGTTTGGTGAACTTAGACAACTAATTCTACACTTATAATTAGCACAGCTAGTTAAGACCCTGAAAAAAATTGTTTGAGAAGTCAAAGAGCTCAAGTTAAGAACTGTTTAACTGAGTTTTAGTCATAATACACTATCACTGTGGAAAAACACATTGTCTCAGATTCCTGAGTGTTGATCTGGACAAAATGGCTCATTACATTCGTCAGCATTTCTGTCAAACCTCAACTATACAATTACTCAGACAGAGCCTCCCATGTCCTCACAAGGATTTTCTTCATTTGGAAGCCATCTGATTTTTCAAGAACATCACATAATCATGTACCATCAATTATTCTTATATCATGAAAAGATTTTTCCAAAACTAGTTGCAATTGCCAAGTGAATGATAAAATTAATAAATAAATGCATTTTAACAAAGAAGACTAAAAATTGGTCTTTCAGCAGTAAGGTGGCAAAGTTGTGAAAGAAAATCATTAACAATAATTGTATTTATTTTTAATATTAAGCATAGTGCACTACTGCAAAAGCAATGGATGTTTCAAGAACATTCCATGCATATTTTGTGTGTACACTGTACACTAGCATGTAAAATATGATAAAATGTTATTGGAATAATTTTGAAAAAATAAATACTTTGGAGATGTATAAAGCTCAGGTTTTAAAGATAATGTATAAAGTGGGATATGACAATAACAGTGGTTTTAGGCAATGGTAAAATATTTAAATGAAATTAAAATTCAACTAATTAATTCACAATGAATCAATTAATCAATTGCATTCCTGTTTTCGTCCATAGAGGCTAGAAGGTATGATGCTCTAGAGGAAATTTTTATAGAATAATCACTAAAAATGAAAGGTGTGCTTTCATTTTAAAAGAAATAGATTTTTGATTTAAATAAGTAATTATTTTCATTTTAATCACAATAAATTTGCTACATTTTTTGTATTAAAAATTTTTTGCTTAAGATTAGTCGGCAAATTGTATCCCAAATTCCTACTAAGATTCATCACAGATTTTAGTTTAATCATTCATTTTTACTAAAAAGAGTCTGAAAAAATAAATAAAAAGATTGTGCAGCTATGATAAAAGACAGTATTCAAATCAGTGACCTCTCTCTTAGTGCCATTATATAATAGACAATCAAACATTTCTTCCTTTTGCATTTGCCAGTCTTTCAACAATGCTCTACTTTGAGATATTGTTGAGAATAAAATCAATAGTGTATATAACCCACACATTACATTTATGAATATTTATATTTGATTTCATAAACGACGTCTACTTTCAGGAGAACAGACATCCTTTGAGAATTTTTTACAATGCTTACAAACATTTAACTCATGGGTAAAAAGCAATCTTTTCCCAAGCAGATGGTACTCCTACTTCTTATTTCTAAGGCTTCATCGTGGGGTGCATTTTTCCCATTCTTTATGTCACCACTCAGTACACCCACAGTCAATTCGTAAAAAAAAATTCTAATCTGAGTCAGTCTCTATAAATGTGGGATGTATTATGTATACCAATATTCTGCAATTTTCAAATTGTTGCTATTTAAAATATGAGTAGGTATGCATTTATTTTTACTAAAAATGTTGAAATATGAATAACCCCATTAGCTAATGAAAATGTCAACAGTGAATCTGTAAACATTCATTTGGTCTCAAATATTCTCAGTCCTTACATACTTTTTTTTTAAGATTATTTATTTACTTATACAAGCACTGGGTACAGTCAGAAGTGCAGGAAGGTGAGAGAATTCACCAGAGCCAGAGCGGGGAACAGAACAGGCAGACTGATGAAGTACACTGCTGAGGGGAGCAGTGGGCGCGGCAGGAGAGGTCTGTAGCGCCATGTGGGACCCTCATCAGTGGCCAGGTATCGAACTGGCGCTGCAGAGGCTGTGGGCAGCTTCGCAGCCCAGCGCTCAACCGCTGCGCCACCAGGGGAGGCCCAGTCCTTACATACTTAAGAACAAAAGTTTGATGATATATTGGATCATAAATATAACTACAATATGAAATTAAATAAAATATGTAAGATTAAATTAAATATATAAATATAAAATAAATATCCAATTAAATTGAATTATTTTAAATAAAAGAATTTTTTTTTTAATTTAAATTTTATTTTTATATTCCCCATACAATTGCAACCCCTTTATTTTGACCTCAATCCCTCCTTTCCCCACTCCCCCACCCCCCATAGAGTGTATCTGGTTCATAGTTGTTTGTTGATTTTGATTTTTACTTTCTTATCGTTATTCTTTTTCCTGGTGTCTTATTTAAGTTTTCTAGATTCCTGCTATGAGTGAGACCATCGGGTATTTTTCTTTTTCTTTCTGGCTTATTTCGCTGAGCATGATCCCTTCCAGCGCCATCCATGTTGCCACAAATTGCATGGTTTATCTTTTTTGAATGCTGAGTAATATTCCACGGTGTATATGTACCACATCTTCTTGATCCAGTCATCTATTTTTGGGCATTTGGGCTGTTTCCAAAGCTTAGCTATTGTAAACAGTGCTGCTATAAACATAGGGGTGCAGGTGCTCTTTGGAATTGATGTTTCTGTGTCCTTTGGGTAAATACCTAGGAGTGGAATTGCTGGATCCTATGGAAGCTCTATGTTTAGTAGGTCCAGAAATCTCCACACAGCTCTCCATAGTGGTTGGACCAGTTTGCACTCCCACCAGCAGTGCAGGAGAGTTCCTTTTTCTCCACACCCTCGCCAACATTTGTTGTTGCTAGTTTTTTTAATATGTGCCATTCTCACTGGTGTAAGATGGTATCTCATGGTAGTTTTGATTTGCATTTCCCTGATGACAAGTGATGTTGAACATTTTTTCATATGCCTGTTGGCCATTTGCATTTCCTCTTCAGAGAAGTTTCAATAAAAGAAAATCTTTATAGCTACTTTATCACTTAAATTTTAAAAGCCTATTTTGAGGTATTTACTATTGCTTTGTATATTAAAGTCAGCAACTCTTTATGGTAAAACTAAAATTTGTGTATTATTTATTTAAAATTACTAACAAATCTTGAATAAACAGAATCTCATTGTTTCATAATATTTTATTTTTTGCATGGAGATTTAGATTGCTCTCAATTTCTCATTATTTTTTCTTGTTATAGAAAATACTTTATTGTAATACTTGAACCAATATTTCAGTGTAGAAAGAAATCACATTTTCTTATGATGAATGACTTAAATGTAAATATTATTTTAGAGCCCTCACTATTTTCACACTAAGACTGTACGATTAACTATACCAGAGAGGATTATTACAGTATCATCACCCAGACATTAGAGGGCATTCGTATGGAAGGTTCCTATTAATAACCATTCTTTCACGCCTTTTCCTTAATTGCTAAATAGCTGCACCCATCACGTCCTCCCAAATGGGCTCAAAAGTCAATTTCTCACTTAGACCTATATTGACAACCCTGTTGAATTAAATTGTTTATCAAATTACAAATATCTCTAGAATTTCTTACTCCCCTGACTTTGCTTTTTCTTCTATAAATTTGCCATGTTCTCAGATACTACATTTTTATGACAAGAATAAAATATCCACTCCAAAAGGACAAGCTGATGAACAATTATTGGTAAAATTCTGAAGAAAACAATAGGATATTTCCCTAGATGTTTATAACAGCTGCATTTCTGGTATCTCAGTATATTAAACACCCACAAGTGGTGGGCTGCATCTAAATCAGAGTTATATTCTATTCTCATATAATTAGTAAAAGATTTATCCCCTACTTGAATTCCAGAGAGACCCTGGAAATCCAAAGCAGCAGAAGAGCCATTTTCACTGAGGGTCTTCCCTTTCTTCAAAGTTTTCCACCCAGTAGAAGCCAGTGACAATTGCCCAACAGCCATGAAAAACAATAACCATCTTAGAGGTATTGCTCCTATTGTTTCACTGCTTAGACATTTTTCCTTTATATGGTGCAGGGGGTTGAGCACAGCGCTGTGAAGCTGTCCACAGCCTCTGCAGTGCCAGTTTGATCCCCACCTTGGAGCAGCACACATGGCGAGCAGACCTCTCCTGTCTCTCCCAATGCTCCCCTCAACAGTGTATTTCAGTCAATCTGCCTGTTGTGCTCCCCGCTCTGTTTCTGGTGAATCCTCTCACCTTCCTGCACATCTGGCCTGTACCCTGGTTCTTGCATGAATAAAAAAATAAATAAATCCTTAAAAAAGAAGAAATAAAGACTAATAATACAGGTGATTTTTAAGTTTAGGGATAGATTTGTAAAGCAACCTCTGGTGCTGAGAAAAAGAGGGAAACTGTGTAAAGGTTGAAGAGAGTTGAGGAGACTCAACCAAACCACAACAGTGTGGGGATCAAAAAAGAGTAGGAAAAGAGGGCCTCGTTGGTGACACAAGGGGTTAAGTATCAGCACTATGAAGCTATCAGCAGCCACTGCAGCACTAGTTCGATCCTTGGCCAGGGAGCAACCCTCACGGTGAGGCAGACCTCTCCTGTCGCGCCCACTGCTCCCCTCAGCAGTGTGTTTCAGTCAATCTGCCTGTTCTGCTCCCCACTCTGTCTCTGGTGAATCCTCTCACCCTCCCGCATCTCTGGCCTGTACCCCAGTTCTTGTATGCATAAATAAATCAATCTTACAAAAAATAGTAGGAAAAGGGCATGAAAATATATGTGTACAGACAATGTAAGGTTGTATAAGGTTACATATATGTATTATATAGATATACATTCTATATTATATATATTTTCATATTCCCTCTCTATAGGTGAATAACTCCATCCCATCCACCATTCTGTCATTTCGTCTGCCCATCCATTCATCTTTTGATTTTTCTATTTATCAAAGGCTCATCAGTTTAGGGAAAAGGCCATGATCTTTGCAATTATGTAATTTTTTTCTTAGTCTTCTCAGAGAATGAAGTATCCAACTCTGTACTTAATTGAACTTATTTCAGGTGGCTCCAATCAGAAAGATTAGCTGAGGTTTGTCAAAGGCATAGAAAAGAGGGAGGACCCTGGAGTCGGTGCTGGGAAGGAAGTTTAAAAAAAAAAAAATTAGAGGAAGAAGGAAGAGGAATTCAGGATCTGTGGCCTCCGTGGAAAATCAGGAATAAAGGCAAAAGGCAATTATGGTGCAGAACAGTTGGAAGATCTTAACCACTTGGCATAGAGGATACTTGATTTTATGATTCCAGAGAACGAAACAATCTTTGTAGACATAGTCTTTCTTAGAATCGTAAAGCTACTTTTCCCCTTATTCATTGTCTTGCACAGCCCCCCTCAATTAAGTCTCAATTGAATGGATATCATGTATATTTTTCTGCTTATTTACTTGGAATGAAGGTTGTCTAGCACAACTAGAAAAAATATTATGGTTTAGACTGTGTTTCTCACTGTCCATAGAGTATTACTTCTCACACAGCACCAGGAAAGAATTGCTGGACTGAAGCCTTATGTTTTCATATTCAAGCAGCAATTTGGCGGAATTTTGCATGAATCAAGCCAATGAAGTTGGGACGACCACGTCAGCACAGGCCACTTTAGAGCACTTGTTTGTTTTCTAAACAGAGAGCTCATACCCCAACCTGTCTAGCAGAGAGGGGTAAACAAGCAAACCTGGCCTTCCTGCTCTGCAGATATTAGGTTGATGATAGAGATCTTAGACCCATCCCCTAGGCTAGGAAATATACATGTTATGGCGATTCTATTGTCTCCAAACAACAACAACAAAAACCCAGGACATCTCTTTGTCACCACGTTAAAAAATTCAGAGGAAAGCTTTAAACCCCAGCAAATACAAGGCACACCTAAGGCTCTCGCTCACTAAACATAACAACTCACAGGATCCAATTTATAAGTCCCAGAGACTCTGTTCTCATTCTTTCTTTTAACATCTTCCATTATGCGCCATGCGACAGAGTTGCAACAGGAACGCAGGTACATTATGAGCCCCTGAAAATCTCCTATCTGTGCAGTAGGAGGGCAGCCTCCAAGTTTTCTGTTGGCATAAAGTGTGGTCTCTTACCAGGGGGAGGTTATGGCACCGAATCAAATCATATCCATACCATCTGCTCCAATTGGCAAAGCTCATGTCAGCTGCCAATTGTGATTCTCAGCTCAGTCCCACAGGTCTTGTATTTTCTTTCAGATTATTGCAGTGTTTTATAGTTTTTAGTGCCCTTGTGAGATTTGGTGTTTATGAGTCATCTTAGATGTTTTAAAGAAAAGTTGGTAGAAGATTAGTATTTTATAAATTCAAATATACAGGTATAAATACATCATTTTACAATGTCATGTTACTTTTATTGCTTATAAGTGGATTTATTCATATTTATGAAAAATTCTTTTTCTCCAGTATATTTTCTTCTATATCACCTAAATTTAAAAAAAATTCTCTTGAAACAAAAGCATTGGTTCTAAAGAACTAATAAATGTTTATCACTCTACCTTTTTGTTCATTTTGGGGTTGTGGTTTTTATTTTTCTTTCTTTTTTTAAAGATTTTTTTTTATTTATACAAGAACTGGGGTACAGGCCACAGTGCGGGAGGTTGAGAGGAGTCACCAGACAGAGTGGGGAGCAGAACAGGCAGAAAGACCGAAAACACTGCTGAGGGGAGCAGTGGGTGAGACAGGAGAGGTCTGCCGCGCCATTTGGGTATCTCCCTGGCCAGCCTGGAATCGAACCCGCGCTGCAGAGGCTGTGGACAGCTTCACAGCAGTGCATTCAACCCGCTGCACCACCGGGGAGGCCCAGTTTTTATTTTTCTTTTTACTAAATATTTAAGGTAAAGGAGTCAAATAATCCTGGATAGAATTATATTACCTGTTTTATTGGCTATGTAACCTTGGACATGTTACTTAAACTTTTTAAGACAATCTACTGAGGATTATAAAATCTAACAACTGCTGAGCTAAACCAACTCCCATAGTTACATCTTCTGTTCAGATTACTCGATGTATCTGAAATATTAGAATATCCAGCCTTCTGGAATTTGACTTGCTGAGAATTTCTCCTGCATATGCTATTCTATATTCATTTTTCTGCCCATACTTTAAATATTAATGTTCCTGGAGGTCCTTTCCTTGTTTCTCCTCTCTCTCTGCTTGTCCTCCCTGAATATTCTTAATTGCTCATGGACTGACTTTATAAGGATTCCCAAATTCACATCTCAGCGTCTTTAACTGAATATCACAGTTATAATTGACATTTGAAACTTAAATGAAAAGTACATTTACTTTTTTTCTTGCGGTACACTGGTTTACAACACTCTATATGATTTGGAGGCATAGGACCACGCCCTTCACTTGTTTGTTACCACACCAGATGCGCCACCAAGGCACGCAAATCCTTCAAATAGTCCATCATGCTCCCTTCCCACTTTGTCTCCCCCTCTTTCTAGGGTTTATTATTGTTTTGCTCTTATCTCACCTTTTGTTTCGTTTCTCTACGCTCCACAAGTGATAACATCCAGTACTGAACGCTCATTAGAATCACAGCCTGAACCTACCTGTCTCAAAGTGATCTGAGCTGACCCTAACAAGCCTGCTCTTCCTCAGACCTCATTTTGGATAAGGCTCCATCAGGGAGGTAGCACTGACCTGGAGCATCTATGACTCCTCACTGCCCCACTGCTCCTGAAGGAAATCGTGAGTTCATCCTACCTTGATCTCTACAACAGCCCTTGGTCCTATTTTCTGTGCTTTTATTTCCAGGGTCTTCTCCCTGTCACTGGCACACTGCCACAATGCATTCTCAGGTCACATGTTCCTTCTCCACACAGTGATATTCTGAAAACAAAGTTTAGTTCTATTATTACATTGTTTAAACCCTGTTCAGAAGACTCATCTTCCACTAAGAAGACCTTGGGGCAGCTTTGTCACCGACATGTGAAAGACAGAAAATAGTTACCCAATTAAGAAAGTGATGTTGCTTATAGAAAGTCTTATTTTTTTATTATTTGGTTAGATCAAAACAATATTGAATAAACACTAATTAAAAAATTGATACTATGAAAGAGAAAACCTAAAAATATGAAATTATTAAAAATGATCAGAAGACAATATATATCAATTAAGATTAAAGGATCCATTTATACCAACAAAATTATGAAAGTAAAAAATTATATCAATTTGTTGCAAAGTAGTGAAAATTATATTTATAACACATAACATACAATAGTAAATACTATTCTGAGGTAAATACAGAAAGAAGAAACTTTGGAATACAATTACAACATTTAAAAAATTATTGTTGATAAAAATGAAAGGAATTAATTAAATAGACTAACTTCCTGTACTCAAAGAGAATAATCCGCAGTGAAGTTATGGGAAGACTACTTTGAAGTAAGTTGTGTTAAACTAGGAGAACGTGTGCTGTTTGCCAGAGTTAGTAAATAACTACATCCGTACACAGACACGTATCTATTCTGAAAATGCACAAGCAGATGTTGCAGGCAGAATAATGGTCCTGCAAAGATATCTGTGTGCCAGTTCCCGGAATCTATAAGTATGTGTTATGCTACATGGCAAAGGGAATTATGGTTGCAAATGGCTAAGCTGATTATCACTGACTTTAGGGTAGACGCTACTGTCTACCCACTGAGCCCAGTGTAGGCACATGGACCTTGAAAAGTAGCAGCAGAAGACAAAAGGCTAGTGAGAAAGTGAAGACAGAAGAAGAGGCAGGAGAGTTGAAATGAGAGAAGGGCTTGACTTTGTTGCTGGCTTTGAAGTGAAGAAGACTGAGCTAAGGGACATGGGTGGCTTTTCAAAGGAGAGAAATGACTTCAGTAGATTAGGAAGTGGGGAACTCTGTCAAAACAGCAGTGAAAGAGCACACAGATCCTCCAGAAAGGATTACAACCCTGCAGACATTTTAGCCCTGTGAGACTTGCGCTAAACTTACCACTTGGAGATGTAAGACAATACAATTTCCTTGTTTTAAGCCACTCCATTTATGCTAATTTAATATGCAGTGATGAAAGCATACAGACATTAAGAGGTAGAGGGTAAGAGAAAGAGGAGGCTATTACACGTGTCACTGATCTTAAATGTTTTAGAAAAGTGCAATTTTCAATTCCCAATATTGAGTATTAGAGCTGGAGTTGGAAGAGAAGTTCATGAAGTCACTAAATAAATAAAAACAGGATGTTCTTTCCAGGACAAAGCCTCCAGCTAGGAGGAGATTCTAGGAACAGGGACCGCATCGAGGAGCACAGAACAACAGAGACAAAGGAAAAAAATATTCAAATTAAAAGTGAGAAAGGGGATTGAAAGTAATATCAATCTCAGAGAGTTGCAATATTTTTTTAACACCAGAAGAAACAAACAAGGAGGATTTTCTAAAGCCATTAAGTTAAACAGTGAACTTATTTCACCTAAAAAAAACCTGAATATTTGAGAAAAAAGCCAAGCTTAAACTTAAAACAAAGTTACTGCATATAAAATAACACATAAAATAGAAGAAAAGCATCAATAATATTCCTTCCTTCAGACAAGTGAACTGCAGAGACATGCTTGTCAGAAAAAAACAAAAACAAAAAACGATGTTCAAGAAAATGATATAAGATTAAGAAAATAACAATTTTTTTTGAATTCAGGAAAATATTTGAAGAAATACAATTTGACAAGTAATTTTAGGAATGAAAAATAAATTTGAAGGGAAACTAAAGCAAATAGAGGTAACAGAAATTATCTTAAGAAAATTAGAAATGGGGGGCCTCCCTGGTGGCACAAGGGGTTAAGTCTCAGCACCATGAAGCTATCAGCAGCCAAGGCAGCACAAGTTCGATCCCCGGCCAGGGAGCTACTCACATGGCGCAGCAGACCTCTCCTGTCTCCCTGCTGCTCCCCTCAGCAGTGTATTTCAGTAGATCTGCCTGTTTCCCCCCTGCTCTGTCTCTGGTGAATCCTCTCACCCCACCCCCAACACCTCTAGCCTACAACCCAGCTCTTGCATGCATAAGTAAATAAATCTTTTTTTTTTTAAAGAAAATTAGAAATCAAGAAGTTGGAACTTTTTTCAAATCAAAAGAAAAATACAAAGAGGAATTGAACATGACAAACTTAAAGACAAGAGTATCTAATACATAGCAATTTCCTCAGAAGAAAACCAAACAAGAAAGCATAATAACTACTACAAACTATAATTGAAGATCATTTTTCCAAAGTAAAAAACACTGAATTTACTATGAAGCTATTAGCCATGAAAATTTACCAAGAATGAGCAATTCCAAGATGCATCTGAATAAAACGACAGAATTGTAAATAAATAGAGCAATATCCTTTGTAATCCAAGCAAAAAACTCTTTCACTCACAAGAGAATTAAATGCCAAACTGCTTGAGAACATCACTTCATAACAAAATGCAATGACATTAGAAATACACAAGAATAATATGCAGTACCTAAGAATATTATGTTTAGCCAAACTGACTTTTCAGTTGGCTGGCTCCAATTCTTTTTGTGTGCAAATATGGGTCCCTTGGATGCTTCCCAAGGAATCCACTCAAAAAATAGCTTCAGACAACTAAACCTCTAGCAGAGGCTTGATTCAGCACAAGGATGTGGAGGGAGCAGGAAATACATAAGTGCGAGCAGAAGGACGTCTAAATAAGGGCTTTACAGGAGCTAGAACAGTGCGTGATGGCTATATGCTGCGATAATGTAGGCAAAGTATAATTATTATAAAATAGGGAGGGTCTACATAGACTTGTTTTCAGTAGTGGCACTAACGGAAGTAGCACTGGAATCAGTAGCCCAGACTGATGTGTGAGTAATTCGGAATAAAGGAAAGCGATTACGTGGTTTTCTTGTTCCATCATCCTCCATGTCATTGTGAACCAGGACACTCAGTGTGGTGAAGAGAACATATAAATATGAGGCAGGTGAATTAAATAATCTGCACAATTACAATTTTAGTGACAGCTAGAGGACATTATTTTTAGAGAGCTGTGGAGAAGTTCTAAATGGAAGTTAGAACATGCCTGGACATAAGAGAGTCTAAGGATAGTGCTTAATTTATGCAATTACAGAAGACCGAAGATGAAGGATCACTAGTCACAGAGCACTTAAGTATTCCACCAAAAGCCATAATTCCTTGCTCAGTTACTGTACTTGAGCCAGCTCTCACACTAGGGACCCAGTAACCAAAAGAGAAGTCGTATTTTCCAGCAGGAAGGGCGCTGGAAAAACACAGCAAATGCATTTAAGAGTAATCCACTGTCTCCCCCCATTACCTAAAGGCATTTACACAGGCCATAATAAAAGAGGTAAGGAATATTCAGACTTGTGGAAAGGTGTCTGGCATTGATACCTGGGGACACAAAGTACCATAAGTCCTGCCATGGAGTGGTGCTGTGTGGGGACAAGTGAATGTGTGAGACCCTGGCCAAGACCTGGCAGACAGTGGGTCTACTGGACCCACAGACAGACGTGATGGTCACCTTCTCTGTCCCCAATGTGTGTAGTGGGGATGGATACACTTGGTAACTGGCAGAACTACCATACTGGTTACTTTGCCTCTGAAGTAAAACCCATTATGGATAGGAATAAATAAATAGGAATAAATAAATAAATAAAGGCCAAGTGGAAATAATTGAAATTTTCTCCTCCCCATGTCATCCCAGATCAAAACAGTAAACCATACCTACTGCATCCAATGAAGAATGGCCCCGCTTTCAAAAATTACAGATACAGGTGTGAAAATTCCAGTCCTAGTTGCACTTAATTCAAGAAACTGCCCCCTCCATAATACAGAGAGAAATGGGAGAAAATAGTTAATTAGTAGCCCCAGTGGCACTTGCTGTGCCCAATGTGGTATCTTTGATACATTGGATAAATAAAGCCTCTACATGAGGCAGACTTTGATCTGGTGAACTAATTTGTTTCCCTTTCCTCAGAAATAAGGATCAAAAGCAGTTTGAATAGATGCGTAAGAGACAAGAATACACATTTACCATCTTTCCTCCCTGCTATGCAAAACCTGCTACTCTCTGTAATGACCAAGTTCAAAGGAACCTGGATTATCTGGACACTTGTAAGAACGCGGGTGTATCACAATAATGACTTAACGAATTACCAAGCAAACAGAGTGCTTGATAGGACTTTTGGGGTTCAGGAGGCAGCCTGGGAGAACTACTTCACAACAATTACTGGTCACCAGAAGGTTGTCAACTTTGGGGAACAGAAAAGGAAGAGGCTCTTCAGCAGGTCCAGGCCACTGTGCCAGCTACTGGGTAGACACTGAGGTGCCCGTGATGGGAAAAGATGTCGTAAGGAATTAATTGTCACTCTTTGGTTAGAGAACACCTCCATAAGTCCGGTGTTCTGAAGTGAGGCCCCACCATTTACATAGAGAAATAGACACGATTCTGAAAATGTGGTGTCATGCCTGGTGCAGCCAAGGGACACTAAGGGACCTGCATCTGCACCTGCTGCTCCTGAGCTGAGACAGATCAATATTAGATCCAACCAGTTAACTGGGGGTGGTGGGGGGAGACCAGCAGCAGTCCATTAACACGAACAAGCAGAAAGGGAGAAGCACAATTTACTTCACACTCAAGAGGCTCAGCCTTCTTGTCATCCATCATTTCTCACACTGGCCCTGCCCCCTCAACCACTCCATGGCCCCCCATCTCAGTGCCCAGCAGAGAATGAAAGTCAGTCCTCTTGCTGGTGATATCCCTGATGGACCCTCTTTATGTTGTAAAACAGTTGCTGGAGGCAGATATGTGCACTTAAGGGCAGCGACACATTGCTTGGATGTTTTATCTGGTATTTGCAAAGAGAAAACTTGAAAAAAATTGAAAATAAAGAGTGTAAGAGTCATAGGGGTGAGTCTACAGGAACTGACGGAATCAGTGGATGTTTTCCTGTGGCAAGTTAGGTGATCATGTAAAGGAAGTGAGAAAATGCATTTTTTTGGGGGGGGGTTCCTTTTTCTACCTCTGCTTCCCTGAACTCTCTCACACATTTATTTATTTATTTATTTATCTATCTATCTATTTATTTATTTATTTTTAATAGAGGCATGTGTTATTTATTTATTTGTTTGTTTGTTTTGTTTATACAAGCACTGGGTACAGTCAGAAGTGCGGGAGGCTGAGAGAATTCTCCAGAGCCAGAGCAGGGAGCGGAACAGGCAGAGGGACCGAGGTACACTGCTGGGGGGAGCAGCGGGCGGCGGGAGAGGTCTGCGCGCCATGTGGGACCCTCCTCCGGTGGCCGGGGAGCAGCCGGGGATCGAACCAGCACCGCAGAGGCCGTGGGCAGCTTCGCAACCCAGCGCTCAACCGCTGTGCCACCGGGGAGGCCCCATTTAGCCAGTTTTGATGAGCTCATGTCAAGTCATAGAATCTACAGAAATTTAGTCTTGTCCCTTTTCCAGTCAATATACTGTTTCTGCGCACGCACACACACACACACACACACACGCACACACGCACATATTGATGTAACCACGAATTTGTAATGTTGAGAAAGACTTTCTTCCTACTTGAGAATTTCATATAACTGGAATCATATATTATTTTTGTGTAAACACACATCCTTCATTCAGTCTAACACTTTAAGAAGATGTATCCATGTTTTGCAAGGATCAGTGGCTCAACCATTTTTATTCCTAATTAGCATTACAATGAAACCACGCACCTGAGGTTTCTATTTTTGACCAATTATGAATAAAACAGCTATGAACATTCTTATAAACAAGGCATTTTGTGGGCATATGTTTTCATTTTTCTTAAATAAATAATCAGGGTAGAATAAGTGAAGAACAGGATAGATATTTGTTCAGCCATTTAAGATGAATGCAAAATGGTGCGTTAGTTACCATTTTATCACATTCCCAGGGTGTGGAGGTCAGGGTCTCCATGTCATCGCCAGCATTCGGTGTTGCCAGTCATTTTTGTTTTTGCTCTTCCATGGTCAGGATTGTTACCACTATAATTTACATGTCCCTCGTTACTACTAATGCTTTTCAGTTGGATATTGGCAATTGTTGCACCTTCTTTTGTAAATGATTATCTAAATATTTAGCAAGTTTTGAGTGTGGTGAGTATCAGTTTATCATTGAGTTGGAAGAGTGAATGTGCATAAATCCTGGACACAAAATCTACATATTACACATTTTTTTTGCCCTCTTTTGTGACTCCTCGAATTCACTTTCACAGTGGCTATTTGTATGGTGAGTAGAATCTTTACTTTTAATGACATAATAAAATTTTGGGGTTCATTTTATGGTTTACATATTCTGGATAGTCTCTAAATTTTTGTCTAGGCCTTGTGATTATTTTTCCACATTTTCTTAAAATAAACAATAATAGATTTACATTCAAGTTTAAAATCTTGAATTTTTTGCATGTGGCATGAGATCAGGCTCCTAGCTCTTTTTGGTTTGGAGTACATAGCTGCTTTTTCCAGCACAATTTTTTGTGGAGGTATATTTCCTTGTTGAAGTTGATAACCTCATTTAAAAAAAAAAAACAAAAAAAAAACCAAAAAACCTTTTGCCACATATTTGAGATATTTTCTTGCTGCATTTTCTTCCATTAATCTATCTATCTGTGATTTCAAAAAATAGATAATATCTAGTGATAAACCTAAAAATAAATTTGATAATGGTGCACTACCTTTTTTTACATATTTCTGAATTTGTTGAGGATTTGTTTTTTCTAAAAACACCACACCATGTGAAATTAAGAGATCTGTAAAATTCTCAAAGTCACATAGTGCCATCTAATTCTGTTCTTCCTCGAGGTAGTTTTAACTGTCTTAGGGATTTGACTTTTAAAATAATTTTGTGAGTCTCTAGGGAAAAAAAAAAACTCTGCTGGGATTTTTTATTGTATGGTTGTATTGATTTAGCAATCAATTTCAAGAGCTCTTATCTATAAAATATAACATTACATTTAACAACACATCTTTTCATACATTTAAGTCATCTTCACTTTCAGTAATATTTTGAAGTTCTCAGTATAAAGGACATATTGATCTTTAAGTACATTACAGATTGATGCTCTTTGATGCTGCTGTAAATAATATTTCTTTTTATATTTTTATTGTTGAAATATAGAAATGAAACTGACCTTTTGATCTTGCATTTCACAATACTGCTGAATTCAATTATTATACATAATAGATTTCTCATGTATCCCTTAGGACTTTCATTGTATAATCATATTAATTGTGAATGGGGACAGTTTTAGCTATTACTTTATATTCTGTATGCTTTGAACTGCTTTTTTCTTTCTTTCTTTCTTTCTTTCCTTTCTTTTGTCACTTGCTAAGCCTCCCAGTAATAGAAGTGGTAAGAATAGACAGGTTTATCTTACTCCAGATTCTAGCTGGAAAGCATTCAGTATTTCACTACCATGTGTGAAACATGTAGGTTTTTCTAAAGATGCTTTTTATTAGAGGAAATTCCTTTAATTTTTAGGTTGCTTACAGTTTATATCATAATTGTGTACTGTAATTTGTGAACTATTAAAATCATCATGTAATTTTTCTTTTTAAATCCATTTTTGTGCTAAGTTGCACTCAATTTCCATGTGTTAATTCTATGTTAGTGGGATAAATCTAAATATAAAATTCATAATGCCTCACTCTTGTCACGTGTCTCTGAATTTGATTTGCATTTTGTTAAGAAAATTTGTAATTACATTCCTGGGAAGTATTAGCTTGAAATTCTATTTCTTATACATATTTCATCTGATTTTGATATTGGGCTATATTAGTCTCAAAAAATCAGTTGGATAGTGCATGGTTTTTCAAAAATTTTGTGTAAGGTCAGTATTATCTCTTCTTTGAAAGTTTGATAGTATTAATAGTGATGTCATCTGACCCTGGCATTTTATTGTGGGAGAAGTTGGTTAATTTAATGGATTTAGGGCTTTTAAGATTTCTATTTCTTCCTGAGCCAGTTTTAGTAATTTGTGACTAATATGGGTATCCTCTTTATGTCTTTTTATAAGGTAAACTGTTTTGCTATTTCTTTGAAATACTGTTTTTGTTTATATTTCCATGCTCCTTTTTTAAAAATGAATATTTTATTTTTGCATAGAACTGGGGTACAGGCCAAGGTGCAGGGGGTGAGAGGATTCACCAGAGACAGAGTGGGGAGCCAAACAGGTGGGTCTGCTGAAATACACTGCTGAGGGGAGCAAGAGGTGAGATAGGAGAGGTCTGCTGCACCACGTGGGTCAGCATCCTGGCTGGGGATTGCACTGAGGCCATCAAAGTAGGCCATCGCAGTGATGCACTGCGACTTAATCCTAGACCAACAGGGATGCCCCATGCACTCCTTTAAAGATAACTTCATTTTTATGTTATATAATGATTCCTTTAAAATGGCTGGCTTTCCTAAAAATTTGCTCAATACTTTAAATATAAGATGGGCTTTGGGGAGCCAGCTATTAAAAAGTGATCAATTGGCACTCCTCTCTCACTTTTCTCATCATTGAAGAGAGAGACAATGCTGTTTTCATATTAAAACATGAGGTAGGGAGTGTAGGGGTTAAAGTCAGTGCTATCAAGTTATCCCCAGCCACTGTGACCTGAGTTTGATCCCCTGCCAGGGAGCTACCCACATGGCGCAGCAGACCTCTCCTGTCTCGCCTGCTGCTCCCCTCAACAGTGTATTTCAGTAGATCTGCCTGTTCTGCTTCCCATTCTGTCTCTGGTGAATCCTCCTACCTGCCCCATCTCTGACCTACACCCCAGCTCTTGTATACATAGACAAAATAAATCTTTAAAAACAAACAAACAAAAAACTTGAGGTAGGGGATGAGGACCAGAACTTCATTTAAGGGAGTTTTGGGTATGCACCCCAAATCACTGCTGAAAAACAGGATATGGACAGCAAACAGGGTTGTATGGTGGTGCCACGGTCAGGCATTGCTTGAACTTGTCTTCTTCAATATCTTCTCTTGAAAACTGAGAGAAGTTATACTTGCTAAAAGGTAGGGATCACAGATTGAACATATTTTCCCAAGGTCTGGCCCCAGTACACCATCACCTGTGCTCCTATTTGGGATGATGTGTGTACTTCTCTGTCAACTCCTCCATAAAATCATTATGGGGTTTTCAGAAAACACTTATGCGAAGTCTGAACCAACTTAAAATATAAATGTATAAATAATGCAAATGCCAACCTGTGTTTCAAAGGAACAAGCAGGAGCACCACAAGTTTATCAAGGTCATCCACTTCTTCCTCATCTATGTCCTCAATTAACATCAGTTTTTCCCACAAGAGGAAGAGAGCAAAGCTCTCTCCATGATTTTACCCACTGTTAAAATGCGGTCTAATTCGGCTTTAAAAAGAGAAGAGCCAGCTCATTCTATTTGAATAAGCCCCAGTTTATTATCGGCAACGAGATGATCAAATAAAAGCCCAGCTGAGTCTCAGTTACAGAAGAGATCTATTCATTTCTTCTGTGCACTTAAATGAAAGCTGTGTCAGCGAATCTTAGTACTTCAATAATACTAATCTTGATAACCCATTATATTTTCATAACAATTATCTATTTCTGTTAAATACACAAGTTGACAATAATCCCTGCCATATTAAAAAAAAATACACACAAGTACTTTTCTTTTTGAGATTAATAAATTTGCCTTTGCTGGTTTTGTAAATAAAAGAGAAAATAGCATATCATGAATCAGAAGAAAGCAAACACTGCTCTAATTTGGTTATATGTATAAACACAATTGATCTTTCAATTTTATCTAAGGATGCTGACAGGAATTTTACTTCTATTTGTTGACTGGGATAGAGGCAGTAGGTAAGAAGAATTAGACTTTCTCTCCTTATTGGGTTTTATTTCTATGAACAAAGCAAACTCAATAATGTTCTTTTGCAATAAGACATATTTCTCCTTATACAGGATACTAGCAGGAAAGCACTCATTATGCCACTAAGTGTGGTATTTGAGGTATATTTTTCCCTGATGCTCCTCATCAGTGAAATTTTCTTTCATTTCTAGGTTGATGAGAGTTTTTATCATAATTGTGTGCTATATTTTATGAACTTTTGCTTTAACTGTTAAAATTGTCATGCATTTTCTTCTCTTTTAATCTGCAATTATACTGAGGATCAATGATCAATAAATACTCTAATTTTATAAATCTATATTCACTCAAAAGTCAAGTAGTAGTCCAAGTATTTCTCCTTTATCAGAATTAATCAGTTCCTGTAAATCAACTGATAATGAATTTTTCAGATAGTGAATGTCTACACACCATTGAAACAGGAAAAGCAACAATATATTTACAAAATATTCAAAACTCCAAATTTCTTCACACATCTTAAAAACACCATAAAAATCCCACAGATGACTTGTAAATCACAAATTACCTAATTATTTACCAATCAATGAACTTAGATTTTGGGTTTTGTTTTTTTTTTTTTTTTTGCAAGGATGATGCTGTCCACAGTATCAACACAAATCCACTTTTTCTAAGCTGTAATGTGTATCTGCATGCCCCAAATAACTATCATTTAATATATTAACTGCAACCAATTTTGAGTGTGGTGGTGTGATTTTAATATCACACCAGGACAACAATCATAAACTGTGATATACAGTCATTGAATTCTAATGCTATTAACGAATGAAATAACATGATATAGTCACACAAGGAATTCAGACAACACCAACCACAGTTGCTACTTTAATGGTGAAGGAATTGCTCAGTGGTGTTTGCCAGCAAGAGGGGAGAGAAGAGGATGCAGTGGCAGTGTGTGTGTGTGGTGGGGGAAGGGGTGGCAGAGGTTAAGGCAAGAGCCAGCGAAGAGCCAGAACAACAACAATGGCTGACTTCATCAATTACTGAATTCGAGAAACCCAGAGCCTCAAGACTCCTAATATTGCCAAGAATACTGATAGCAGAGACCAAATTTTTATCATGTTTTATAAACTGTGATGCATCTGCTCACATCATGATTATGCTCTTTTGTGCATAATCTAAATTTCCAAGCAAATTTTTGGCATGCAGTGCTCACAGAGACTCCTCTTCCTCGGATCAGTGATGAGTATCAGAATGAATACGTTTGGAGTAAGCTCATTATTTGATCTTAACAGTTTATACATTTTCACTGTTCACTAAATCCTGCCTCATTAGAAGATCTAAGATGAGCTTAATTCTTCGAGAGGAGAGTGTTGAGATAATTCCTCAACACACTGTAAGCCAGCACAAAAATGGCAATTAGTTCCCCCATTCTTTGTAGTTTGTTGTGATATTATGCTTTCAAGCGTGAGTATCTCCTGATGTCAAAACTCTTTTGTAAATCCACCATTAAATCAGTCTCATCTTCATCAACATCCTGAACCAGATACTGCTGAGAATATGCTGTGAAGATTGGGAAGACAATTTAGTCCAAAAAGTCACAATAATGCAACTCACAATCACAGGCAATCAAAAAGTTTGCTTCAGTATCTCCTCCACAGATCAATAAATCCTCGAAGACTCGCCTCTCATCAGAGTACTACTTACAAGATTTCCCTTTTTGTATTATAAATGTCTTCAATACTAAATAACCCCCTTTCTCATGGTTTTAAGATTTGAATGCTTTACAACAGCAAAGCACACTCCAACATTATCTCAAGGGCCCTAGAATTTTTGAGTGATGCACTAACAAAGAGTTTTTACCCTCATCTTCACAATTTCCACTCCAGAGCAGGGCAAGGCTATTTTAGAATATGGAAAGTGTCCATACTTTCATCTTCTAATATAATCAGAAAAATACTATTTGTGTCCAAAGTGCCCTGTTTCATCAAACTAGAGTATTCTCTTTGCAGAACTGACAGCTTTTATTACAAGGAAGGTCTAGGGTTGCTCCATGTCTCCTCAACCTGCTTTACCTCTGATCTTCGAATTATAGTCACACACCATTCTTAAATCTCCTCAACCACTTCCAGTTGTCTTGAAACTAGTCCTCAGTCATCTCTGTATTCTACAGCCATTCATTTTTTTTTTTCCAGCTCTTCAGAGCTTCTCTGACACTTTCTGCTGTATCAACAAAGGGCTTAATAGTGTTCATATTACCTTTGGGTTTCCGAACTTCTATAACAATGTTTAACCAGTATGTGAGAAATACTGCACAATGTCCAAGTATCCCAGCAAGACCTCCCAGATCCAGCGAGGCTTTTAGGCATACATGTCTCTCTGTCAGCACCCCTACCAAATTTTCTATTGAATGAGTTTTCCTAAAATGAATTTTTCTAGGATCTTTAGGTTCACCTACTTTCTTTTCAGGATTTCACCCTCTTCATGTTACTTTCTTTTTTTTTTTTAACTTAAAAATGATGAACCTTTGAAATGACAAAGTATAACCATGAGGGAAAGGCACATTCCCATCAGGAGAACAGCTGAGCTCTGAGGGGGGCTCACCACCCAGCCTCTGGCTTGAAGGCACACAGCTTAAGTGTTTGCTCTTGAATGAACATGCAGATTTGTTACTGCAGACACTGGGTTTTAGGTACATCGCACAAGTTGTTATGGCAACCGGAATAGTTTAGATAGCAAGGGGTTCCTATGCAAGTTTATTCTAGGGGTTTCTAAATGAATTCTGAGACAACCATGAAAGGTATTTTGGATGAAGTAAATCTGACTGTCTGGTCACTCAAAGTAGTTATTTGGAACCCACATCCAAGTCGGGTGCTCAGTTAGGACTCAAATGCTCCAGTCTTTAGCCACTGAGAAGCTTTCACACTGCTGACATGGGGAGTAACTGCATGACCTGAATGATTTCTTCCAATCATGGGAGTTTCCAATACATTAACTTTTGACTTTGACAAGTCATATAATCTGATGTCTTTAAAAGGTTAGGATGGATCAAAAAAATTTTGACATTTTTCCATTTACTTCTTTGGGAGCAAAAACAGCACACAAAACCCTGTTCTCATGTTTTCATTCCAATGACTTAACCTCCCCCAAATTAGGAAATTAGTATAGAAATGAGGTTTAGATTTGTTCAGCAAAAAATCTTGCCTGCATTTGCCATTCAAGTCTGTATAAATTGAGTATATATTATTTAAAATGCTTTATTTATGGCACTTACTCATCTTGCCATGATTATATTTGCTTTATTTAACGCGGAACATACATCTCCCTTGCCTTCTGCATAGATGTTTAGCTCTTAAGAATGATGAATTATATTTAGTTCTCCTTTTGATCTTTCATAGCTCCTATCCCATTACCGAGAGACAACCTCTACAACCGTTGGTTTCTGCCACTTGACAAACAATGTGTCATTTGAGCTAATTGACTCTAAGTTCTCCCGAAATCTAAAACCCAATGATTATTTCCATTTTGAATCAATCACCTACATGTTTATGATTTTAGAAAGTTTTATACGATGGAATATTTATATTGTGTAATACAGAAATACAAATAAATTTATATCGAGGCTGAACATTTGTCTGTTTCTTGATGACCAAAGTAAACGGCTGCTTTGTGTCCCTTTTACCTTTGCCAGAGATGCACTACCTACATCTGCTAAAGAGATGTAGTTAAAATACGCCATGCCATTCGTCTTCTATCCAAAAAAAAGTATACAGTTCAAAGATATTAGGTATTTTTCAAATGCTATTAGTACTTTATAAACAGCATGGTACAAAACTGATCATTTAATAACTGATGACAAGGAATATCATTGAAAAATTTTCACAATTTACTTCAGATTATTTCTCTCCAAACCAATTCTCTGTAGGAAGTAATGCCAAACAATAACACTATTAAATATGATGGGATTCTTTTCAAGCAAGTCTATTCAGGAATGATATTTTAGTATTTTGCAATTGAATATAGTAGAAATTGATTGAATTTTTCTCAGTGCCTGCGGTGCAACAGCTCAGCAATAATTTTCTGTTGTGGCTCTTAAGAAGGTATTTTATTTAACAACAAATGTGTAAACTTGATGTTATTCTGTGCATTTCCTGTTGCTTTAAACCATGCCAATAGAGAAAACTGGAAGACAGGAAAATGATTAAAAAACAACAACAGCAACAACTGTACTGCATTTCCAATTGATTTAGACCTTGCAATTTAAATATTATGATCTTGAATTAATCAGTGAAGTTTTTTCACCCACGAACTAACCAAATGTCTGGTCTTACTTTCTAGATCACCCTGCTTCTCCATGTTACTATACATTATGCTCTTCTGCATGATTTCAGGGAAAACAGATGAACTGAATTGTGACTTCCTTAAAATTCTCAAGTTGCATACTAATCCTCAGTATACCTCAGAATGTGAACTTAGGGACAAAGTCTTTGCAAAGGTAATTAAGTGAAAATGAAGCCATTATCATGGACCTTAATCCAACATGACTGGGGTTAGTACACAGTTAGTACAGTTAGTACACAGGCACAGCCTGGGTGGAGACGAGGTGAAGATGGGGTGAGGGGTGGGAGACACAGTCAGCTAATCAAGGAGAGACAAGGAGACAGCTCTTTCCTCTGGTCTGCAGAAGGAACCAACTCTTCTGACACTCTGATCTTAGACTTCCAGCTATCAGAATTATGAGAAAATCTTTTTTGTTCAAACCGTTCTTATTTTCTTACTCTGTTATAATAGCCCATCAAACTAAAACAGGAAATAAAAGTTACTTGTACAACTAAAAAGATTTAGAAACACCCACTAATAGATAAATGACAGAAATCCAGGTGGAACAATTTATCTTTAAAGTACAATGTACGGTGTTGCAAGAAAGATATTCATGGTTGAAGCTGAACATTCATATAGAGAAGCTGTGTGTTGATCAGATGATCAAACTGAGAACACAGAAGGAAAGATGTGACTAAAATAGGGGGTCACAAATAAAGATGGGGACATAAGTGATTATATTTAACTAGGAAAATGGAGATCATGAAATTGGACGTAGAATCAGTAAGTTTTACAGGCTCAAATGGGAAAATGATCACGCATGGTTGTAGACGCAGCAAAAGCAAGGCAATGGGCGTTGTGGTGCAGAGCCCTGTGGGGAGCAACAAGCTAGAGTGTTTAGAGAAGAGATAAGGTTGGGGAAATCTGGTTAACATTACAAAAATTGGAAGATCTGAGAAGTGCCAAATCATTTTTACTTAATTTTGAAAGCAATAGGGAGACCTCAACTATGTGGATTGTATGTTGACTTTTGCAGACACCGTTTTATGGAAACTAATTCCATTGGCACTTTAGAGAGAGCTGCCGTGAAGGGAGTACACATTGGACACAAGTCCCAGGATCCCTGGCTTTGGAAATACTGAATGTACGAAGCCACTTTAGTTGGAGAACTTTTCACGTCAATCATTTTCACTAGCTGCACTTCAACATGCAGACAAACTTGTTAATCACTCCTGATTCTTTCATCTTTCCTTCATTCCTTTATTTTCCCTTTCCTCTTCTCTATGGGAGCTTCTACTTCCATTTCCTTGATTCTCCATTTTTAAAACTGTATTCAAAAGAAAGTGTCTCAGAAATATCTATAAAGTAGGTATTATATAAACTCACTTTTATTACCCCGAGTTTCAGAAAAGAAATTTACTAGATCTGTTATTCAAATCTACTTTGAATTTATTAATAATTATATTAGTGAAGCATGGATAAATATCTTTTTTGATTTTGATTTTTGATTACTTTATTATCTTCGAAGACACATACATCTAGATTCTTGTAAGAAACTGGCATGTAATTAGAAACACTTTATTTCAATCAAGGAAAATTATGCCATCATGTATTGGAATAACAATGTAGATTTAATGACAGATTTAACAGCAGTGAGTGTGCTCCAGGGTACTTTGTGGATCCCCAGTAGTTCACTATTTTTAGCAACATGTTAGGATATTGGTAATCACAGTGGTCTTACAATGTGCATGGGATTTGACTCATGTAAATTTAAGGAAAGCATTATAATATTCATTGGTACTTTGTCTTTTAAGCAGTTCTATATTTCTCATAAACTTTTCTACGAAATGACAGAAAAATCAAATGACATTACTGAAGCTGTCTGTTAGTCATTTTAAAAAGTGCTCTAGTAGTCTTTGAAGTATATGTGCAGTGAGTATTATTCGACGTATATGTAGTTGTCAGAATATTCTAGTTGCTCATTTCCTTGTTGTATATTACAGCTTGACCAAAGATAACGATATTTCATTGAAACATGGAGTCCTTGTAATTCAATTAAATTCAATTAGGCACAACATCCCATATGTTCTCATGACAGGCAACTAGAAATGGAAATCTACAGAAAATTTTATAATTTAATTGAATTTTATAATTCAATTCTGCTGAGAAGATATTAAAGGCAGCAAGAAATTATAGCCACATGTATTAAATGTCTAATTGTTAGGCTCCATCTGAGATATTTATGCCTAAGTGTGTTAAAATATCTCTCTGCTTGAATCACCTGCATTGTCTGATATCAAACAGAGAGAGAGCATATTTTATTTTCCTTGTCTGCATGCCATTACTGCATAAAGGAGGCAGTGGGGGGGGGCATGGATAGCTACAGGAATAGGGAGTTTTTAGTTATTATTTCTAAAGCTCAACAAAGAGACTTAATTGGCAGTTGTGAAGATATCTGATTAAATTGGGGACACCTGTGGTGAACTATTGGCAAACTGGATAAATCAGTGTTTAAGTATTTTTCCCAGAGGATGTCTGTCATTTTTTATTGTTGATTTGGGATTATTCAAACTCAGCACATGAAATAACTGCAGTTTTGCTATTAACAGTAGATCAAATCAATTCTGTTTGATCTATTAATAGGTTAATTTAATCTCTTTGTCTAATATGAAAAAGATGTATGCAGAGCTTTAGGAGGAATTTAAAATTACTACAAAACCTTCAGTAAAGTGCAATTGTGAACAACAACAAAAAGTCTAACACTGTGGAGTTATTTGGAAGACTTGCTATCTCACTGCCAAATTAAAGTTGGGATCTCTTGAATCTAATGACTGAGAAGCACTGTAAACCAATGATAGTACATCAGTAACCATTTTTTAAATAAAGAAAAATAAAGGAAGATTCCTAATAGATATAAGAAAAAAATATTAACTCTGGAAAACAAATGGAGAATTGGTTAATTGATCTCTGTACCTATCCAAATTCCTAAGATAAACAGAAATGTTATAGGCCCTTGTGTTCAGAAAAATTATAATTGAGAAAACTACTTTCTATGAATGTTATTCCTGTTGTGATGGACCGTTACAAAGAAAGCAGCACCTATTTTTTAATTATAAGGATGGTCTATCAAGTTTCCAGCATATGTATCTTTGTATAAAATCTCACCAATTTACCTTCATCATTCATGGCAAATTCCATGGAAAATAAACTTTGTACTTGAAACTCTTCATGCTGGGATATCAATCATGTCATTACTGCCCATAAAGAGATGTGTGACACAGCACCTAAACAATGTAGCCAGATTATGAAAGAAGACAGCTCAGCATGCCAGGGGGGAGGGTCACTTCTCAATTTGGTAGAATGTTTGCATTTTGAGATGAACAGAATAATACCCTCTCCAAAGATGTCCACATCCTATGAGTCCCAGAACCTGTAATTGTTACTTTAAGTAGCTAATAGTTTCCTAGAGTTGCCAATGGCCACAAATAAGGTGGGTTAAGGAGGCCAGGCATTTATTCTCTCCAAGTTCTGGAGGCCAGAATTTGACATCAAGGTGTTGGCTGGGCTGATTCCTCTGGAAACTCCATTCCCATGACCTGCCACTCTGTCTAATCCTTTTCTGTCACTACAAGGACACTCATCATTGAATTTAGGAGTGATTCTTATTCACAAAGATTTTATTTGGGGAACCTTTAATTTACTACAAAGATCCTCATTCCAAAGAAATTCATGTTCTGAAAGTTCACGGACCATTTCTTTTTGGTGGCTAGTACTGAACTGAAGCCAGTTTACATGACAAGAGAGACTTGGCAGATGTGATTAAATGAGACCACGGATCTGGGGAGATTATTCTGGAATAGCTGGTTAGGGCCAGTGTAATGAGAGAGAGAGAGACTGACTCTGTCAGCTTTGAAGATGGAGGAGCAGCTAGGAGCAGCTAGGAGCAGCTAGCTGCTCCCCATCAAGGGACACTGATGGCCTCCAGAAGTTAGAAAAGACAGGGAACACATTCTCTCCTGGAGTCCCAGAAGGAGTACAGTCATACTGACAATTAGATTCTAGGCCTTTCAAACTACAAAACTCTAAATAATAACTTGCATGAGTCTGAACCTCTAAATTTGTTTTAATTGGCTGCAGCCGCAGTAGAAAACCATACTACTCTCTCAAGTTCCTATAATCAAAATATATCTATGCCCTGTCTTCCTATAGAAGGAGTCCTAATAAATCATTGCTAAGCCATACTGACATATTTATAAATGATTACAAATTAGTAAACCGTTGGCCTTCAAACTCATCTTTGTAAGTATTTATCATAAACAGATTCCCCCCCTAAATTTACCTTTGTTGTTAACACAAACAGGTGCAGAAATAGAAAACATTTTTACTAAGTATAAATTTCATTCAAAGAAATAAACCTTCTTGTATTTTACACATATTACAAACACACCTGACAAATTCTTGTCAGTGAAAAGCAATAATGTCTCATGAAATTATGTAGTCAATTTAATACTAATTGTTCTATTTAACTCCATGTTGCTTTCTGATGTAATGGAGTATTACAATTAGGAAAAAAAAAGTCCCTGATACTTTCACATTTGACAGGTTTTTGCCCCACAAAAAATTCAATTTATTTGAGCAGTAACATTGCAGCTAGCAACAGTTTTGGAAAGTTTAGTGCTAATGCAAAAAAAGAAAATATCCTAGCAAAATTTACCACAATTGTTTACTTTCCGAAAATGAGCACTAAAGCATTTGCATAACATCTGCACTGCTTGGAGGGCTGACACACTAAAGCAATTAGCTCTGTATTCTATAATGCATGTTGCAGCTCAAGTGACGTTAAAGTTGAGCTAACTTAATATTTAGTTAGAAAAGAAAAGGCACTTTATTTGCCCTTTACTATTAGTGTTTCCTTAAACCACCCGCTCATGGTGAATGTGTTAAGAATTTTAGTTTCAAGTCATTTGCAGGAAACATCATTTAAAGAAAAAAATCTCTAAGGGGCACTCAGTCTTTTTAAACAGTTTGCTTGCATTTATTTTAAGTATTTGAGTAAAGATTTTACACAACAGCTATAGTAGGGCTTATAAAGCTGCAGATCTACTAAAAGACATTTTAAGAAACAATTTAAAATACTAAATACTGTTAAGCCACGATAACTATGATAATCTAGATTAGATGCACTGATCAATACTTTTAAAACATTTTATTTATTTTTTTAAAATTGTATCTTTTAAAAAAAAGATTATTTATGCATAGAAGCACTGGGGTACAGGACAGAGGTGTGGGTGTATGTGTGTAAGAGGATTCACCAGAGACAGAGTGGGGAACAAAACAGGTGGATTGACTGAAATACAATGCAGAGGGGAGCAGCGGGCGAGACAGGAGAGGTCTGCTGCACCATGTGGGTAGCTCCCTGGCTGGGGATCAAATTTGATGCAGAGGCCGTGGATAGTCTCACAGTGCTGTGCTCAACCACCTGTGCCACCAGGGAAGCCTTTTTAATTGAGGTGACGCTGGCTTACAGCACTGTATATGATTTAGGGGAACAGGTTCACACCTCCTTAGATGTAAGTCATCATACCACACCCACCATCATAGCACACCCTCCACCCCTAGTCCTTTACCGGAGACCATGAGGTTTGCTTTGTCTTTGCTTACTAACCCACGCCTCCCCTCTGGTACCCCAATTCTGCAGTCAGATTTCTAGGGTTTATTTGGTTTGGTTTTGTCTGCTCTTTTCTCTTTGTATTCAATATTCTACACAAGTGAAGTCATCTGGCATTTGACTTTCTCCTTCTGACTTATTTCTCTTAGCATCACCCGGTCCAGTTCCATCCATGTTGGTATTGACCAGTACTTTTCAAATTCAAGATCAATATCAGATCTACACTATTATTTTCAAAAAGTTATAACTAAGTAATCATGTTTTATTTTTGAACAGAGTGATAAGATTTGACAATGGACTGTTTTCTGATTTACAAATACACTTGACAATTTTAAATTTATATGAGTCACATTAAATCATCATGATTATATGCACCATGCCTTAACTCCAGGTACATCAGCACTGTGTAGCTCTATTTATTTTACAGGTAGTTTTAGTAATGCGCAGGAAATAGGAGCATTAAAATGCTCTGCTACATTACAAAGATGTGAGTCATCTCACAGCACAACAGGACAACGCTGCAGACATTTTTTAAAACACGTAAGAATGCTAGCAAAATATTAAACGAATATAATATAATGCATTTTTATGCATGGCTATATTTGCCAAAAGACAGCAAAGTGACAGATAACAGAAATGAAGGGGTCACTGAGAGCAAGAAAGCTGATCCTCGCCTTCTTGAGGGAGTAGGTAACAGTGACCATCCCTGAATCATTTCAATCCCTGCGGTAATAATCAGATCTCTGACACCCCTTGGGATATGCAATTTCATTGCCAGGGAGATGTTTGGGGAAATAATGAGGAGGACTCGAGGTCCCATTGGGAACATTGTTAGTTTACTGGGTAAAACTCCATCTTATTCCTGGTATCAATTGTCCGCCATTGTGACAAGCGATTCAAGGGATTATCTTGTGCCACAGAAATTAATGTTGTTTCAGACTCACAATCAATGTTTAATAGTTCCCAAATTATCTGCCTGTTTTTCATTCCCCAATTCAGAGTTCCCCTGATAATAGGCTGTTAGACCTTCGAGAAGTGCTAGGAGAAGATGTCAGAGAATTTGTGTTTGGGGATTCTGTGAGCTTTGCTTATTCTCCCTGGAGAGAGGGACCCCTGTGACCAGAGCGCACCCCGGGACGAGGGTGGCTCCTGAAATGGGTGCCACGCAGACCCCCAGGAAGAAGACCTGTTCCTTGCAAGTGGCTCATTTTCAAGAAGGAAAAGAGAAAGGGGCTAGGCAGTGGGCAAGGATAGAAGCCAAGTGAGATGAAAGGAGATGGATTCTTTTTAAAAGATATAAGAAAATGCCACAGCAAATACTCTTAAAATGCATGAGAACAGTCTGTAAGTGCCTTAATGCTACAAGGTTAACAAGTCTGGGACAATGGATAATTTCCTGAACACGTTAATTCAAATTGTACAAACAGACTTAGAAATGAATAAAAAAATTAGAATAGATTAAGAAGCACAAAAATTGGGCAAGTGAAATAAATCACTTAGATTCTATCAACAAACCAAATAGATGATACAGACCTTCAAAGAACACACCATCGATATCTGAAAACACGGACCCAATGATTTATGAGTAAACACACATGTGCATACAACAAACATTTCAGCAGCTTCCATTAAGAATGTTGTGTAACTTATACACCAACGACAGTAGGCTACAGAAAAATTACACACTAAAGTTGCTAAGGAAAATATGTATAAAAAGCATAAACAGAATTTAACAAACGTGAGGCAGCAAATCATGATTTTACAACTTGATCATATAAGAGCCACTGCAGTTTAGAATATGTATGAACTATTATAAATTAAGGAAAGATAAATCTATTGGTACATAATATATTTCTAAATGTACATAATTGGTACATTTGCTTAATCAGTGAAAAAATCTTTTAATAATACTAGATATCTGCTCATGATACATATCATGATCAAAATATATAACAGAACTTCTTTAATCAGATAAAATAGGCATACAAATTTTTACAATAGAAGTTTGTAGTAAATATTGTATTTCATGATGAATTATTAGATGCACAGTAGGCACTGAAGCTAGTTCTGACTCCAGTCAGAACTTCAGCCATAATGTGCACTACAGCCATAATGATAATCTTCACGTTACATAATCCTATCTTAGAGCTTGAGGGAATTTAGAAAGTGTTTATTTCAATTGCTTTATTTCACTGAGGAAAATCAGGTCTGAGTGATTTTAAGCGATTTATCTAAATTTACTCAACTAGTGATGAGAGGAACTTTGACTTGAAACCAGTCTTCTGTGAAGGAAAAAATAAAGTCAGCTGAAAGAATTCTGGTTTATATCATCTCATGTTAGAGCAAAACAAAATGCACAAACACACACAGAACAACAGTGACATAAATACACAAACATACCCCTTTATGTTCATAAAATATTATGCTATCAAACTATGTTGGAAAGTGTATTTTTTATGTAGGAGAAATGTAAAGATTGGAAAATGACTCAGTCAAAATTCTATATTAAATTTGGGTGACCTAAAAAGTTATTAATTTTGTTGACAAATTACGTAGTCAAGAAATATGAAGTGCAAATTTTCCCATAAATGAAAACTCAAAATATGTTGTCTCAGTTCATTTGGAACTTTAACCATTGGTAGAAGTATACAATATTACATGCTCCATATGGTTTGCAGAATTAACAAAATAAGATTGAGATGTATTTTTTAATGTACCTCAAGGTAACTCTGAATGAGGTCTGTTCTTAGTCTACATCCTTAAATGATTTGTCTTTCTGGAATAAGTACCTAGGGTTAGGAGATTACACAATTTGCTTAAGATGCTAGAAACCTGAAAACTTATCTGAAATACTCCAACTTTTAGTGCATTGGACAGGTCAAATAAAACACACCTCCAGTCAACAACCATGCAATGTGTAACACATCCCTTGGGTCATGAAAGGATGAATTTAGTATTTCTAACTCAGTAAGTCTTCTAATATTTTGTATCCTTTGGAAAAATAATATTATGAACTGGTCTTGCTCCTACTTATCCTTTATTTGATTTGATTTTTTGTTCATTCATTTATCTTTTTCAAAAGATGCAACTTACAAACGATGGTTCTTAACATTTTTTTCAAATGTATTGAAATAGACTAAGAGGGAAGTAACATGTGGGTAAAGAGCACATACGTGGTAGAGGGAGAAAAACAGTAGCTAATGTCAAAGAAAAGTTGCACTAGACCTTGTTAAAAATGTCAGGGAAGACTTTTTTCAAAACTATTGCAATAGAGGACAGAGAGGGAACTCAACATTGCTGGAAAAAAAAGAAGGATTTTTAATACTGGAGAGGTTTGAATTCATGGAAAGAACTGGGGGACTTCAAGGAGAGGCTGGGACATATGATTAGGTCTTTTGGGGTGGCTGCCTATCATTCTTGGAAGTTAGGCTCCTGCCTTGCCTCAGAGACAAGGAGAAAAGGTCCTGTTTTCTTAGATTATTTTATTTCAAAAGGGATAACTCCCAAGTGTTTGAGAAAAACATTTTGGGATTGTGAAAGATTTGCATTTCAAATAGGAAGAGAAAGAATTTACAATCAAAAGTTTCCTGGGCCTCCCTGGTGTTGCAAGGGGTAAGCACAGCATTGTGATGTTATCTGCAGCCACTGCAGCACCCAAATAGCAGTGTGATATTGCAAACTTGATATTTGCTTAAAATTTCTTCCTTGCATTTTTTTCTTTGTTTTTTTAAAAGATATTTATTTAGGGGCCTCCCTGGTAGTGCACAGCACTATGAAGCAATCCGAAGCCTCTGCAGCATGAGTTTGATCCCTGGCCAGCCAGAGAGAAATCCACATGGAGCAGCAGACCTCTCCTGTCTCCCCGCTGCTCCCCTCAGCAGTGTGTTTCAGTCAGTCTGCCTGTTCTGTTCCCCACTCTGTCTCTGGTGAATCCTCTCACCCTCACACCTCTGGCCTATACCCCAGTTCTTGCATGCATAAATAAATAAAAATCTTAAAAAAAAGTTTTCTAAAGTAAAAGTTCTCAGGAGGAAAAAGTAGTCACTAAAAGTCAGTAAAAGTAGTCAGGAGGAAAACTGTCTAAAATTTAGTCAGGCTCAGCCCATCTTGGTCACTGATAACCGTAATGGAACTGTGGAAATTAAAATTATTTTTGACAAGTCTATTAGATGCTTTGAATTTTCAGAGCAGCTAATTTGAGCAATAAGGTAGTTATGAATGAATGATCACATATTCAAGTTTACTGGAAAAAAGGTTGACTGATTCCATAAATTAGCACACCAGACTTATTGCATGTAGGATCTTTCCTAGGAAGAAGGGTCTTAAAATGTAACCTGGGGGTGACGAAGAGAATAATAGTTAATAGAAGAAAAGGAGAAAGAATTTTTGAGTTTAATTTTTCACTTAGACTATTACTGAGACTCAGTGGCTTCTCATTAGAGAATGTTTCAGAAATACATTTTCTTACTTAAAAATGATTTGTTCCATCTTCATTTTACTAGGTAGCAGATTTTCCATGGGGAGCTTCAAATGACTCCAGAGAAACTAAACTGGACACCTCCACCCCTCAGAGCACAGCATGAAATTTGACACATACCCAAGGTCCTACATTGGGGTAGTTTTAACTTGAGATGAGATACCATGAAAAAACGACCCCCAATTTTTTTAGCTCTTACAGTTATTAAAACCCAAAAAGCCATACCTCAATAAAATGATACAACTAAAATCCTATTCAACAAAATTTTCCAAGTACATAAATCCCTCTTGTGTGTGATGGGGACTCTTAAAAGAGTATTAACTTTTTTCATGACACCAGGGAATCATGCACTGAGCTGCAAAGATGATGTATTAGGTGCTGGTGGATTAGAAGTGTTGATGCACTTTTTTAAGAAAGTGCCATATTTGTTCCCCTGGATAGAACTGGGCATTGGGAGAATGGAGATGTAAAATTCAGCAGTGATTTCATGATTTCAATACTGAGCTTCTTTGGACAACTGTGTAATCAAAAAAACACAGATGCTTTTAAGTTCAAATACACCTAATGTTGCATGCTAAATTATTTTACTAATTATTTATTTTATGGCACAACATTTTTTGAATGGTGTCTCCCTTTAAAATTCACAGGGTCTTTAAATGATTTTTACTGGCTGAACAAATTTATAGATTTTAATTTTTTGCTTTTTATCTATTGCTAAATATACAACAGAAAACTGATATATCATTTGATATAGAATGGGATCTTAGTATCCATAAAAAGATATAGAGGATTTAAAGACTAAAGGTTTTAAAGGAAACTCAATAGAATATCTTCTTTCCACAAAGGTATCTCTCATGCTACATGTCAATGAAACCATTAACACTAGACTCAAAAGTTTAGCCATTCTGATTCTAACTAATCTTTAAAGAATAATTTATCAATTTGTAATATCGCAAGGATAGGATACATTCATATTCTAGCATTTTTTGTATCTGAAGAGTCTTCACAATGACTAATATAATTCCTTTAGAAATAGAATACTCATCTCAAAATCGAATATCTAAAATAGCTAATCATTAAAACACGAATCCCTATTTTTACTCTAAAAATCAAATTTATTCTTTAAGAAGCAATGTTCAACCACAATTTTCATGAGTTTAGAATGATTGCTAATTTTCTTTGAGGTGCAGTATGTCTGAGAGGCCATTATGCTTCCTTCACAGAAATAAGAGGCTCCCGAGTCTGTATCTCTGCAGTGCCTAGAAGTCGCCTGCTGTGGGGCTCAGGTTAGGACACCCAAGATTTACCAAAGTGGCATATTTATTATTCTGAGTTAGGATTGCTGGGGAAACAGCAGGTGGAGAGAGGATACTCTAAACCTTCCAGGATCCTCAAAGGCAGGGATATGTCCCCCAGGGGAGGGATGCACTCCTGGTGCCAGGAGGAGAGGAAACAGCTTGGGCCTCCTCTGGTGGCGCAGGTGGTTGAGCACAGTGCTGTCAAGATGTCCGCAGCCTCTGCAGCGCCGGTTCGATCCCGGCCGGCCAGCGAGGGTCCCACATGGCGCAGCAGACCTCTGTTGTCTCGCCCACTGCTCCCCTCAGCAGTGTATTTCGGTCAGTCTACTTGTTCTGTTCCCCATTCTGTTTCTGGTGAATCCTCTCACCCTCCCGCTCATCTGGCCTGTACCCTGGTTCTTGTATAAATAGATAAATCTTTAAAAAAAATTTTAAAAAAGGAAACAGCTTATCACTGCATTCAGTTTTGAAGGCCTATTTTTCTTGTGTAAGTTAAGTTCTGCTTAGCTCACAAAACCAGTGTCTAAACCAAATGCTTTCTGAATTTCTTTGTCTAAGAAGTATATAAATATGTTATTATAATTATTGCTCCATAGCCCATAATCATGTGGCATATCCAGAAATTATACGGGTCTTTCCAGTTAATCTGTCTTTTACCAGTTTTCCAGCCACAGGACCTAGAAAGGAAGAAGAAAGCTCTTCCTCCCCAACACTACCGAGAACTGTTGACTTTTCCAGTCCCATAGGATCCAGGAATGTGCTGGTCTCCAGAGCCAGGGGTCTAAGGAGTGTCCTCTAGGCTAGAGCTACAAAAACTTTAGAAGCCCCACATGCTTGAAAAGGATGCCCAGCCAGAGACACTGGTGCTCTGGAACATAGCAGGGGGAGAGGGGAGATGGTGCCACCCCAGCTAGGCGGCACAGATACGTTGTCGGCCAGGGTCTGCCCCAGAGACTTTTCCAGCAGGCCCTTACCCTGCAGGTGGAGGCTTTCAGATTAGCACTTGAGCAACACGCACAAAAAGTCAGGGCTCTTCTGCGCTGGACTCTGAGCCAGTGAGCTCAACCCAGAGTCCTTTAGTGGCTGTTTCTCAATTTTCCACACCCTCACGGGTGCCTGGGCATGAGCCCTGCAGGTTTTCAAAGTTGGAAGTTTTGGGGGTTTATCTCTCAGGTGCAGATCTTAAAAGTCAGGCACCGCATGTGGGGTTGCAAGTCATCTACCCTGCATTTTGAGCTCCCTCCCATGTGGGTCACAGTGTGGAGGGCTGCAAGGGGGAGGCAGAGCTTCCACCCACTTGACAAGGCATCCTTCTCCCGTCAGAAGGGCAGGAATCACTCAGCTGGCTTTTAGTTCTCCTTCAGGGGAACTGTTCTATCTGTAACTAGATTGGGTGTGCCTGTGAGAATTGAGGCACTGAGGATCTTACTATGCCCCCATCTTGAACCAGAGCCCCAAGAATAATTGCTAATTTGGGATAATAATGGTTCTTATTTGTTCAAAGCGGATACAACCAAAATACTCTATAGAAAGTGATAAGGATACACGAACAGAATAATTAATAATACTGAAAATAATATTAAAGGCTATTAGTAAGGACACATTTTTTTCTCAACAGGCCTAAATTGCAATGGCTTGAATTTCATACCACACCAATATAATTTTCACATTTACACTAATTAAATTTTAAATTAAAGAAAAACTAATATAATGCTGAGAATGTTAAATGATGTGCTTATTAATTTTTTTTTTACTTAAAATCTTTAAAGATAATTTTACTGGAGTTAACTAAATCTGAAATCTGTCACGTGGGTACTTCATTACATATGTTTTTCCTGGACCAAATATATGTTTACCACCATCTATATCAGACTCAATTATATAGCAGAGTCTTTTTTCAAAATAAAAGATTGCAATGGATTTTCTTAAGAGAGTTCGCTTCTGAAAATACATTTTCAATAGTCTTGCCAGTGTCACAGCTACACACAGCTGGGGGTAGAGCGAGCACTGGTGATGTAAAGAATACTGTTGTTGGTCATATTTTCAATTCTTTTTTTAGTTCAAACTCTGACAAACACTTCACTTCTCTTTAGCCTAATCTAATTTCTTTCAGATTAGAAATCAATCAAGTTTCACATGACTGTTGCAAGAATCTAGAATGAAAAAACTGAAGTCATCAGGTAATTCGACAAATTTAAATTTCCTTACAAATATGCTGCTATAATTTACAGCAGAAGGACTTGACAGATAATACAGGACAACAGTATTTATGGGTCTCCAGTAACAAAATGAAAAGCTAATTCATTAGTCCTTTTACTTCACGGTGAATTAAAGTGATTTTTAAATTGTAAGAATTCGAAAAATAGCTGATTTGCTAATTTTAGGTTAGTTTTCTATTATGTCTTTAAAGAGAATGTAAGTAACTCCCCAAGCATCTCATCACCACCTTGGGGTAATAAATATAATAATTTGCAGATATCATAATTACACTGATAGTAACGCAAATATAATTACTTCTCTCTCATTATTTTCTGTTCTTTACATTATCTGCCAGGCTTGTTAGGACATAATTTCTGTGGGAGGATTTCCTAAGATCTCAAGACCGGGGAAAGTAGTAAGAGAACAATTATGTACAGATGTATTTGGAGTTCTTCCTGCAGCAGAAAGGTCTTGATTCCCCAAGAGAAGCAGGAGAATTAGCCCCACCCAATAAGTTAAGAGCAAGACACACAGAAGCAGCTTTCCATGGAGCAAATGGACCCCAGGGATGGCCTGTCACAGGCTGTTGACACGGGACAGCAGGTGACCCGTTTCCTTAGGAAATCTTAAAACCTCTATGAATTTTTGCCTTAACCACGTTTAACTTCACAGCAAAATACCCTTGGAAAATATATCATTCATCTGTACATGTATTTATAGCTCAAATATGTATTTGGGATTTTCCATTAAGAATAATATACTATTCTTACTTTGCCTGAATTCACACAGGAGTAATTCTCTACAGAACTACACTTCATTTACTTTTTAAGTGTGTAACTCTGGAAATGATTTGAATATAATGAAAATGCTATTAAATGCACTTTTGTTGAACAGCATAATAAACCTCACTTTAATAACCAAAATATAATCCAGTCATTTGTCTTCTTGGAGAACACTGCGTGCCTAGTGTAAAGGTAAGAGAGCTGGAAGGCTGCATTGCTCCTATTTGAATGTCAAACTGAAGTTAAGAAAGAATTAAGTTATGACACATACATTGTTTGTTAAAAACCAAAGGCACAGCACTGTATTTACACCCTGGGTGCAAAAATCCTAAATGGGTAGCAGCTTAAAAGAGCCTTTATTTTACAACTTTACTGGTAAGAACAGCATAAAGCATATGTAAAAAGTGGCAGAAATTCTAAGACATGTTGGGGAGTTAAAAAGAAATGAACATAAAATAAATGTACATAAAATTATAGTGCGAGGAAATCTGGGGAAACTGTTTTGCTACTGAACACCGTAAGACCCCAGTTTCAGGGAAGTACTTTTTCAAGCCCCTTCATTTACAGAGTAATAATTACTTTCAGTTTGCTTTGTTTAAAGCTCCCATATAAATGTGCTTGGGGGAAAACACTATTCTTTTCATAATCCTACTGTGATTTGAAGATTCAAAGTTTAAAAGAATACAGAGCTTTACACGACAAGGACATTTTTTCAGAAAGAATGTGACTTGTCTGTTCCATAGTCTTGTCTTTTTTTTTTTTTAAAGATTTATTTATTTATGCAAGAATGGGGTACAGGACAGAGGAGCAGGAGGGTGAGAGAATTCACCAGAAAGCGTGGGGAGCAGAACAGGCAGACGAAGACACTGCCCTCCATAGTCTTGTCTTAATCTTTCCCCAAACAGGGTGTGTTACTATGTGATGTTCCTTTAATCTGAATATCATCAGAAATATCCTGCATTAGAACTACGATTCTAGCATCACATGATCTCTGACTGCTTTTATTTTTAAAATAATGTAATTCCTTTTTGTGGGCCTCCCTGGTGGTGCAAGGGGTTAAGTCTCAGCATTCCGAAGCTAATGGCAGCCACTGAAGCAAGAGTTTGGTCCCCGGCTAGGGAGCTGACCCACATGGTGCAGCAGACCTCTCCTTTCTCCAGTTGCTCCCCTCAGCAGTGTATATTTCAGTCAATCCTTTTCTGCTCCCCACTCTGTATCTGGTGAGTCCTCTCACCCTCCGCACCTCTGGTCTACACCCCAGTTCTTGCATGGATAAATAAACAAAATAAAATCTTCTAAATAATAAAATAATTATTAAAAAAAAAAACACCTTTATATCTAAAACTGCTAGTTGCTTTCACACTGAATAATATTTCAGGAATCCTCAGTTATTACAAATATATTCTAGATTACAGTAGATGTCATTGGCCTAAATCACATTCCCACCACCTGCCCAGACCAGAAACTGTGGCCCCAGTTTCCATCTAGCCCTCTCTCACACCTGGAAGATTCTCTGTCACTCCTGGCTGCACAGAACACCACACATTGGACCTGGATTGTGTGGGAGGAGCTATGCACTTATGCTTTTTATAGAGGTCACTCTTGAGGCCCCAGAAGTCATGGCTTGAGTTATGACCAGGTTTGGGTTTGCTGGGCCCTCAACCCTACTGCACACTGGAGCCACCTGGGGGCTCTAACTAAATACTGATGCCTGAGTCCCTGGGGACTGTGACTTAATGGGTTTGGGGTGTGTCCTGGGCAAAGAGCAATTAAAAAAGTTCCCTGGGTGATTCTAAAGTACAGTCAAGTTTGACAACTGCTACTCTTAGCTTTTTTATAGCCTTGCAGAGAACAACGTGAGCATGTTTGGATTTTGAAAAGGTGTGTAAGAGAGGAGAGAACCTGAACTTTTTTGCAGAGAAGGATTACTACCAAAAGATGAAATTTTCAAGAAAAATTAAAAAATGTTGGAAGGGAGTATTAGGCCTTTTTTGCTGATTTGATGGGTAATACGGTTTTTCTCTTGTTCTCATATACAATATGTTCTCATATACAATGTTTTCTGTTCTCCCCTGGGGGGGGGGCAAGGGGTGGCTATATATTGGCTGAGATAATTTGGGATATTTTCTCTCTCTCTATTTCCTACCCTTCTAGTTGGAAGGGTCCCTTGAAAGTCACTCCACGTTCTATTTTAATTCCCTAGCTAGTCGTCAGTCTCCAGCTTTAATTTAAAACTCTTTGATGCATAACTGCATCTTCAGAACCTTATAGTGTGCCTGACAAATAACTGAAATCCAGTAAATGTTTTTTGAATGAATACTGAATAATGACCAACTTGAATGAATAATTTAGTATTGTTTGTATGGCTAGTTCAGTCTTTATTAGACAGAATAAACAAAATATTCCCACTCTGAATAATGAGTCTTCTCCTTTCTTGCCTCAGAGTTTAAAAACTAAAGTTCTAGAATGTTTCAGTGTGCTCTCTTGAGGCCCGGGACTGAACTGGGTCTTTATTTCCTCTTTTATTCCTTGAAGAAAACGTCTGAAATAGATGATATGAAATATGACATCAAGGGTAATAAATATGCTGTGAATTCTAGGAAAGAGTAGCCTTGATAAAGCTTCTTAGATTTAAGCAGTTCATCTTGGCTCTGAGAGTCAATTCTGCCAGGGAAGACCCTGTGATGTTGAGAGATTAGTGGGTATGGTGGTGTCAGCTTATTTGAGGATCAATTCTTCACAGTCAGCTGGGAAATGTCCTTATAAATGGATCATTGAAGAATCATGTCTTCGTTAACTGGAATCTCTACAGACAGATTTTATTTTTCTAATGCAGATAACATGGGTGCCTGTCTGTCCAGCTTCCCATCTTCTGGTCTGGTCCATCACAGCATTCTGCTTCCTGTCTCGCTACTCTCCGTCCAGCACACTGATGCGTTTTATTGAACTAGAACTCACATGACCACCTACAGATACGTTGACAGTTAGCCAGCACCTGAGCTGGAATCTTCTATTTTAGGGTCACGGTCATCCTCTGGGCCCCACTCTCGTCCTCTACTGACAGAGTCACTGACCTCCACCAACATTCTTGGAGGACACAGCAACATCATCGTCTTGATCATGGTGACATGCATCATCTTCCTAGACCGCTGGCTACTCAGTTGTCCTTTTTGTCCATCACAACTTTCATTTTCATCTCATGGTCCACATGCTCTCTGATCACAAACTCCTATTTTTTAATGTCACTGACATTAAAAATTTGGGCCTCCATCCACAGTCTACTTCTGCCCACTTTTCATTCCCATGGGTGCGATTGGATTTACGTTGTAGCATTTCAACAACTGCCTTATTTTTGCACGTACTTGCTTCCATATCATATCATCAATTAGAAGCAAGCCATTGACAGCTTTCAGTTTATCTACACTGACTGATACAGAACCCCAGCCACACGGTCCATTGAGCAATGAAATGTGACTGATACACACTGATATATGCTTGGTGGGTGAAATATACACTATATTCAGTGATTTAATATGCAAAAAGGTAAAAATATCATTAATATATTGATTCCATGTTGAAATGATTTTTTTTTGTTTATCCTGAGTTAAATACAATTTTCTTTTTCTTTTTCTTTTCTACTTATTTTATCATGGCTGATAGAACACTGAAACTTACATATATGTACCCAATAAGCAGTTAAGATCCCAAATATATAAGGAGTCCATACAACTTGATAGCAAAAAACCAAATAAGTCAATTTTTAAAATGGGCAAAAGACCTGAATAGACCTATTTCGAAGAAGATACACAAGTGGCTAGCAGGTACATGAAAAGGTATTCAGCATCGAGAATCATTGAAATTGCAAGGACACCATTCATGGGAGTGAGTTTGCACACCTCAGAAAAAGTGAAGTGTAACCATCGGGGAGATATGCAACCATGCCCTCCTGGGACTCCTGTGTAGTGGTGACACTGCGACTCTTCACCACTGCCTTGTCACTGATGCTACTCGCCCACTAACTGTAATGTTTGCTCTAAATAGCCAACCCTGACATTGGGTCTATTTACTTAGAACACCACGACTTTCTTCATCAATCTGTTTCTCTGTCACAGAAGAAATTTTTAAATAGAAATTAATCATTGCTCTTAATATGCATATATACATGTTCCACATACAGTTTATCTCCAGAAAGACTATGATTGTTTTTAGAGATATCTCCTGATATGTTTTCTAATATTCATGTTGTCTGCTCGTCTTGCCCATTAAATATTAGATTGTCTTAGGGTCTTATTTCAAATTTTAAGGTTGGTTCATTAATTAATGCACTCCATCACAAGTATTTATTAAGTTTCATCTGCATACTATTCATTAGACTCAGTAATAAACTGAACAAATGCCATGGGGTTAGTCTAAAATCTGCTAAGTTTTCCTCAAATTTGGTTTTATTGCTCTTAAAGTTGTCCTTCTTTTACTAACTCATGCATATACACTGCCAGGAGCCTCCAGGGCTTACAGAAAGAACCTATCAAAATGTATTGAAAACACATGTGAATATTAAAGTTATTCAGTAAAATTCTACCTGAGAGAAAATGTAGATACAATGAAGGAAATGCAAAACAAAAGTAATAATAAAAAATATAAATGATAAAAATAATTTATTTTTATTATATATAACAATACTTTTAATTATAAAAAAACAATAAAAATGATGTGAATAAATCACACAGCTAATTTGGGAAAATGTCTGAATTTCTTGTGGATATGACATGAAATAATGATATGGGCAAAGATAGCGTAAAAATCAAAACAGAGACAAAACCAGATCATCATTGACAAACTAGTTAAATAGTCTTATCAATTAAAAAGGCACTTAAGTTTAGGTTTGTCATTAGAAAATAAGTACCCTGAAATCCTACATTTTACATGAGGAAAGAACTTATTTTGACAAAAAAAAAATCTAAAGGACACTGCTATTTACAAATAATGAGGAACTCTTGAAAATTATAAACAAAAAATTAAAAATACTCCTAACTTCCTCTAGAGTAAATACTGAATGACTCTTCTGTTCTTTCTATAGACAATAATACAACATTCTTAGCTGTGCTAGCAATGAAAAATATCATCAGAAGTTTGGGAGGGGAACATATTGTGTGAGGAAACTAATAAATATATATATTTCTCTTATTTTTAATATTTGCTAGCTTTCAGTTTTAATCAGTTGTCTATCTGTACAACCTAACTATTCATTGTATTACTGATTTTGCATTTGTAATTTTCTGTTCTTTTTTATAAAGGGCCCCTTCACCCGTGAATTAGTCCGTGTTTCATGCTCACAAAATCCTGCCTGCATCTGCCTTTGCCCGTTTTTCAGACTTATCAGAGCATATTACAAATAAGAACACAGTGAAACTATATAAATCAACCAAAGAAAACACTCTTGCTTCAAAATATGTGAGATGTTTTCAACAGAATTCACAAAGCAACACTGACAGAACCCAAAATGGGTTTACTAATTGCCATTTCTTAAATTTGCAGAGGATTTTTTTTTTTCTTTCTAAAGGACTTCACAAGAAGATGCAGTAAATCAAAATTCATTCAAACTTCCTGACGCTCATACCCTGAGCAAGGCTCTCGAGGGGCTTTAACTGAATGCCTCAAGACTCCTGTCCACCCCCCCTCCTCCAGTGGGGCACCGGGAAAAAATAAGAGATAAATATAATGTTTTGTTCATGCCTTGGGCTGTTCCGACTATGCTAACAAAGTAACCTAGTCTGGGGACCGCATAGCAGCCACCATAGGCCGGGAGCCGGGGAGTCCGTGTGTCTGGTGCTGGCAAGTTTGGAGACCGGGTGGGCTCACTCCAGCTGCCGGCCTATGGTGAGAAGCCAGAGGGAGCACTGATGTCTCCCAGGATACAGCCCCCAGCCCCGAGAGCCGAGTTCTCATCACCTTCTTAAACCCTCACATCCTATACCATGACATACCATCCTATACCTATACCAAGTTCAACACATGATTTTGGGGGGACAAAGATTCAAGCTAAAGCAGCACCTCATGAATGCAAGTCTTGTGACAGAGCATAAATTTTTAGGGGGAAGGGAATGTAATGAAGGTAAAGCAGTAAGATCATCTTAACGAGAATTAAATGTTATATATGAATGGTAAGAAGGACTCAGACATGAAAACAATTTCAGGGGGCCTCCCTGGTGGCCTAGGGATAAAGTCTCAGCGCCATCACACATGGCACAGCAGACCTCTCCTGTCTCCCTGCTGCTCCCCTCAGCGTGTATTTCAGTAAATCCACCTGTTCTGCTCCCCACTCTGTCTCTGGTGAATCCTCTCACCTGACACACCTCTGACCTACACCTCAGTTCTTCTACAAGCAAAATATAAATATATCTTTTAAAGATTTATTTATTTATGCATACAAGAGCTGGGGTACAGGCCAGAAATGGGGGAATGAGAGGATTCACCAGAGACAGAGTGGGGAACAGAACAGGCAGACTGACTGAAATATACTGCTGAGGGGAGCAGCAGGCGAGACAGGAGAGGTCTGCTGTGCCATTTGGGTTGCTCCCTGGCTGGCTGGGGATTGAACTCGTGCTGCAGAGGCTTCGGATTGCTTCATAGTGTGGTGCTTAACCCATTGCACCAGCAGGGAGGCCCCTAAATAAATATTTTTTAAAAAAGAAAGAAAAAATGCGAGGAAGAAATTTTAACAAATATCAAGTCTGCAATGTCACACCACTATTTGGGTGCCTTAAGTTTTTATCTACTTCTTAATATACTAACCACTTCCTTTCTTGTTTTTAATTAAACACTTTTATAGCATTTCCTCTGTCTAATGTAATATTCTTCATGAGACTTGAATGTGTTGAGGGTTGCTAGGGCGCCTCCAGCTCTGCCCACCATCTATGCTTCATTAACAAGTCTCCAAAGACCCTTGAATCCTGTTTAAAATGAGCCTCCATGCAACTCGATATTTGTCTTGAATTAATTATGAAGAAACAACAGATGATGAGACCTGACAACGAATTGCATCAATAGCAAAGAGTCCTTGTTAGGGCTGTGACAAGACAAATTGTGACCTTAGTGCTTTTTTGAAGAAATTTTATACCTGACAGCTTGCTGAAACAGCTTTTTGAAAAGAAATGCAGCAATTCATCACCTTCATCATTGATACTATATCCTATAAAATGATTTCATTTAAGGACAGACAAATACAGGATATCATTTAGAAGGACGGAATGAATTTGAAAAATCAAAGGAATATGAAATAGCAAAGTACACTAAGAGTAACAGTCTGATAAAGTCGATTCACATGACTTTCGCTGGTCCCGGGGCACAGAGTAAAATCTCAGGAGTCAGACTGTTAAATGCTTGTTCTCTCCGTCACCTTGCACAACCACTTACACTCTCTGGACCTCGGTTTCTCAATAGTGAAATAATAGCATTTACTTTGCAGGATTATTGTAAACACATAACAAAACTTTGAAAGTCATAACTGCTACTACTGTTATTAATTTGATGGATTTTAAAAAAATATTCAGTCTCCTCATTGTGTAAGCATTTCTGACAACTCCAGTAAGTGCAAATAAATCATCCACTGGTGAAGAGACAGAACATGCTGCTTTCAGGCTGGGGTATTCGGTGTTCATCGCCATCCATTCTTGTCCTTTTTCTTTGGTTGCATTTAGAGATTAAGAGTAAACTAAACACAATGCAGCCAGTCTTAAATATAACCAAACCTGCGTCTCACATGAAAGATGGATTCTGATGAGCTCAGCTGACGGTAAGGTCACTCCTGGGGTCACTCGTGGTGATCTGTGAGCACGCACGGTCCTTCCTGTACTCAGGCACCCTCATATCTCCAACCTCCTTTCATGATTTTCTCCCCCACCGCACCTCAGCCTCTCAAGGCCAGATCACTCCTTAGACCTCATCATCATTAAGAACTGCAAGGGCACCCCACTCTGGTCATCATCCATGTACCCTCTAGAATTTAGGGTTTACAGACTGGCCCTCACCCCCTTACGTTTCTTACTCTCTCCCGTATAAAACTTAAACTGTAATTGTTATCAGCCTTTTCTTACCGCAACTGCAACTCTCTTGCTCCCTCCTGCCCCTGTCCATGTTTGGTTGAACCTCACCTCTGATTAAATCCAACTCTCTACTGCGCATCAGATTCCCAAAGCGTGGAGCTGGACGTGACAAAAGAAAACACAAAGTTAACTGACTGGCTTTCGTAAATGTGGGATCTTCTTCCTGAGCCTCAATTCTGTCTTTAACTTTCCTGCCCATCACACAGTTTTACTGCTTCATTCAGACTCACACACGCATAGAAGATTGCTCCCAGCATCTCCTCTGTCTTAAATGCCATTTTCCATCTTTAGTCCTCTGTGGATAATTCTATTTCACTGAAAAAAATGGAACAGAGTACAAGCTCCATAGGCCCCCTGATAACATTATCTACTTGCTTGCAACTGTGCAAATATAATCTACGTTTCTCTCCTGATAATACGACACACAGTGTGTTTCCAGAAATGGCCAAGACTCCTAACTGTATCCTTGATTCTATCCCTTTTCAATGACTCAAGGACTTAGCTCCAGCAAATTTCCCACTTTAAAGTAGATTACTTCTCCCCACACGAGATCTTTTCCCTCAGAATATGCATTCCGTTTTATTTATATCACCTTAAAAACCTAGTAGTATCGTTACTCTCTCTTTAGTAACCACATGATTAACTCCGGTCCTAATAAAATGCACAGAAATTCAGCGTCTGTAGCTTTGTGCACTTCTTTCTCTCTCGAAAACTTCAGTTAGGTTCTCACTTACCAAGCAGCTCTTGTCACGACCGCCAATCACCCCTACTTCACTGAACCCAACAGCCAGAGCTGAAGTTTCTCTCCTTCCCATATCAGCTTTTGACATCCCCTTCTATTTAAACCCATATTTCATGATTTTAAGACATGACAATCTCTCAATTTACCTCTGACATCTTTGGTCTTTACTTTTCTGTAGATCCTGGTTTCCTGGGCATCTTCACTTTGCACAAGCATGGGACACATCTGCTCAACCATATTCTAATATGAACACACCCCACTGTCAGTTTCATTCAGGCTAATGCCATCATGGACTTTCCTTAAAGACAAGAGCAGTGTTAGCTCTTTCCATCTGCTGTCCCTTCTGCTTGGAAAACACTCCCCAGAGATTTGCATAGCTGATCCTCTCACTTCCTTCAGGTCTTCCCTCCAAATGTCACCATCTTGCAATTTCTCTTCTGTATTAGCCACACTTTCATTTCCTGGATGTGTTTTTCTTGACATTTATTTCCAATTTATTGATTCAATCTTCAGTTGTGTTGACAATACTGTTAAAGCCATACATTGTGATCCTGATTTTGGTTACTGGGTCATTAATTTCTAGAATTTTTCCTTTTTTGTGTCTTTCTGTTACCTACTATATTCATCAATCTTGTCTTTTATTTTTTTAAAGTATATCTAGCAACAGGTAACATACACATTTGAATCTATGGAGTCCTGTCATTGATTCTTTGTTGTTGCTGTTCTCTCTCTCTGTTACTTTCATGGAGTCTTATCTCATGCTTAAGCAATTTTCTCTCTTTTTTTTTTTAAGATTTATTTATTTTTATACAAGAATCAAGGCACAGGCCAGCTGCGCGGGAGGGTGAGAGGATTCACCAGAGACAGAGTGGGGAACAGAACAGGCAGACTGACTGAAATACACTGCTGAGGAGAGCAGTGGGCGTGACAGGGGAGGTCTGCTTCACCATGTGGGATTCTCGCAGGCTGGCCGGGATCAAACCCTTGCTGCAGAGGCTGCGGATAGCTTCACGGTGTGGCGCTCAATTGCTTGTGCCACCAGGGAGGCCCTAAGCAATTTTCATTGGATGCTGGACATAGGCAAAACTTGAGAAATAATTTCAGGCCTATTGTTAGGGGGAAAAGGCGGTCTCAAAGCAAATTCCATACAGGCTTTGTGGACTCCACCCCCACCCCAGGTCAAAGCCAAAGACACTGGGAACTCCAAATCCCATCACCACCAAAGGGAAGGTGGCTGGGACCTGAGGGTGGGGTTAAGCAGCCAGGTGGATACAAAAGGCAGACACGTGGGCTTTGGGGGGCTCTCCATTTTGGGCTCTGGGCCAGCGCGGAGCCTCCGGCCAGCTCTGGGAGTGACTTTGGGTTTCCAGGTCGTCGGATCGGGTAGGACGCATTAAAGACTTTATTTCCCTATTTTCTCCCTGAGTTGTACATTTTCCTTATTTCCTTTCCTCTTGTAAATAAACCTTTTATTAACCCTTTTGTGTGTGTCTGTAGTAGAGTATTCATAAGTCCCTTTAAAGCGCGCGGGTGAGGACCCACAGCCAGGAACCCGTTTAATATCGGGGTTGCTCTATAACACTATGAGTATGTCATCCACCTCTGTTAGAATTTTCATTTGAGAAGTGACTGAGAGTGATGAAGGTTGGGGTCATTTTAAATCAACTTCAGAGATTAAGATAAATTGAGTTGCGATTTAGTCTGTGCAAGAACAATGTCTCTTTCATATTTCTCTTACTTTGCAGTATAGACCTGCAGGTGTCACTCAAAGCATAAGTGGGAGTCAGAAAAGAAATACCATCTTGATATGGTCAATGGCGAATGAGACCCTCTCCCACAGGATCTTCAAATATGCTGGTCAGCTTCTCAGACTCATGTGCTAGCTTCCAGAAGCAGCAAACTCACATAGGGGAAACACTCCACCACATACTTGTCACTTCTCTAGGTTTCTTTATTCATTCATGATCCATTTTTCTTCATGATCTTGTTATTTCTCTAATGACATTAAACAGCCTTTATAAACATTTTAATCAAGTTTTTGTGGGCTTTCTATTTTTTATCTTGGACTTTCTATACTTGCTTTATTTGTAGGAAATAACTGCAAATTTTACAAGCAAAAAAGAAAAATTGAGAGCATTGTTGACTGCTATAATAGGACTTGTGATATAGGTGGATGGAGTTACAAGAGAGAAAGCTAAAGTAGGAAGTTACTAAGTCCGAACACAGCACTGTGTGTTCACATGCATTTCCAAAGACGAGTAAAAGAGACTTTTTCTATGGTTCTTTTAATCATCATTATTCTATTTTCTTCTTCTTTAATTGAATATTCTAAGTTTCTAATCATCCTACTAAACTGAGTAGAGATGAAATATCATTGTCTATGGTTTATCTGTTAGTATCTGAGTGAAGGTCTAAGCTGACACTCTGATGATAAAGTGTGGCCCTCAGAAACAAATTTTGTAAATTCATTGAATGAATTTAGGAACAAAATCTCAAGCAAAAACTAGTAAGTGGGCATTGCTAAGGAAATGAGTATTGTTATCTATTGTCTTCACTATTGTAGAAAAAATTAACTCTCTAGTGTAAATAACTGCTTATTTTTCAGTTTGTCATTCATGCAAGAAATGTATATTGTAGTATTTTTGACCTTTAGTAGAACTGGATGTAGATCTCAGAAGAAAAAGCACAATTTTTTAAAGATATAAAACCTATTAAAGATAGCTATTCCCCGGGATCTCTCTTTGTAATGCTCTCTTTGTCAAATGGAGACTAAAGTGATGTTTAAGGCTGAACCTTCATTGCTTTCAGTAATGAGAAAAGCAGAGACCTAGCAATATGATAATAATAATGAACACTGTCAACTAAGGATCATACACCTGAAAAATTAGCATCATAGACTGAAATTTTATGCATTTTTGTTCTTCCTTGAGGAAAGAAAATCACCATCTGCTCTTGCTTGCTCTTGCATGCTTCTTATAAATATGGTCTATAGAGTAGAGATCCTAAATTCTCAAGTCTTACTAGGCTGCATTTGCTAGTGGACCTGGGAGAGGATGAAGGTGTGGGGTAGAAGACAAAGGATTTCTGCCCATATTTCTTACTAAATGATACCTGTGTGCATTTGTGTGCCTGAGATTCACATTGCTCCATAAAAGGCCTCACCTTGGCAGCACTAATCATCACAGCCTTCCTCTTAGTATCCTCTGCCATGTGCACTTAGCAAAATTAACTTCTTAACAAACCTGAAAGAAATCAGCTGCTTTAAAGAGGAAATTGGCTTTTCTGATATCTGCATGAAACTTAGAACATATTAAGCAAGAGCCCTTGCATTCCCTTTGGTGTGGCACTCACAGTTCAAGAGGTGTGATCCTATAGCAGTGAATCGTACAGAGGCCTGTAAACCAATTGCTCAACAACAACCATAAATAACAAGAAAGAAGAACCCCTGTAGCCAGAGTCTTAACGAACTCTTCATGGCTCAGTGCTGCGACATTATAGCCAATTTTAAGTATTCTTGAACCTCAAGCTTTTATTTTGCATAGCTGTTTTCTCAATCAGTGTATTTTTCCTAAGAAAATTATTTCTAAATTCATCATTCATATTGGTGCTTAAATATAACAAAGTTTAAAAAATTACATTTATAAAGTTCAGATTTATGCTACAGTAAATAAAACAGCAGATGACTTATTCTTGATTTTATGTGTAAAGGTGGTTAGGTTGACCTACAGCCCCCAAGGTTTTAATTAAAAGGGACCCTTGGTGTTGTTATAAAGAGATTTTTTATAGGTTAGTAAGTCTCTAAATTGTTGACCTTAAATCAGGGAGGTTACTTTGGAAGAACTTCACTTAGTTAGGGGTTTCACAAGAAAGTTGGCCTTTTCCTGGAAAGAGAGAGCAAAAATATTGACCAAAACCTATCTCTGGATATTCCTAAACCCTGGTTGTGGGATTTCAGTCTGCTCAGAGCTTTCTTTCTTGGTTGTTTCCTGGATTACAGGACAGGGAACTTGGGACATCTCTAGGCAGAACCTACTGTTTTGTCAGCCAATTCTTTTAGGCAGTCTGTCTCTATCTCTGTCTTGCACTTAATCAATTTCTACTCAATGTCTCTTCTTCTCAAGTTCTGTTTCTTTGGTTGAACTCTGAGTAAATTATGACACTGCTTTGAACAAAAATCGCTTGTGTTAAAAAATAAAAAGACAAATTCGGAGCCACAAGTTAAAGACTAAGCTTTTACAGACAGATTTTTAAATTTATTTTTTAGAGCAATTTTAGGTTCACAGTAAAAGGGAAAAGGTACAGAGAGTCTCCATATACCCTGCCCCAACCACCCATAGCCTCTGCCATTATCAACATTCCCCATGCGGGTGGTACAGTTGTTACAACTGATGAATTGGCATGACATATCATTATCACCCGGAGTGCATAGTTACATTCTATGGGTTTGGACAGATGTATCATGACATGCATCCACTAATATGGTGCACCGCACAGAGCACTTTCACTGCTATAGCAATCCTCTGTGTTTTGCCTACTCACCTTTCCCGTCACTCCCCACAAACACTATCCTTCCATGTCTCTCTAGCTTTTCCTTTTCCAGATTGTCACAGGTTGGAATCACATAGTATATAGCCCTTTCAGGTTGGGTTCTTTCACTTAATAATATGAAATTAAATTTCTTCCATGTCTTTTCAAAGGTTGAGAGCACATTTCCTTTTAGCACTGAATAATGTGGTATTGTCTGATTATACAACTGTTTATCCATTCATCCATGTAGGATATCTTGGTTGCTTTGAAGCTTGTGCAATTATGAATAAATCTTCTAAAAACTCCCTGTGAAGATTTTTGTGTGTACATAACAAGTAGGTAAATAACAAGGAGCACAACTCCTGGATCACATTTTAAGAGTATGTTTAGCTTTGTAAGAAACCAGCAAACTGCCTTCCAATGTGGTAGTTCCATCTTGCATCCCCACAGCAATGGGAGAGAGTTCCTGTTGCTCCACATCCTCGTCAGCATTTGGTGATATCAGTGCTCTGGGCTTTGGCCATTCTAATAGATGAGTAATGGTAGTTCATTACTGCTTTAATTTGCATTTTTATGAAAAGATATGAAACAAGCATTTTCCCATGTGCATATTTGCCATCTTTGTACCTTCTTTGGTGAAGTGTCTGTTAAGGTCACATAACAGGTTGTTTTTTCCTTGTTGGGTTTCAAGCATCCTTGTGTATTTTGGATAGCAGTCCTTTATCTGATATGACTTTTACAATTATTTTCTCCTAGACTGTATCTTGCCTTTTCAGTTTCTTGATAGTGTTTTTCATAGACCAGTTTTTCAACAAAATGAAGACTAATTTAACAATGTTTTAACCATATCTTTGATATTGTATTTAAAAAGCAATTAAAAGTATTGCCAAACCCAAGGCCATCTAGATTTTCTCCTCTTGTCTTCTAGGAATTACATGGTTTTGTCTTGTATATTTAGATCTATGATCCATTTTGAATTAATCTTTGGGAAGGATGTAAGATCTGTGTTTAGATTCAGTTTTTTTACACATGGCTCTCTAATTGTACCAGCAATATTTTGTTGAAAAGACTTACAGTTTTTTTTTTTAATGTATGTTCTCATTGATTTTATCAAGAAAAGGAAAAATTATTTCCTTTACTTTTTACATTGCTCCTGATTAAAAATCTTTACAGAGATTTTATTTTTAAACATTTAAGGGAAGGGAATTATTCTTACATTATACTCAGGTCTGTCTGATAACTCAGTCAATTTTACTTTATTCCTAGACATGCTAAATGGAATAAAACTTAAGAAACAAAATAAAAATTCTTCAAAATATAGTTTTCCACTTGCTGTAAAGAATGTGAGAGAAATCTTTTGTTATATTCCATATTATATATGCCTCTTAGTATAGTTTTGTAGATTAAAGATATTCCTGAAAAATTTCCTGTAAGTTATGGATAGAAAATATAGACATAGATAATCTTATTACTCTATGCAACAGTGATGTAACTTTCCCATTAACACAGATAAACTTTAAAAAAGTTTTTGAAACAGAGAGTGACAGTGATTTTCTGGCATGTGGCCTAATGTTATCCAGAAGTAGATACAAAATGCTGAGATTTCTCACCTTCCAATTCATGTTCCCAATTCTGCAAGTTTTTGGCCTCAGTATCTTTTCTGTCACTCAGTCTGGCGCTCGTATGGACCACAAGAATATCTCATATACATAATGAGTATTTTAATGAGCCTCTGATTCCAATCTTGGAAAAATTGATTTCCCTTATTTCATAATACTATTTATATTGCCTGAAGGAACTTAACCCTAACTACGCAAAATTCCTTAAGATTGAGTATCATGGTTTCATAACAGAAATTAGGTTACTACTGAATAGCTATTGCGAGTTCAAACAGTTATATATTTGGTTTCTGAAGCAGTCTATACATAACACAGGATGCTTTGTCAATGTATGATGTTGAATATAATATTTTACAAACTGTCAAGCAGTAGTTTTATTTTGGGTTACTCCATATGTTGAGAAAACATGCACTGCATCTTCTGAAAAAAAAAAAAAAAACTGATGGTTTTAATATTTGAAACACATTTGCCAATTATGTATTTTAATCAGCCTCTAAAAGGCAATATACATTTTTTTTTTACATGACCACTTATAGGAGGCCATGCATATTTTGCTACTCTAGGAATTAAATGAAAACATAGATGCAATCATATTTTAAAGTCTTAATTCCAGTTAGAAAATTAGCTCTAGATTACATCTAGATTTTTTTACGAATACATATTTCTAATACAAAACCTAAGCAAAAAGTGTCTTTAGAAAATAATTTATTTGTCTCAGGTCATGAGTTGGGAGACATGAGTTTGGGGTTGGTTCGACTGTTCGCCTATGCCCCCTGAGATGCTCTCCCTCCTGCTTGCTGACCCTAGTCGGGGGACCACTCTTACAATGCTTACCGAATGATGAAAACAAGAGCCTGCTGTTCTCAGGCATGTTCCAGAAAAAAAGAAAAAGAAAGCTTAAGGGGAATTATTTTCATGAGTAAAATTTAGCTATTATTTAAATTTGATTTGGGAAGGTGTTGCACATTCAGAGCTGTTCACTCTATCTTGGAACAGTTTTATGCTTTGTGAGCCCCCTAGTCGGAGGGATGTGATTAGATGAAGCACTATCTTACCAGAAGTGATAAGGAAGTTGGTAATGAATGTTGAATGAACTAACACCGGCAGAATGGACTAACAATGTTGAATGAACTAACATTGGCAGTTTACTGTATAGCAAATTCTCTCTGAACCTAGAGGCTTAAAAGAATAGTTGTATTTGATTTTCAAATTTTATTTCAAAATTTTCCCCAAAATTTTGGGACATGACCAATTGCTTAGTTGCATAAGCCAGGGCTGTTGGAAATGCACTAAGAGATTACAGCAGAGAACAGACAAGCCATGAGCATTTCTGGCAATCTCACAATGCTACAAAGGCTAGCATTTCAGTTCGGGGTTGCCAAAGGAGCTACGGTCGGAGGTCCAACATCCCAGAGAGAATGGAGATTAAAGAAACGAATCTTACATTTTTATTTTCTCCTGTATGCAGATGCCAATTTCTTACGTTGCTTGGGGCAAAGAGATAACAAAAGTAAGCAAGGAGTCTGTCAAAAGCAAGGAAAAGTTTTTCTTAGCCGTTATAGTCCTAGGGAGACAAATGTTAGAAATAGATTCCACCCAAAGGAATCTGGAATATCCCAGTGCTCAGTGCGGGGCCTTGGTAAGCTAAAGAGTGGAATTAATCAGGAGAGTCTTACAGAAACTGTGCTAATGTTAGGTGAACTTAGTTTCCACTTCACATCCCAAACAACTTACTGTAGAAGAAAACATCAACTTTCTCAAATATATTCCTTATTTAATGTTCAGCTAGTGTGGGTTGGATTGTGTCCCCAAAACAGTATGTTCAAGGCCTAACCTCACAACATATAAATGGAACCTAATTTGGAAATAAGGTCTTTGCAGATGCAGTCAAGGTCAAACAAGGTCATACGAGATCAGGTTGGGATCTGGTGCCCAAGAGAGAAAGCCTCATGTGGGACAGCAGCACTTGGGGACAGGGTCCAAGGTGGAGGCTGGTGGCTTTGAGCGCTGGCTGCCAAGGACTCCCAGGAGCACCAGCTGGAGGAAGCAAGGCATGACTCTCTCTATAGCTCTTAAGAGGGACAGAGGCCCTGCAGACGCCTTCATTTCAGAGTCGTGAGCCTCAAAAATAGGAGAGAATCTTATTGTTTCTTTGTTCTTAGCTACCTAGTTTGTGCTACTCTGCTGTAACAGCCTTAGGAATTGAATATAGCAGGCATTCAATTATAGATTACCTGCAATATTAAGAAATAAACGTAGAGGAAAAAAACAGTGGATTCAGATCCACAAATGACAGTTATAATTTTCACAATAACTACAAAATATATTCAAGAAAATATATGATATTGGAAACTTTATCAGTGAATTAAAATCTATAATATGGCTCAGATGGAAAAATCTAAAAGTTACATACATAAAAATTATGATTCAGATAAATAATTTTATCAGCACATTGAAATCAATGGAAGAGAATATTAGTGAACTATCAGAAAGACTACTCAGAAATATGCAGCTCAAACAAAGTAATGTCACAGGACTAGAAATATATTGAGAAAAAAACTTAGGCGATAAATAAGACCCAGTAACAAAGACTAACAGTTGCATAATTGGAGCCCCAGAAACATAGAGAAAATGAAGCAGAATTAGCATTAGAAAAGAAATGGTCACAAATTTTCTAAAACCAATGAAGAATATCTCTCCATATCTTCAGGAAAGTCTTGAATACCATTTGTGTAAAATAAGTATTTCTACTAAGGCTGTTATAGCAGAGCAGCACAAACTAGGTGGCTAACAACAAAGAAACAATAAGATTCTCTCCTAGGTCTGAGGCTCACAACTCTGAAATCAAGGTGTCTGCCCCTCTTAAGGGCTGAGGAGAGAATCAGACCTTGCTCCCTCCACCCGTCGGGGTCCCCTCCAGCATCTGTGCTCTCCATGCCTCTCAGTACTGCTGTTCAGACTTTTTTTTTTACATTTCATTTTATATATATTTTACATCATTCTTCCTTTCTGTACAATGCATGCTTTCTCTTTTCAGGTGTAGTCCCCACAAAAGTCCCACCACCAATTCACCCGAGCACCATCACCGTAGTCCCCTGTGCTCTTCCCTCCCCTGTTTTGATCCCTCCCCCCGCCACCCATGCAGAGTGTCTCTGTATAATAGTTGCCTGTTAATTTTGTTTTTTGATTTATTATAATTTTTTCCCTGGTCTATTATTTAGTTCCCCTACTTTCCTTCTATAAGTGAAATCATCCGATATTTTTCTTTTTCCTTCTGGGTTATTTCACTGAGCATAATCCCTTCCAGCTCCATCTACATTCCTGCGAATGGAATGAGTGGATCTTTTTTGATTGATGAGTAATATTCCACTGTGTATGCAGACCAAGTTTTCTTCATCCAGTCATCAATTTCTGGGCATTTGAGTTGTTTCCAAGCTTATCTATTGTAAATAGTGCTGCAATGAAATTTTATCTCTCTGGGAAAGTCCTTTCCTTTTCTCTTTGTATACTTAACTTTTACTCATCTTTGGGATTTTGTATTTATTTTACTATTTCCTATTTTTCTCATTTTACCTTTGGTCTCATGAGTACTGTTGCCAGGTAGGATATAAGATGCCTAGTTAAATTTGAACTTTAGATAAAGAATGAATATTTATCTTTTAGTATGAGTGTTCTAAATATTTCATAAGATGTACTTCTACTAAAAATTATATGTTCTTTATTTGAAATTCAAATTTAACTGGGCATTCTGTATTTTTTATTTCCTAAATGTGACAACTCTACTTGTCAAGGGCATAATAAATTCCCCGGTTCCTAGGTTAGTGTCTGGCCTATAGAGACAGTCCATAAATATCTGTTGGGTCAATGAATGATAATAATTTTTATGCTTGTAGGTTTTCAGAAGAAATAAATTATATAAATCAGAAGTACAACATTTCTTAGCTGCCTAATAGCTCATGATCATTTAGAAAGATCCACACAGGCAAACGTCCTTTTCAATGCACTGATATCAACTATTCATAATGAAATTGTAACTTGTATCTGATTTCTCTTCATCCAGCAAATTCTGACATTACCACACATTCTACTAACAAGCATAAGCTTGTTCTAAAGCCATTCGGGAAACAAAATTCTAACATGAAAATCTTTGTAGTTTTGATATAGCAATACACATGCATTGAACATGTTATTTTTTTTTTCACTAAAATGACAGTAAGAAGGATTGATGTAGAAATAAAATGGACCAATGAGAATAAAGTAGTAAGAAGAGCTCAGATGACTCTAAAGTCAATCAATGAATCTCCTCGGAAGCCCTTCTTTTATCTTAATCACATAGAGATTTTAAATTAACCTAGAAAACCACACTGATGAAAGTGAAAATCCAAAACCTATACAAAAGGCTTGGAAGACCTCAAAAACAAAGAACATGTCTTCTTTTACACTTCTAACTCATCTAGGGAATTAACCGAACCACTGTAAATAATGGTGGTTGAGACTGCAATTGCACCTGTTTCTTTGTTGGGTTTCACTTTTCTTTATTTATTAGGACTGAAGTACACACAGAGTTTGCTTGCGAAGAAAATGGGTACAGAGAGAATAAAGAAATGTTCTGTGTAATGATTTACATCTTTAGCTCTGACAGGAAATAATAATGATCTTAAATAATATCAGAGTAGGGAATGCAGAGTCAGAAGGCTCGCTGGGCGGGAGAAGGTAAGGTTCCTGCACCTCCATCCCACTGCAGCTCCCTGCACACAGGCGGTGCCATTTAATCACTGCTTCAATGCCTGGTTAATAATCGCTATTAACTGTCACCTTCACTTAAGGCTTCTCTGAGATGTAAACAGTGCGCCCAAATTGCAGAACTTGGGATTTCTATCAAGTAAGTGTGCTGGGCAGGAAGCTTATTGGGACTCCGTGGTATAGCATGCAGGCAAAGGCTGATTTACTGCAGCAGTTTAGTTAGTATAAATCATTTTTAAAGTTTCATACAAATCTGTATTTTTCATACTATATTACTCCTAATGAAATCAGTGGGGAATAAGACAGGTAACAAGAGTCAAGATAGCCAAATGTACCGTGTTGGAGATTACATTAGGCCAATATTTTTCAAAAACAAATTAAAGATGTTTAATGAATATTTTAAATGATTATACATAAACATAAGACCAATGTCAACATTCAAAAGAGAACAAAATTATTTGGAGCAGATGCATATCTATAATATGATTGATCCTAACTCTGCCTTGTTTGATAGGAGGATGTAATTTTGGGTGTTCAGAAGTCAAGCTGGTTAAATAATTGGAGACAGGATATCTATTAATATCCTCCTTTTGATTGACTGGAACAGTCTTACCTTTTTATTCACATGCTAAGGAGAATTTAAACAAACTGATTCAAGAAGCCATTAATGCTCCAATATATCTGTGATTATATTTATGAGATGTACAGGGAATAAAAGCTCTCATTTGGAAGGAAGATCAACATTTGGCTTAGAGGAGATACGAATCATAAAGTACAATATTTACCAGGTTCTTCTCAATACACGAATGTTTCACTTGTGAATCTAATGCCACCAAGTATTATAAGTTTTTTCCAAGGTCTCTATGCATAGGCTCTTTTTTCCCCTCAACTGACACGCTCTCTTCCACAAGTTTTGTTACATTTACCATAAACACTGGCCTGGTCGGGCCACAGATCTTCATGTCCACTGCTACCTGATTGCTTTTTTTTTCTTTTAAAAATGTATTTATTTTAGTATACAAGAAACAGGATACAGGCCAGAGGAATGGGGGGGAAGGGGGGAGAGGATTCACCCATAGAGTGGGAAGCAGAAAAGGCGGAATGACTGAAATGCACTGCTGAGAGGATAAGTGGGGGAGACAGGAGAGGTCTGCTGTGCATGTGGGTAACTCCCTGGCCAGAGGCTGCCGATAGCTTCATAGTGCTGTGACTTAACCCCTTGCACCACCAGGGAGGCCCTGCTACCTGATTCTTGCCTATGCTACTTAACCCATGGTCTGTGAGCTTATATCCTTGACTTTCCTTCATCCTCAACTCCCCCAAGCATCCAGAGAGATATTTTTTAATACAGATCAGGCAGGCTGCTGTTCTAATGACAGTGACTTCTCATTTCATGGAGTAGATATTGGAGAAAATTAGGTGATAGTGGGCAAGTGATGACTGCCCAGATATAACATTGAAGGCACAACCCATGAAAGCAGTAATAGGGTGGATTCCATGAAAATCAAGCATTAATAAGAGAATGAATCACAACTTGGAGAACATAAGACACCACTTGGAGAAAATATTTGTAAAACACACATCTGCTGAAAGACTGTTATCCAAGATATGGAAAGAACAGTTTAAAATTCATCACTAAGAAGACTAACAACCCAATTTAAAAATGGGTTAAAGACCTGAACAGAGGCCTCACTAAAGGCAAATACGCATATTGAAAAATTCTCCCCATTATATATCATCAGGGAAATGCAAATGATATGTGGTATCACTCCATACCTACTGGGATGGCTGAAATGCAGAACACAGACAACAGCAAATGCTGGTGAGGATCTGGAGCACCAGGAGCTCTCATCCATTGCTGATGGGGATATAATTCTTTGGAAATGGAATTTGGAATTCCAATTTCTTTGGAAGGATTTGACTTTTCTAGAGAGAAGATGTCTGTCTAAAATTTTGTCAAGTTGAGGGGAATGTCAAGGCTAATTCAGCCACATCCATTTCCTGGAACTTTAGCCTGTGACTCAACTTTTTTTTTCAACTTTTCTTTATAGCTTTATTTTGCTTCCTAGACCACTAATTCCATAGCAATATCCATTTTCCTAAGGAGGGTCAGAACCCTATACCCATAATACAGATTACTGGGACACAATATTGGGTTATTTTAAAATTAAAAAATGTTAAAATGAGCTAATAATGAGATAAAATAAGCAATTTATCATAAAAGCATAATGAGCTGGGAAAACATGAAACATTAAGATATCGGGGTTTGTTTTTTTTTTAAGTTTTATTTATTTATTTATACAAGCACTGGGCACAGTCAGAAGCGCGGGAGGGTGAGAGAATTCACCAGAGCCAGAGCGGGGAGCAGAACAGGCAGAAGGACCGAAGTACACTGCTGAGGGGAGCAGCAGGTGGCAGGAGAGGTCTGCGCGCCATGCGGGACCCTCCTCCGGTGGCCGGGGAGCAGCCGGGGATCGAACTGGCGCCGCAGAGGCCGTGGGCAGCTTCGCAACCCAGCGCTCAACCGCTGCACCACCAGGGGAGGTACAAGATATCACTGTTAACATTACATAAAATGTAACTCAGGATGTGCTTACAATTAATAGCAATTTTGAGGACGAGAAATTAAAAAAAGGTGTTTTATTACTGCCGTCTCTGCATCTATATTTTCAATGAACCCATGATCTAACATAAATGTTTCAAAATAAACTCCCTTTCTTCAATATCTCTACTTCTCCACTCTAGAGTCTCAAAAAAGGTGATGATAATACCAGCCTTTGAACACATCTGAAGGGAAGGGCGAGAATGAAGGAAATTACTTTCATGGCCAAGGGCTCTTAGAAATCAGGCCCGAGGCAAAAGCTCCCACTTCAGTGCTCCGTGGTGGAGAGCGAGCCCAGGGGAGCAGCAGAGTGATCTGGGAGAGGCTGATGGCTCAGTCTCAGGACCTTTCTTCATGGAGACTCTCCTTAAGCTAGTGCAGCAGGAGCCACATCTGTGGCGGGGGAGGGACTTAGACTTGCTGTGGCAGGGCTTGAGGCCCTGCTGGGACCTTCCTGAGCAACCGAGGCTCTACTAGCAGCGACCTGAGGAGCCTCTGGTTTTCTAAAGCAGCAGCTATGGCGACAAAAGCCTGGAAACAGTACAAACTCTTTCCAGTGAATTCCCAGCACCAAATTAAGGAAATTCACAGATCTTTGGATTTGATACTGTCCACTCCTTGGGCTACTCTGACAAATTTGTACCATTTCATACTATTTTGGTCTTTCCAGGAATCAAAAATGACTTTCATGCTTGGGGTTGGGTATGAGAGTGGGCGTGGAATCTCTCAAGATGGTGGCAAGTTATCAGTCCTCAAAGACCAAGGAGGGCGGCTAATGTGGCCCTGAGCCAATGCTGAGAAGCAGCATGTCCTCTTCTACTAGGGAAGTGCTGTATCCTCTGCTGGGGACCACGGTGGGTCCGTGAACTACTGATAGCCCCAAGATACACCCAAGCGAATGTGCTTGGTTGCAGACACACCCCTCTGTGTCATACACACCCCTGTGTGACAGCCATGCTGGGTGCTCATGATAACCAGACTCCACTATCCCTGCCAGCTTTGGAACGCCTTCCTTACACCCCGCTGCTCTGCCGAGAATATACAGAATATACAGGTGGAAGCGCAGTGAGTTCCTTCTTCCTGTCTTTTATTGTATTCAGGCCCTCAATGGACAGTACAGATGTCCACTCACATTGGTGCATCCACTTTACTGAGTTCATTGTCTCTAATGCTAAACTCATCTAGAAACACCATCACAGACACCTACAAATAATGGTTTATCCAGATCCATGCTACCAGTGAAACTTACACATAATCATCACACCTTCTAAGTGACTGAATAACTAGATTAAGGCCTCCCTGGTGGTGCAAGGGGTTAAGTCTCAGCACTCAAGGTATCACCAGCTACTGCAGCATGAGTTCAATCCCCAGCCAGGGAGATGACCCACATGGCACAGCAGACCTCTCCTGACTCCCCGCTGCTCTCCTCAGCAGTGTGTTTCAGTAGATCTGCCTGTTCTGCTCCCCACTCTGTCTCTGATGAATCCTCTCATCCCCTGCAATTCTGGTCTGTATCCCAGTTCTTGCATGTATAAATAAATAAAATAAATCTTTTTTAAAATAACCAGATTAAGCAGTATTTCACAAACTCTGTCTGAGATCCAAGAATCCCAGCAAACGCTGTCCTTTCTCAGGTAGGGGATGTGAGGAGCAACACTTGTCTTCCATCTTAAAGATGTTCAAGAATGCTTCACATAGCTGGACTCCTAAAAATATGCCAATGCTGCAGGCCTCGGAACCTTCTTGGCTTCTGTCTACCACTTTCAACATGTATGTTTTCAGAGTGTCCATGGTGTTTGCCATTCGCTGTTCACCTTGTCTAGTTCATCCTGGATCTCTGAATAGTAAAGCTCAGGGATGTTCTGTGAAAGGTCAGAATGATCATTATCCTTACCAACTACAGGGCGATGGAGAGCAGAAATGTTAACACAGCTTCGGAGCAAGAAAATGGATACTGCCTACGCCGTCTAACAGTCCAGGGACTGGAAACCTCTTTAGGGAGAGGACTGCGAAGAACGCATTTACCACATCTATAGCTGGATGTCAAGTTCAGAGTGTTGATAGCAGCCAAGAGCTGCAAATGAAAATAGCAACTAGTGGGCTACTATCGACAAAAATGATCCTTCTTTCTTTTAAAACTGAGATTTAGCTTTTCACCATTGAGAATGAAACTGGCTGTTGGCTTGTCATAGATGGCCTTTATGATGTTAAGGTATGTTCCTTGTATCCCAACTATGCATTGGAGCAAAGAAAGTTTGTTCAATAAATGGTGCTGGGAAAACTGGGTCGCTACATGCAAAAGAATGAAGCTTGACCACTACCTCACACCATACACAAAAATCAACTCAAAATGGATTAAAGAACTAGACATAAGACCTGAAACCATAAAATATATAGAAGGAAATATAGGCGAAACACTACGTGATTTGCACATCAAAGACATCTTTACAGACACATCACCCAAAGCAGTGATAGTGAAGAGAAAGATAAACAGCTGGGACTACATCAAATTAAAGAGCTTCTGCACAGCAAAAGAGACAATAACAAAAACAAAGAGAAACCCCACCAACTGGGAGAACATTTTTGCACCCAACACTAATGATAAAGGACTGATCACAAAAATCTGCAAAGAGCTGATGAGACTCAACAACAACAAAGAAAACAATCCAGTCAAAAAATGGGCAGAAGAGCTAAAAAGAAACTTCTCAGAAGAGGAAATGCAAATGGCCAACAGACATATGAAAAAATGTTCAACATCACTTGTCATCAGGGAAATGCAAATCAAAACTACCATGAGATACCATCTTACACCAGTGAGAATGGCACATATTAAAAAAACTAGCAACAAAAAATGTTGGCGAGGGTGTGGAGAAAAAGGAACTCTTCTGCACTGTTGGTGGGAGTGCAAACTGGTCCAACCACTGTGGAAAGCTGTGTGGAGATTTCTGGACCTACTAAACATAGAGCTTCCATATGATCCAGCAATTCCACTCCTAGGAATTTACCCAAAGGACACAGAAACATCAATTCCAAAGAACACCTGCACCCCTATGTTTATAGCAGCACTGTTCACAATAGCTAAGCTTTGGAAACAACCCAAATGCCCAAAAATAGATGACTGGATCAAGAAGATGTGGTACATATATACCATGGAATATTACTCAGCATTCAAAAAAGATAAACACATGCAATTTGCAGCAACATGGATGGCGCTGGAAGGGATCATGCTCAGTGAAATAAGCCAAAAAGAAAAAGAAAAATACCGGATGGTCTCACTCATAGCAGGAATCTAGAAAACTTAAATAAGGGACCAGGAAAATGAATAACTATAAGAAAGTGAAAATCAAAATCAACAAAAAACTATGAACCAGAGACACTTTTAGGGGGGCGGGGGCGGGAGGGGAGGGATTGGGGTCAGAATGGGGGGGCTGCAATTGTATGGGGAATATAACAATAAAATTTATTATCTAATAATAAAAAAAATAAAACTGAGATTTAGCAAACTGTACAAAAATGAATAATGATATAAAATATATACAAATAAAAAATAAATAAAAGTGAGATTGAATAGGTGAATTAAGTGACTGAAAGAGTGTTGGACTGTCACTTCCACAGTCTCCACAACTTTGAAGGGGGCATTCGTGTCACATCTGAAATTCTTCCTCAGAGGGGTTAACACATCCTACCTGTCCTCTCAGTTGGGGTTATGGAGGGGCTGTTCTACGGGCTTCCACGTTAGCACTTCTAAAACAATGGCCTTTCATTCATAAGTCAGGGGGATAATAGGAAAGTTTTGCCAGATGTTAAATATGTTCAATTTGACTCAACTCATCAGGAACCAGATTGATAACTACAGCCCGGGTCTCCAAAAGCAGCACTAAATTCAGCATCAGAGTGACGTAGGACACGTTTTTATTCATTCCTTTCCTCCACTTGCCCCCTTGGACTGGAGGATGCTGATGGATTTCAGATTCCCTGGCTTCAGCTCACACATTTTCTCAGCCTTCACGATGCCTGGACTTGCTCCTTTGTCCTGGGTGCAGCTCCCCTGAGAAGTGGCTATAGGTCCCTGAGGGCATGACCCGCCATGAACACTGTGGGATTACAGGCCCCTTCCTCAAGGTGACCTTTCCGCCCAGTTAGTCAATGCACTGTGAGCCTCTGAGCCACCTTAACATCTAGCAACTGAGAGGGGATCAATATTTTGCATTGTAGTGGTGAAAATTTGCTAAGGAGCTCTCTACTGACAGTCCATCTCTCTTACCTCTGAGAACACCGTGATTTAATTGCAGTTGCCAGACTGATACCTGTATTTCGTCTCTGCTACAGCCATTAGGAGTGTTACAGCCATCTCACACCTGACAAGACACTGCCACCTGGACTGCGGCAAGCCAGAGTCCTGTTATCCCTGTTGCTAATGCAGCGATTTCACCCAGGCTCTCAACTTTCACCCTACCTTACCAAGAGCACCTACCACCGAGCTCCTCAAATGTGGCGATGACACCCTCACCCTCACGTGTTGTCTTAGTGAAGGGATGAATACTAGGGTGATATCTCAGGTCTTACAGAAAATCTACTAACACCTCTACAAACCTCTGATTTCTCAGTGTGACAGCAAGGATGTTCTGGCACATTCACCTCATTTAATGAAGGCTTTCAAAGTAGTTGATCATCAAGGCACTAATGCATTAGATGGTAGGGACTCATGTCTGTTGTTTTTAGCAGAGTCTATAATAAAGTAACAGATGATGGTCCCTTGCAAGCAAGTTCACCCCACTTAGTTCTACCCTTAATCCTCATCCCTTAATCCTCATCCATCAAATCCACACCCACATATTCCCCAACTCGATGCATCTTTTTTCTCTATGTGAGCTGACTTCTCCCAACGCAGGGACTGCCCACCACTGTGAATGTCACTCACTGGACTCGGGTTATTGATCGAGAAGCAGTATCACTACTCTATCCCCATCACCACTCACCTGCCCTGGTCATAATCAATCAGACGTGAAAGCCTTAGTAATTATATTGCTAAAAACAGTGTCCAGGTGGACTTACGGTTTCTTGGCACTCCAAGGTTTCATCTAAATCATTTTTTGGGGGGGGGATAACTCTTTCTACCAAACTTTTTATTACATATGCTCTAGAAAACAGAGGGTTTTATGTGCCAATGATTGATTGGGATGTGGAAGCCTGATAAGGGGTAAGAAATCCTGAGAGGGGTAAGAAAATGTTTTGAGGCAATTAAGGAGGAAGAGAAAATGAAAGTGTACATAGTTTCATGAAAAAATTGAAACTTTTAGTCTTTGCAGAGGTTTTCAGATAAGAGAATAAGGCCCTGGGTCAGAACTCCAGTTGATGGGGATGACAGGAGGGCAGAAAAGTTCTTCCAACACTATTTATCTCTCCAGGTGTAAGTTAACTGACTGAGGACAGGGCAGTGCATCAGCAGAAAGGGGACCCTTGGAAGTGAGGTGTGAGTGTGGTGGAGACAACAGAGCAAACCTTTGCAAGGCCTGATCCAGCCAGAAAGCTGGAACCCATATATGTACATTTATGAATTTCTTTTAGATTATATCTAAACTAAGGTTTCAGTCATAACATTACATACACTGTATAATTAATTATTAGTGATCAATTTAATACTTAACAATCATCAAAGGTTGGAGGCAACTGTGATCTGAGAGAGAGCTGAGCAGGACAACAGCAGGATTATCTTAGATGAAAAAAATTATCGTGAAAGCAAAATGAGTGACAAGATGATGATATATGTAGGTAAAGGATCAAGGTAGCAAAAAAACAGCACCTTAATCTGTCTGCATTCATACTAATATCCGGCAGTATCCATCGTTTCTATCTATCAAATACTACCTAAAGAAACGGTTCAGCCATTATTTGGAGGGACTTATGAGTAGTTTTGATAATAGTTATTTCATATGCTATATGAAATTATATGCAAGATAACAATATGAGCCATGTAATAAAAATAATAAATTACCTCCAGAATATCATCTCTACACTTAGTCTTATAGACTTTAAATAATAGAAAAAAATAGTATTTAAAGTCCATATCAGCTAACACTTTCCTACTTCTCATCTAGTATCTACTAAAGTGGACTATATAGGTAAGAATGATATTTTAATTCTAACTGTACCATAGATTATCAATTCCTATTGTTTACTGATTCTGCATTAAGAGAGAGGTCATACAATAGATGAAGGGGAAGATTTGTAAGTAATACACACACATAGAAAGTACTCGAAAGTTCTTGCAAGGTGCCAGAGAGTACAAATGATATAGTATTTCTAATTTTAGCAACTGCAATCAGACCCCAATTAAGCAAAATGAAAATCTTCATGGATGAAATACAAATGATTTTTAAAATTTTAAATTCGAGACCAGGATGTTGGCTTTGACATGTAATTCTACCCAAGTCTTCACAGCTCGTACAGGTGAAAAAGGCAAAGTCTCCTTCTCAGCTTTCACATAACGAAATCGGCTTGATGGGGGCTTGAGAATGCACCTCACAGAAACTTCTGCTGAAGCAGCGTGACCTTGAGATTCTGTTTGCTTCGTCTTCTGTGTACGATTTGGGTATGAAAAAAAAATATGAGTTTATATCTATGTTCTTCACTGGAACTTCCCCCCAAGATTTAGCGGAGTATCTATCAATCACCTGCCAAAAGCTCTTTCTAAGAAGATGGAAGAAAAGAAACTCGTTTCTGAATTATTTTGTTCCTGTCACTGCACCTGGCGCTACCATCATCTGCCCCCACATGTGTAAATGTCTATGGAGAAGGTGCTTTGTCCTCACGGGCTGAAAGACAGCAGGACGCACAGCACACACCTCCCAGCAAAGGTGTCAGGAATGAGCAAAAGAAGAGACAAAAGCATTTTCCTCACTCCTAGGGTCTCACTTGATTCTGTCTCCCTCGGCCTATGACAAACGATTCATTTCACTTTAAAACTCCACTGCTCCTCCACAGAGTGGACACTTGCCAGAAAGAGTAGCCGCTGCCCCTGCCCCAGCTCCCTCGGCATCAGGTCCCCCACGAGCAGCAAGGGCGGCCTCCCTGTGAGACAGCCAGGGAGCCCCCGTGGAGGGCGGGCTGACTCCCAGGGACTCATGCAGGGCCCTGTGCCTCGGGAGGTCTGGTCACGAGGACGTGGCTCTTCTGAACACTCTGTGGGCGGAAAACTTCCTGCCTAGAAATCCAGATGCTGCTGGGCTGTGCAGGGCTACTCAGATTGCCGCAAAGCAATGCCCGGTGAGGTCTCTGTCAGATTTCACTGTTATTAACTTCTGTTCTTTTACAGCAAAAAATAACAAACAGGTCATTTGAAAGAACAGTGTTATTTTTACAACAATAAGCACTTTGGGCCTCCTAAAATTCAACAGTTCTTATTAATACCTAGGATTTGATATCAGAATATTAATCTGGAATCTGGTAGCTCTTAACACCAATCTCTACCCCAGTTTAAAAAATTGCAAATGCTATCTGCAGCCACTAAAGCACAAGTTCGATCCCCAGCTAAGGAGCTGACCCACATGGCGCGGCAGACCTCTCCTGTCTCCCCGCTGATCCCCTCAGCAGTGGATTTCAGTTGGTCTGCCTGTTCTGTTCCCCACTCTGTCTCTGGTGATTCCATTCACCCCCCACACCTCTGGCCTGTCCCCAGCTCTTGTATGCATAAATAAATGCAATAAATCTTTAATAAATAAATAAATGAGAGCAAATGCAGGGAGAGGCTATCAATGAGTCCCCTTATATATCTGAAGACAGAGCCTCCAAGAGGAATCACACACATTTGCAGCTGAGTCAGCACATTATCCTTCTGAACACTACCGTGGGGCAAAGCCCCTCACACAGTGAACTTGGAGAGAAGTGCAGCCTCTTCCTCTTTGGTCTCCCGGGAAAACTCGGCAGCCTGGGGGCTATTTCCTCTTCACGCCCCCCCGAGTGTCGAGATGCCCCCTCTCCTTTGACAAGCTGCTTGAGGTCGTGTTGCTACGAAGACAGAGTCCGTTTCCACGCTGACATGTCCATAAGGAGCTACGAAATCCGTAGTGCATCAAAATGATAAAAGCTGCAGCCTGTACAGAAAACCCAAGTTCTCTGCGAGGGGTGTTGTTTCCATCACCCCAGCATTGCAGGCTCTCTGTCTCTCTCAGTTCATCCTCGTTCTCTTGAAGAAGAATCTTCTCATAGGAGATCTCTGGAAACATGGCTGGAAATTGGCGGGGACAAGTATTCTAAGACTGCTTCCTTTCTCTTGGTGTTAATAAGGTCCCTTTCCTCTGTGGGCCTGAGGAGATGGAGCTGTTAATTTTATCTCTGGAGCCTAAGGAGGATCCCACCCCTCTCCCAGAGGACTGAAGGGCATGGAAGTAAGAAACAGAGCTGGGGATAAGCCTGGCAAGACTTCCCTCACCTCCAAAGCGGCTGTGAAATAAGATGGATGCCAGCTGCGCAAATAGAAAACGCACAATCCCATGAACATGTTCAAAAGAGAAGACTTTTTTCAGTCTTTGGTCATTTCCAGCTCACAGTCTTGTTCCAAGCAGCAAACACAGTATGTGCTTTGCCGTGTTAACATTTTAAACTGCACATTTTCAAATCAGATTAAAGAGTCACATTGGTAAAATGATTTTAGCACTTGGGAAATTGTTTAGTTTGAAATATCTCACACTGAAATGTTGGTGAACAAAATGGAAATTAAAGCTTTGTGTAATTCATTGAAGGACAGAAACACCAAATTAGCACTTGGGTATTTTTAATGAAATGAAACATGAGTATCTTAATTAGAGAAAAAAACCCACCATTTTAGCAAAACCCTATTGATAATATTTTGAGATGATTTTGTCAATATAATTTTGGAAAGACTATAGCATCAATTTCTTACACAATTTTCATTTTCCAAGTTTGTCAATGCACCATTTTATAAAATAAATTTCCTAGTAAAGATTTACTTCCTAGTATATGAAACAGTGCATAAAAATATGCAAACACATATTGTAGAGTAAAACTATGTTTCTATCTAAATTAGCATGTCTCCTAAGAGGGTGGGAGGGAGTAATTTATAAAATCAGAAATGCAAAAATCAGATCCTATTTGCTCATTCAGAAATGTCTGTAATATTACAGTCAACCTTACATCAGTATTATCAAACACCACTGCAGGCAAATATTGTGTGTGTTACATAAAAGCAGAGCGGCTGCACAGGGATTTTTAAATTAATTTATTTGCCCCCTCCCTAGTATATTATGAACATTTTTACATTTTTAGAACAGGGGATGTGCCCCCCCACCCCAACTGGTTCACTAGTACCTAGTACAGTGCCTGATAGGTGGCAGGGTTTTCATGAATTAGTTTTATAACACCAAATGGCTTTGCGTAAAGAGGAATGTGGTGATGTGTGTTCACCATACAATAATCTATGCCACGTGAATGGACATGTGAACAGAAAATATTCAATGGAATTTCTCCCCATTGTTTAGGTACATGTTTCTAGTTTTAAAGTACTGATAGAGGATCTCACAGGCATTTACTTACAAACTTAGTGTTGTCATTTCAGCATATTTAAAACATTTTTCTACAGAATATGTTCTGTATACTCCTTGAAAGACTGTTTGCATTATGTAATAATGATCGTCAGTGGAAGTGGCGGGCATCACGTTGTGAGGCTAACCTCTGTCAGCAGACTGTGGCCTGTGTGTGATTACAGGGGGCCTCTGCTTCCTAATGTGAAAATGAGGACACCACCCCATTCCCCATCTCTGTGGCTCTGTGGCAATTAAAAAAACTAGGTATCAGCTCTGACATGAACAGAACTTGAAAGCTGTCACTCTATTCTTTACCACAAGAAAGAGAAACGAAAACCAAAACCATGAAAAAAAAAATGCTGAAAATCAACACCTCTTCTTTAATCAATCAGAGAACCAAGGTCACAGTTGCCCACATACCAACTGCAATTGAAACAAAAACAATCGACACCAGGAAAGCCATCTTCAGATGAGAGAAAAACAAAGACCAAGAGGATAACGTCGATGAAGTGAGAAGAAAAACAGCATCTTAGTGGGAAAAGAACAAAAATGAAAATGACATTAGATTTCTCTTCACAAAGCATTCAGTTGAAACTAGAATTCCATCTCCAGAAAGAAATATCCCTCAAAAGTGAGGAGAGCTTTTCAGACAAACTAAACTGAGGGAATTTAGGGTCACATGCCTGTTTCCCAAATGCCTGTGAGGACAGGTAGAATGACATCGGTAAGAGGCTTGGCTCCAATAAGCAAAGGGCAGTAGAGAAGGAATAAATCCAGCTAAAGTAATTTTTTTTTTCTATTCCAGTTTCCTAAGAGATAACTAACAAAGTAATTTTTAGCATTGGATGAAAAAGTCACGTGGGTAAGTGAGATGAATGACAGCCAGGCCTTAAGGAGGCGAGAGAATAAGGCTACTGAGGTATAAGCTACCACATTACAAATGAAGAAGTATAGTGTTAGAAGTGTAAAAAGATCCAATTTCATATTTTCTATAAGAAACCCACATTTAAGCATACTCAGCTGTGTGAAAGGGTGGAGAAATATATATGATGGTGACACTAATCAAAAGGTAGCTTGAGGAACTATTACTTTGGGTAAAGAAGACTACAGAAAATGCAAAATTACAGAGGGATTGCATGATAATGGAATTGATCCTCCAAGAAGACACAACAGTCCTTAAGGGGAATGTACCTACTAACAGTGTGTCAGAGTAAGTGAGGCAAAACCGGATAGATCCGGCAAGGAGAAGCAGAAACATCACTGTTTTAACTGGAGACTTCGGAGCTGTTCTCAGGCACTGGTAGATCGAGCAGCAAGGAGACATACCCACCAATAATGCAGACAAACCCCTGCTTCTCTCAAGCATACATCCTTGTAGAGACCCACAAACTCCAAGCATATAAGGGCCTAAGATACTAACTCTATCAAATGTCAAAAAACGATGCAGAGAAAAAAGCAGGGAGGGAGAGAGAGTATAAGGTGAATGATTTGGTTTAAATTAAACTTAAAATGTCAGAAAGTGCTTTAAAGGGATGGAGGCAGTTCAGGGAAGCTGAGCACACAGCTGAAACAGGCTGATGGAGATACCAAGGGGTAGAATATCCAGGAAAGAAGAAACAGTTCAAAGGTTAAAAACTTTCTATTTATCACCCAAGCTTTCTTTTATTAAGGAGGGTCAGCAAGTAATTACTGTATACATTCATTCTTTTTTCCTTCCTCGCCACCCTAAATTTATAATGGAAATTAGGATTTGACAGAAAAGCTGATTATTAGTTACTGAAGGGCAAGTAAGGCCTCTTTATAAAATGGCCTGCAGCAGAGATTTGTGTCCTGCAAACTCGCTGAGCTACCTAAGAGGATAGGTGATGAGACACAAACAGCTATAAAGCATCTTTTTTTTTTCTACTTGTTCCCAAGTCGTGAGACAGTAATTACATGACACTTCATATCACAAAATGTTCAATCAAAAGCCTGTCACCTTTGACTCAATATCACTTATTATATGACTGATTTGACAAAAATAGTTTCAATTTGATCTTGAATATAAATTATAGTGATTTTATCAGAATAAAGCTTGAGTTTGCACTATATTGTCATTTTCAAAAGTCCTTTCTAGGGTTGCCAACAGAAATATATAACTCATCTATCTGCTTCATTTTTAGAACGGTAGTGAGAATAAGGAAACTGCAAGGGAATTAAGATTAATGGGTAATGATATTTAAAATAAAAAAAAGGAACTTTTCCTAAACACAAGATTTATCACCTACACTAAAAAGACATTGTATAATCAAATTGGCAATATTTTAATCCAAAAAGAGGATGCCATAAACACCATAGAATTAATACTAATGAAGCAACTTTGTGGAAAAATATTATTCTTACTCTCAGTGATTTGCCAACTTCCAATTTCCAGTGAAACTTCAAATAAAAATTAAGAGTGCCTCCCTGGTGGTGCAGGGGTTAAAGCCTTAGCATTATCAAGCTTTTGCCAGTCACTGTGGCCTGAGCTAGATCCCTGGCCAGGGAGCTGACCCACATGGTGCAGCAGACCTTTCCTGTCTCCACGCTGCTCCTCTCAGCAGTGTATTTCAGTAGATCCACCTGTTCTGCTCCCCAATCTGCCTCTGGAGAATCCTCTCACCCCCTACACCTCTGGCCTACAACCCAGTTCTTGTATGCATAAATAAATGAAAATAAATCTTAAAAAATAACAAAATAAAAATTAAGTAAGTACCATTGTTTAGTGATGTTATTTCTTTCAAAGATGCATTTTCTCTCTTTCATAGATACAATTTGTAATTGTTCATAGTTCTATGTCTACTAAATTAAGAAAAATGTTAATATGATTTGACAGATGAATGAACTTCTGGAATTTTTATTGATTTACTGGCCATTAAAAACAGGTGTCTTGTTAGAATATCATTTCTCATGAATCACAGGTATAATTTTTAAGACTTAATTTTTCTGTCTTAAGCAGATAGTCTTTACTTATATTTTTCTCAATTTAGGAAAATTAAACTTGGCCAGTGCCTGAAATCATAGATCATGGAATATTCACATTGTCCTGGCTTCCTCTCTCTACCATCTACCAAAAAAAAAAAAAAAAAAAAAAAAAAAAAAAAGGAAAGAAATTCCTCAATAAGATAGAGTTGAATTGAATCTTTCTTCTATAGGTGGGTGTTATTCCTATTAGAGAAACTGTATAAATCATTTATTGAAAGAGATTAAATCTACATAACTAATTGTTTATTTCTTAAATATAAAGCTATTGCATTCAGGGGCTATCTAAATCTGACTTATGGTTAGTAGGTATTCGATGCATTACTGTTCTCTTGCCTAGAGTGCAGGTCATGCATGTGTATGTGTGTCTCTATTTACCCACACATCCCATTCATACAACTTTATGGAGCTTTTTCAAAATGCGATTGAAGAAACCAGCATTATGGATGCATTATTCCAATTACAATGACATCTAGATATTTTTAAGGCTCATGATTAACAGGCATAAATCTGACGGGGGACAGGAGGCAGAGTTCAGGGTCTGCGGCTGCACAACCCCACACATGGAAGAGAAGAATGGAGTTTGAGAAAGGTCACGCCAAGATGAGTGCCGTCCGTGTGAGAGAGTGCTGGGGGGGCTGAATACCCACTCACAGCACATGAAACCTTGATTTGACCCTCACATTCTCTACTCTGTAATTAATTTAATTCAGAGACTGGAGGTTAAGACAGATGGGATGAAAGTAGGTTTTTAAAATCTTCAATTGTTCACTTAGGAGAAGTGAACACTTGCATTTTACAGTCATTTATGAGTAAACATTCTTTTTTTTTTAAGATTTATTTATTTATTTATTTATACAAGCACTGGGTACAGTCAGAAGCGCGGGAGGGTGAGAGAATTCACCAGAGTCAGAGCAGAGCGGGGAGCAGAACAGGCAGACTGACAAAGTACACTGCTGAGGGGAGCAGCGGGAGCCGTCCTGTGGGACACTCACCCGGTGGCCAGGGATCTAACCGGCACTGTAGAGGCTGCGGGCAGCTTTGCAGACCAGCGCTCAACCGCTGCCCCACCTGGGAGGCCCAATGAGTAAACATTCCTGCAAAAGTATTTGTACCTGAAATTCACCTCTTTCATTTCACTCATCGCTCCCTCCTCCCCTTCATCCTTGGGAGCCTCTCCCCTCACACGTCCTCCTCCTGCTTCTCTTCTTCCCTCACCCCCCAGCACACTATTCACTTGGTCCTTAATGACTATCGTGAGTTAACGTCTTCAGGAACCAAATCTCATGTTTCAAATTAGACTCACTAATATTTGACATATTTAAAAGTTAGCTCCCAAGACTAGGTTGGTCAAAGCAGAAGAGAATATTGAGTAGACAACTAATTAGCCAATACACATCCATTTCTCATGAACAAAGGCGTGGCTTTTTTTTTTTTTTGAAATATTACATTTATTTAGGTAACATTGAGTTACAGTACTGCATTTGCTTTGGGGTATCAGTTCTAACCCCCTAGGATATTTGCTGTGGGTAAGCTTAGTTTTTTCTCTTTTTCTGAATCTATTTTTGAAACATCTTTGTTTATTTTTCACAATAGAGGATTTCTCCCCTCAGGTGCAGTCACCATAGTTTTCCCACCAAAAAAGTGCCCACAGTTCTCCCCTCTCCAGCGCTCCCCTCTCCGCCCTGTTCCTGTCTCTCCTCATTGTTCTCCCCTCCTGAGTCTTAGTTCATGAGAAAGTATGCCAAGACTACTAGTGAATTTTGTTCTACTAAGTTGGTTCATAGTCAAAAATACCACTTCTAAGGACATGGCACTGTTCTCGCCTCCCAAGCCACGCTGCGTACCATGGCAGAGAGCTCTCCACTTCTCTCTGTGCAGTATAGTCATGTGAAAGAGACTTGTGAGTTCTCAAACATTCTGTTCCTAAGCTTTGTATAGGTTTTCTTCAACTAATGGTCTTAGAGCCTCTTTTCACCTCCACCTTTGCACTGAACACTAAATAAACATGCAGAACTGTAAAGTGAAATGGCACTATCGTGAGACCCACATATCACGTCAGACACAAGAAGATCCTCAAATGAAGCACAAGCTCAGCAATGCTATCTGAGAACATGCAAATTCTACTTTTCTCATTGAAATTACAGGACACATTATTGAGAGGATGCTTATATATCACTGAAACTCCCAGACAAATTGGGAAAATGTGGCCATTTTCTGAGTATTAGGTTACAGGATGATACACACCTACCACATCTCTAATACCAAAGAGCTTCCACATAGTTGGAAACCCACAAATCTGGATACATGACTCAGAACACCCCATTCTGACAAGTACATTGCTTGATAATTTTATTATAAAAACATTACATGACGGTTCTGAGACCTAGCTCTATGCTTAGAGGTGAGAATTTAATATATAAGTTATTGCACATACACAATACATGTTTATCCTATATGTATATTCATGTATACACATATCAGCACCTATGTATCATACATACACACATGCATGCATGCATATATGGACATATACGGAGGATATATATCACATAGGATTTAATAATGGAAAGTAAGTTGCTATAACACTCATGAATGTACAAATGAACAAGAACGTTCCATGATGAACCAAGACCCCAGGAAAGCACTGCTTCTGTGCAGAGGAATAAAGTAGTGAGAACAGATGGCAGGTTCTCAGCTTCATCTTTGATATTCTATCACTACTTTTAGAGAGATATTTGAAGCAAATATAGTAAGTTGATAAAATCTGAAATGTCAATGTTGGTTCTCGGGAGAAGCACTTGCCGTTTTCATGAGATTGAGAACACAGGACTTTGACCACCGTGTGTGACCACCTCAACCAGCTCCCCCCACCCCTGCAGGGCCACTGAAGACTGGGTCACGCCTGCCTGAGGCGGCCAGGCCACGTGGACATGACACTGCTGCGGACTGGAGAGATGTTTCCCTTATGAATCTCATTACCCAGCAGGGAAAGAAAAACATTAAAAGCCCATTTGACAGGTCTCGCAGGAGACACAGTCGTGCAATGGAGTCAGCAAGGAATTCGAACTTCTGAGGGATGGACGGCTTCCCGGAGGGATGGTGTTCAAGACGGGACTTAAAGGAAGAGCGAATGCCAGTCTGATGCCAGGGAGGTAAAGGGGCAGATGTCACCACAGAGAGAAGTGCATGGGGAGGCAAGACCACTGAGGGGGCAACACCTACAAGATGGAGCACGAGGTCGGGTGACAGCGTGAGGGGAGCCTGGCTTACATGCGGCTTCCAAGAAAGAAAACCACGCCATGCACAGGCTTGAAGGTCAGGGTGGAAACAGAAGCTTTATCCAAAGAGACATTGGAAACACAGACACGCTTTGCTCACAGCAATGGTGTGATAACACGGGCACTGCGCGAGGGAGACATAACCACACAGAAATGGACCTTCCCAGCTTATGAAACCTCTCCCCCTAAGCCGAAGGATAAACTTCTATCTTTATGCCTGGAGGGAGCTGGGGAGCATGGTGTCAGTCCCACAAAAGCTGGGCGCTACCTTCTTTGAAGATGACATTTCAAAGACATGGTGCCCATGTCCTAGGGAAAGGTATTCCTGGACTGCAGAGCTTCTGATGGGTCAACTAGCTTTTGGAAAGCTATATATACATTTCTGAAAGAATGAGAAACTTTATCAAGTACAACTTTTCTCTCTATGAAGAGAGAGTGGGAAGAAATCTGCCTGTTTTCTACATGGAAAATTAAGCCTCACAATCAATTTATGTTTGCCCTTACAACTTTTTTCTTTGTATTTTTAATTACCTTCTTTTTTTATTAAAGTAAAAACCTTATTGATGTGTCTGTCTGTTCTTTCACAAATACCACAGTCTCAATATTTATAGATTTTTAGCAAGTCTTAAATTAGGCGGTACAGTTGTACAAATTTGCTCTCTTTTTAAAAATGATTTTGACTACCTAGGTCTTTTTCATTTCCCTATTCATTCTGAATATGATTATCAATTTCTTCAAAAAATACCTGCTGAGATTTTGATTGGAATTGCATTAAAACTATATAAATTGAAAGATATTGCTAACATAACAACAGTAAGTCATCTAACCATGAAGGTGACTTATTTTCCATTTATTTGTCTTCTTTAGTTTCTCTCAGCAATGTTTCTTCAGTGTATCTACCATACTTTGTTACACATTTTATATTTTGCCTGGGGGATGTAAATGATATATTTATGACATTTTCCATTTGCTCACTGCTGTCATAGAGAAGTACAACCCATCTATTATTTTGTTGCCCTTGCAATCTGAAACCTTACCTAATTCATTTATTTTATTTTTTTTAAATAATTTTTTTTTTTAGGAAACAGCAAACTCACAATAACATTTCCAAATATTATTTTACTCTTCCTCTCTAATTCTTAGAACTTTGCTACCTTTTGTTTCCTGGCAGGAGCTAGGACAAGTTAAATTGCCAACTGAATAAAAACAGAAGTGGCTGGGATAGGTAAGGAAAGTGATTGAAGGAAGCAGCTGCTACTCTACAAGATGCTGACAGTGGGTGCAGTCTTAAGAGGGCACTTGGAGTAAGGTCTGAATCACACAGTTGTGAGAAAATCATTTTTAAACTTTTACTTTGTACTAGAAGGGAAGGCATCTCTACAATCAAATTTTGATTGTTTTTGCTGAAAAAAAACTTAAAAATCTTTAAGTTTTACGTTAGTCAGTTTGTATAAAATCATAGTTATGTCAAATTTTCTAAGCTTGCATATTTTCAACCTAAATTTATTTATAGCAGTAATACACAAGAGGGTGTGGGTCATGATAATTTCCCTTATTTTATGCATAGCTCAGAATCTAAGTGTTGGATTTGGAAGAGAACTTAGGAATCATCCAAAAATATAGATAAATGAGAACACTGTACTTTTCAAATCTTATCTTATTCCAAGCACTATACCCATGTAGACACACAACACACACACACACAGTTACTGGAAAGACTGAATTTTATATATATATATATATATACAATTATATATAAATTATATATACCTATATGTACATGTGTATAGATTTATACATTAGATTTTCTTAATTTCCACTTTACAAGTGAGATATCTGAATATCAGAAAGAAAATAAATGAACCAACTACAATTTCACTGTGAATTATTAGTGGAAACATTTCTTACAAGCAAGTATGTTCAGTTTTAATTATTTTTAGAATTTGGTTCATTGTTGTATCCCAAAGCATAGAGGAGTGATTGGCAAATAGTCAGCACTCAATTATCATTTGTTAAATGCATAAGAAATTGTGACACTTGCCTAAGTTTTATTTCCATGGCTCTAGCTATTTGTTGGAGTTGTTTTCATATCTAATATCAGTTGTCATACTTTACGTTTGAGGGATATACTTTTGGTATCTGGACTATTGATTAGATTTGCCTACTTGCCAGGTAGTTACAGAACTGTGGTGTGCTGAAAAGTTCAAGTCACAGTTCTTGAACCATAATAGCAGAAGTGTTTCCCACAGGCGAACATGTTAATGATGAACAAACCCTTAAAATCCCAGCACATCTGTAGACAGGCAAAGATAACTGAGACAAGGGTCTGAGACCCAAAAGAAGGAAACCAGACAAAATTAAGCCAGATTCTGAAATAGAAACAACAAGAGAATCTAAAATAAAATAAAAAAAAGCACAGGAAAAGGGCAATATCTAGTGGACGAACATGAAGCAAATGATCATGTTTATATTTCCTGGTTAAATCTAATGGAGACAGTAGCCAAATTTTCCCAAATGAAGTTACTGATAGTACTGAATGCTTTAGCTCAAAATAAATCTTGCAACTTGGAGAAGACTGAATCCACAGAATTGGAACTCCCAGGGTTTATTAAAAATAACTAAGTGGGTGTTGTCAGAAATAATCTCAGTTAAGAGGGCTCCTCAAAGCACATGCTTTATGTCTAGCTTCGGGATATCCAAATTGTCCCTGGGATTCAGTGTGGTGACTTAAAGCTCTATTTAAGCACATGGCCTGCAAAATATGTATTTTTCCCAATTCTCAGAGAGCTGACAGCCATGTGTGGAAGAGAGTCATTAATAAAAGTAGTATTATAATTATGAATGTAATTACATACAAATTACAATCTGAGATAAGTGCTCTGAAGGAAAGCAACAGGTTGAAGAGTGTGTAACAAAGATGCGTGGCCTATGGTGGAGTACTTGGGATCTTTGCTGAGAAGACAGTCGTTAAGTTAAGGTTGAAGCCAATAGGCAACGAGATTTCCTAGGATGCACATAGCATGAAGAGAGGAAAATCATAGGATTAAAACTTGAGGAACTCTAAAACATAATGGAATAGACAGGTAGGTGGAGAATAAGACAGAATTAGTCCATGAGAGTTATAGGAAGAGATATTTTCTAGAAATCCTCCTCCTGTGAGTTGTCCATTTGGGTAATGGATCTAACCAAGGCATTGGGAAAGGGAAGTAGTGCTTTTTGCTGCCTAGGGAAAGTTAGCAATATCTGAAAATATTTTCAGTTGTCACACTGGAGAGGGTACCATTGGCATCTAGTGGGAAGAAGCTAGGGGTCCTGGTAGACTTCCCACAGGACAATGGAAGGGCCCCATCACAGATAATGTCCACCCCAAAGGCAGTGGGGTTAAAGATGAGAAACAGCACTCATGTGAGCACAGAGAAGAAAAGGAGTCAGACCAAATGAAGCGAGAGCAAGTCCCAGGAAGCTATGAAAATTGTCTAGCGCTCCTAAGAGTGACTAATGCTAAGCAATGTTAATGAGAGGTGTTTGGTTAGGGAAGGAGATCCATAATTTGAATAAGAGTTGCCATTAATGATAGCAATTATAGGGAGCCACCCTTGCCAATAGAAGCCAAGATTTAATGCTTTAGGGTATCTAGGAAGGACAAAGATGCACAGCTATTAGGAAGTTCAGGAAATTAATCATACTTGACAGTTGAATGAGAAGAATCAGCTTGTAGGACTCAGCACCCATAATTTGTTATTGCTCCATTTTCTCATTGACTTTTTCAAAGTGATAGGAAGCACCTGATCTATTCATTTATTACTAATTAAGCTTATCACATTTTTAAAATTGCAATGACAAATGTTAAAATGCATAATATATTTTCAAAATGCAATGTTAATAGCCTTGAAACTCTAAAATAAAAACTTCATTTGATTCAAGAATGATAAATTATTCAAAATGAATTCATTTATGTGATAGATTCATTAAGTACTTACTGAGTTCTTCCTATATACCAGGTGTTCTAGGTGATGAGGCTTCAACCTTAGCACTATTAACAATGGCCTTCTCCTGAAGCGTGAATTGCAACTGGGAAGAAAGAGACAAGAAAAAAAGTAATTTAGTAAGTAAGATAATAGGTAGTGACAAGTCCTACGAAACCAATGAAACTAAAAGGATATCCTCCATCACCTTCATTAAGTAGCTGCCCACTCACTCTCTATACATTGACCTGATTTCATTGGTGTGTGACCTAAGACTGAGGTACTGAGAAAATCTGCTCAAGGAAGATCTTGGGACAGAGCATTCCAAACTACAGCTAGAACAAGGAACAGAAAGATCAAGGTAGAATTATATTTCAGTGACACAGATAATACAGTTGTTGTAGGCACAGACCAAGTCAAGAAAGGCTTGTAAACCATAGTAAAGACCCTGGATTAAACTCTGAATGCTTCAGAGATCAATGGGAAGTTTTATGCAGTAAAATTATATGATCTGATATACCTTAGAAATCCCTTCTGACTGGGGTATGGAAAATGACGGTTCAATAATAGGACAAGGGTAGTGATGGGGAGATGAAGAAAAACAGGAAAAGTTCGTATATATTTGGACATGAGGTTGACAGAGCTTGTTCTTGAGTATAAGGAAAAGAGACATAAGGGATTATGCCTAGGTTTTGCTAGTATTGTTGGCAATGGAATTTTTATAAATTTTCATTAAGTGAAGTTTTATAAATTTTAATAACATTTTGTAATATGAAATCTTAATATATTTTATAGTTATAAAATATATCATCTATCTGATATAGACATTTTAATAAAGTTTCAACAAAATAAAGATAGTGAATGAAAGTATAGATTTACTAAGGTTACTTAGTAATGGAAAAGACTGGAGAGGAACGGATTTGGGGAAAAAAGGAAAAGACATGTTTTCAAATGTTTGGTTGTAGCTGCTTATAAAATATCCAGTGACACTATCAAGTGAGTATCTGGATATTGCAGGGAGTTTTCAGGGATTAAACTATTTATTCAGTAGTGACCAATCTCTAGATGGTTTATGATGCTTGGGGATTAAACCAGAGGCTATGGACATCCCTTGGAACATGGAGAGTACAAGGAAACGCTGAGCCCTGGGCTACTCCAGCACAAGGAGTCAAAGAGAAAAGTGAGCAGCAAGGGAGCTGTAGGAGGAAGCATGACTGGGAGAGGGGAGGGTCATGACTCATGAGAGCATCTCATGGAAAGCCAGGGAAGAAAGCAGTCTGCAGGAGTGTCATCCGGGAGAGGCGATGCCGTGAGCTTGTCCTCCCTGGGATAGGAATTATGGAGTGTCTAGAATTACGGATTATGTAGGTTGTGGATTGTCTAGACAAGACTTGGTACTGTGTCATGGTGCCTACTCCAGCTTAGAGTGAAGGAAGAGACTAAGAAGAAAGAAAGCACAGTCAACAAACACAACAAGGGTGAAGTGTTTTGTTATGAAGGAGAACAAATAAATGGAAGGGAAGCCGGGGCAAAATCTAAAAATGTGAGAAATTTTTATAACTTAAAAATTACACACACACAAGTTTTTGCAACATAGTGCAATGGTGACTTGCTATTTTCATTTGGCTACTTAATAAGCGGCTAAAATCTAGCCTGTGAAAACAGGACATTTGTAGTTTTCTTCCACTCATGTTTCTCTCGAGTCCTGAATAGAACATAGTAATCTTATTAAATGAACTATCGTTCACCAGCTTTTAACATATTTTAAATTGTACATTACAACATGTTTTATGATTTTGTTTCTGTGTTCTCACGCCTCTTATGTGTGTTTTCTTTTGAACCTATTGCAGCATTCAGCTGAAAATCCCCCGGGAAAACGGTGAAATCAATGGACTGGAAAGTTTTTCTGGAGTCTGGGAACTCTAAGGTGAGAATAACAGAGCTGCTGAGCTGGGAAAACAGGGTGAGATGTTCCATTTGGGGATGAGGCTATTGATAACGTAAATAGCTAAGCCAATCTCGTGGGGGTAGGTATATTTAAATGAAACATTTTAACATATTTAAAGAAAACACGCATAATACAAAGATGAGGAGGAAAAGTCTCGCTATACGCTATACAACGTGGTGAATGGATCAAGGAATTAGGAATAACTCCTGAAGTGGTGGAAGGGAATCCAGTCATCAATAAATGATCAACAGAATCAAGTTGATTTCTTAGCTAGAAGTAATGAATGAAAGCAGCCAATGGTATAACTAAGGTCATGGAATTAGCATACAGTGTTTGGAGAATAGAAGAGAGATGTTTAAGCAACATGTTCATTTATATTTAATACTTTGCATTATTGTTCAATTGTCAGCGGAGCTGCAGGATTAAGATTTAATCATGTAGCCACTTTAAAGTCCCATTTTAAATAAGTATTGACAGGACAACTTTATGAGATGGCATCACTGAGAGCAGGAGTTAGACAATTTTGATAAGGGAGATGATGATATTTTAATTTTTTGTAAAATATTTTTTTACTTCATACTTCCAAATAAAGCTATAGAATTCTACAATATATTTTTTTTTCATTGTTGAAGCAAATGAATGGACATTTTCCTGAGTTTTGAACTATCTAGAATTGTTCTGGAAATTCATCCCTAAGGATAAATAGCATGGCACCATAATTATTGAGTGTAGATCAGGAGAAGGCAACAAGGACACAGTTGAATAAATGGAATGTCAAAGCAGGGTTGAGGCAATAGTTATGCCTCGCATGGAGGAAATCCTTAATGACACATTTTACGGAGTTCAAAAAAAAAATCAGTGCAATTCCCTTTAACTGACACGAAGAAGAGTAATCTGTCAGCCAGAACACTTAAGGCTAGCCAACTAAATTGGTTTGAGGCATCCCGAAGGAAACCAAATCTAATCTAATCAATAATACTGACACACCAAAAAGATGTACGGTAGGGGTAATTTTAAGAAGAAGGAATAATATCAATTTTATGATGTATCATAATTTTTTTTCCTTTTGAACTCATGATAAGTAAAAACTTAAAGTACTATTTATGTAGTTTCCTGTTCTCTTTAGCAAGTAAATTCTTCTGTTGGTTTTGGTCCCTTGGATAAATGATGCATGTAAGTACATATTCCTCTCTCTGGAAAGTATTCCTCCACACACACACACTCCACAATTTTACCCTAATAAACCAAAGTATCCCTTGATACTTCTCCTACTTTAGTTATGTTTCTTGGTTCCAGGAATGGGAAATTCTTCTCTTTTACTGACTCAGTTGTCAATCAACTTCCTTTATCTTCAACTTAAAGATGTGTCTAATTAGGCTATTTGCTCAGCATTTTCACATTTGAATATTATGATTGACCTTGATGAAACTGTTCTGGGATTCCACCAATACCAGTAATTATAGCTCCATTATGCCCCTAACTTAACACAGGAGGTATTTAAACTTTGATCAATGTATTCACTGCACTTATTGATTGATAATTATAATGCATTACTTGCTGACTTTCCTGCCTCCCTCATTAATTGCCTCGCCACAGTCCAGAAATAGAAAGTTTCAAGACCCCTGATAAGCGTTTTGCCAGAACTCATTGCTCTATTTTTATATTTACTTGGTGTTTAATTGTTCAGTTCCACTATTAGATCCTGAATTTATCATGTATCGTAGCTTCCTGGACCTACCCCTCTGGACACAAGCAGCCCCCACCTTTCTTATGACTCCTCTACCTGCCTCTAGCTGAGCCCTGAAATCATTTGATTTCCAGAGTGATACAAAAGAGCCACAAGTGTCCTTCTCTTTGATTACTGAATAATTGGAGAAGAATCCATTTTTAGAGGTTCTATTTCAAACTATTAACCAAAATCTTAACTGTATTGAAGCTTGTGAATCTTACTCTTTTTTCTTAAATTAAGACCATTTTAAATATCCTACCCCTCCTCATCCAACCATCTTTTGGGAGAGTGGTGGAGTTCAAGATTTCCATTCGTGCACAAATAGGTTTAAACCATATTTTGGGCTGAGGAAGCTGGGCGAGTCATACACAGCTTTTGTTTATTTGATTACGTTATCACTTAAACTACCCCCAATGGTCTGGGTCAAAATGAAGCAGCTTGCATTTTGTTTTTAAGGAAAATTGTGAGTTACAATTTGTGCATTCCTTCTATCCAATGAATAGTACTTAACATCTTTTACAAACTTCACATCATGCTTTCCTCATGTGAATTAAATGTTTATTGTTTGATATTTTCCTCATCTATTTCTTCAGTCGTATCACTTAACAAATTTATCATTGATATCCCCACACCATTTAAAAAAGTCAGATGCTTCTTATTAACTTTCTAGTATATTTCCTTCTTTCTAGTATATTTCCTTCCGCCATACTTTCCTTTCTTTCTAGTATATTTCCTTCCGCCATACTTTAAGGTCTTAATATATTTATGTTACTGTGTTTGTCAAACATATATAACACATTTGACTCCATGTTCCAGCTTGGACACTGGCGTTTAGACTTCCCCATTCCCAGCACCTACCATATAGAATGTTTTTGTGTGCATGCATGCACACATACATATATGTAATATTGCATATATTTCAATATAGCACATATATAAATATATATACAAATATGAAAGGAAGATTTAACAAGTTGATAAAATTGAATAATGTACTGTTCTCTATGAACTGCCTATTATCAAGGGAGAGACAGATCAAGAACTGAAGAAGAGTTTAGCCAAAAAAAAGTTAGAAAAAGGCCAGTTATGACTTACTTGGTAAAAATGTCACCTTAACCAATCTACAATGGTGCAGTATTATTTTTTATCTCATTTTGTGATTTTTTTTTAATTTTAGGTGATAATTCCAATATTTAATCACATTAAATCACATACTGCCCATGAAAAATTTCTTTACTCTGCATTTCCTTTCCTCTTCTTATTTAAATAACACTTTCTTCAAATGAGCTCTCAATAGCACGTTGTTAGCATGAGTTTTAACTTTTCATATTGCCAACCTTTCAACTGGAGTTTAAAATTATAAGAAAAAAAAGATGTAGTTGACAGAAAAAACTGAGTAAAATAAATTTTATTTATGAAAAAAGAATACTGCCTGAGCGATACAAATTTTATGTTTCTTCTGTGATTTTAATCTATTTTATCAAAAAATAATATCAGGATAAAGAGCATTTTAAAACTACAAATAAGCAATGAGTTGATGTACAATGGAAAGTGATTCATAATAACCACATTCTGGAATATATTAAATGATGATGCATTGAAGATGAAAATGTGACTCTCACCCAAAATTTCTCTTATAGTGTAACATGTAATTGTTTGAACCTACTTGCAGTGTCGGAGAACTAGCTACTGTAGGATGGATAGGCTTTTTTGTGTGCCATGGAATTGATAGAAGCAATGTGTAAATAATGTGTAAAAAATCTCTTGATTATCTCCAGTTACATCACAAAGTATCAACCCCTGTCAACTGCCTCAATTGGCTCACAGTTCCAAACAGCTTGGGGAATACATCCCATCTATCATGATCCAAGGCAGTCTTTTCATCATTAGCTACTGGGCAGGAGTACACATTATTTTTACACAAAACCATAGAGAATATTTGGACACTTGTGAGGTGGAGAGAAAGGGAAAACGTGGAAATATTTAAACTTATTTTAAAAATAAGTTATTTAGAATCTGTTCACACACATACTGTCACACACATCCTCAGGGCTGTTTGCTTATTCATGCGTGTTTTCAGAATTTATTTACAATGTAGAAACAGCAATACTTGCACTGAGTGTGATCCAAAATAAAATTAGTAAGTCTCAAAGTCATTCAAGATTTGCCAGTGAAAATGAAAGCAGTCCTTCAAGTGCACTTTGCTTTGGAGAACTGTTCATCTACACTCTGTTGACGGCAATTGAGTATTTTACTCTGCTCTACTATACATTTAACGCCATTTATAAAGATAGACTCCATTTTGGAGACTGCCAGACTAATCTCTGGATTTGCATAATACCTTCCATGGGTAATGAAAAGCTCACGATACTAAAAGTTTAAAGATTTCAGAGTTGAAAGTGGCTAAAAATAAATCAATATTTCTACACAGCAGGTGTTAGACATACCTTTTACTTAATTCAAGCATTTGCTCGGTTGTAAAATGTGCTTCTTGATGGTAAAGTTAGAATGAAGTCAGCTGTTTTTGCGCAGGCACCTCTGAACATGTCAGTATCTCCTATTCTCTTTACAGGGCTCACTGCTGAGCTAATAGATAACTGACTTCTTCCACAAGCACTGTAACAATACCTTTGGTTTCTGCTCAAGCTACACAAATTAGATATTTTATTTATGGGGTGATTCTGACAGATTATTGATCATGACCCAGTAAAATCGACAATATCCCAGTAAGCTTTTTAAAATCAAGAAAAAAAAATTCCATCTTTGATAATAAAGCTAGAAATTTAAGCTTAGAGCTTTGCTACTAATAATAAGTTGCCTTTTTAACCCTATTAAGTTTATGTGGTGTTTCTTTTTACTATTTTAGCCTATAAACTATATAAGACTAAATAAAGATATTTTGCAAGAAGAACAAAAACAATTTTATGTAAATCTCTTATTTTGGAATAATCTTTCCTGATTCTACTCCATTATATATTGTTATAGGTTTGCAATTGATCTGTGGTGTTCTCTACATCGCTGGCATGTGCCCTGTGTGTGTGTGCGTGTATGTGTGTTTGGGGGGAATCAGCAGAGCTGAGGTACCCATAAACTCTGTCCCCTTGTGTTGTGACTACTGTAGATACATTTTGTTGCCTCACAAAAGGGATGATACAGATATAATCAAAGTTATTAATTAGTTGACTGTATGGTAAGATTATTCTGGGGTCGCGATGTAATCATGTGAGCCCTTAAGAGCACAAGAGAAATTTGGAAGGATTTGAAGCAAGAGGAAGATTTTGCATGCTTGCTGGACCCCTCCATCAAGAAAGCATGGGAGGCAAATAAATTCTACCAAACTCATTGTTCTCACAAGGGACCCACAGCCCCAGTGGAGAGCAGCAGCCTTAGCTGCTGACATGCTTCTGGTCTGCTGAAAGCCTTAGCAGGGCCTTGGACATTTTGCTGGGCTTTCACATAAGAAATCTGAGACTATGGCTTTGCAAACTCTTAAATTTGTGGTAACTCGGTGCCCAACAAAAAGACACCAATAAATGTCTGTTCTTAATCTTCATTATTATTCTATATTCAGATTTTTCAGCGGGTAATATAGACACAATGGTTATATAATGCAAGATTTTTAAAAATGTAGGACCATGGTTTACACCTTTACGAAATCCACAATAGAGCTGGAAGGAAAACAGTCACAAAAGAAAAATAGAAATACCTTCATTATTTGTCACAAACAAAAGACAGAAAGAATCACAGCAGCAGAGAAACTATTTTATGTGACAGAAGATGTGTCTTGCGGTCTGACTGACGCCTGACATTATTTCATTAACTCTGCACCCACAGACACTGTCCCACTTGGTGGCTGAAATGAAATGGCATCTGAAAATAGGGCTAAATATTACAGATGTTAAAAGATCAAACTGGAGGCAATATCTTTACATTACATTACATTACTCCAGTGAAGATGGGCTGACCTAAAAACAAAGATGGGCTGACCTAAAAACAAGTTGCCTGTCTGGGAGGTTTTCTGTAATCTTGGCATGAGTCAAAGGTCAAATGCCAAGTCATAGGCAATCATTTTGGACAGGGTCACTTTAGGGATGTTGAAGCGGGGGCAACCCTGGATAGTCTTAAGCAATAAGGATACCCAGGATGAAGGCAGGGAATAAGCAAAGGTTTACTCCAAGATTTCTATTCCAGCCTACTGGGGGAGAAATACACTTTAACCAAGCAACTGGGCCAATGAGGAATTATAAAAGGGATTGATTTAAAATAATGTGTGGATTAAGAAATCATTTATTGCAAAACCCAGTCCAAAATACTTACCTGTTCACATCCTGCAGGTAAGAATGCTTCTCTCAGACATGATAAAGTGCTTCTCTTCAGTGACCAAATCAACTTAGTCATGTGTTTTCCTTACAGCACAGATAGTCACTGGGAGAATGTTTATTGGTTTAAATTAAATTTTGAGGGCCTCCCCGGTGGCGCAGCGGTTGAGCGCTGGGTTGCGAAGCTGCGCGCGGCCTCTGCGGCGCCGGTTCGATCCCCGGCTGCTCCCCGGCCACCGGAGGAGGGTCCCACATGGCGCGCAGACCTCTCCTGCCGCCCGCTGCTCCCCTCAGCAGTGTACTTCGGTCCTTCTGCCTGCTCTGCTCCCCGCTCTGGCTCTGGTGAATTCTCTTGCCCTCCCGCGCTTCTGACTGTACCCAGTGCATGTATAAACAAAACAAACAAAGAAACCAGCAAACAAATAAATAAAGCATGCCTCTATAAAAAAAAAAAAAAAATAAATTAAATTTTGATTCATCCAAAGGCTCCAAAATGAAATATATAATCAAGATCAAAGAAGTGAATAACTGTAATTTAACCTTGTATTTTAGAAAAAAACAAAGTGAAGAGGAAGCCACCCAGTTATCACTGGTCTAGCCAACCAAGGCCAGCCTGCTGGGCAGTACCAAAGGGACCTGCTGTGTCAGACTGGCCATCCACAGAGGTGGCGCCCAGCTCTGGGCGCCATGGGACATCACCTCTCCCATGGGACATCACCTCTCATGGTCTCCATGGTCTTCAGGTCTCTCTCTGGAGCCACATAGTTGGTCATCCTCTATTTCCGCCAAGCCTGCATCTAAAATGTGATTTGGGAGTCTGCCCCCAGGGCAAGCTCTCGAGGGAAAGCAGATTCCACTTCCCATCAGTTCAAGTTGGGTCTCCAAGGACTGCCTCATGCATTATTTTATACCTATTGTCATAAATCATATTTCAGCTTAAGTCTATTTACTTAAGGGATGCAGAGTTGCTTATAGTAATGAACTTTTTAATAAGTTTGGGATATTTGTCTTACAGGATTAGATTATAAATGCTTTTGAAGGAAACTACATTTGTTAGAATATTAATGACGCAATTAAGGTTATAAACCATGATTATCATAGAAATAGATATCACAGAACTATCACCAGCCATGTGTTAATTAATCCACCGACTGTGACCTCATTGATCTATTGTACTTCTAATTTACAACTGCAAATGTCTGCTCTACACTCTCCTGGTATAGCACACACACACACTGAAGTCCACACTGCAGAAGTCATTCTACAGGCAAAATAAATGTAATTTCTAAAACATTATATAAAATAAAAGGCAGAAATTTGATTCTCTAGACTACTTTTTAAAATTATCCTGCAATTCCTAGTGCTGCGGAACAGCTAAGTAAGATGAGGATTGATACAAGGTAAATGGATTTGAGGAATTAAAATCAATAATTATGTTATGTACAGTGTTTCATAAAGAGTTGTTTTCTAACCAACTGTGGAAATGTAAGCCAGAGCAAAGGGGGAAGCAGTAGGAACTGCAAGCTACATGGGTTGCAGCTCCTTTGTGACATTCAAAACAGAGGGACAAGGATATTCTGAGGGAGCAGCAGGTTCCATAGAAGGATTTTTGCTGCTTTTTATGTGTTATATTTTGTTTATTTTCATTTAGGGAAGACCATATCATGTATCTGTAGTTTGGAAAACAAAACAGTTTATAAAAATGGTTGAAGGTTAATAGTGGGAGGAAATAATTCATGGAGCAATGACCTGGAGAACAGAACCTAAACTGAAAATTTGCACACCGTGGATTATCCCTATTTTGAACACGCTTTCCACACTATAACTAAGGTCTTATATATTTTTTCTTTTTTTTAAAGATTGATTTATTCATGCATACAAGAACTGGGGTACAGGCCAGATGCGCAGGATGGTGAGTGGATTCACCGGAGACAGAGTGGGGAACAGAACAGGCAGATTGACTGAAATACACTGCTGAGGGGAGCAGCTGGTGAGACAGGAGAGGTCTGCCACGCCATGTGGGATTCTCGAAGGCTGGCTGGGATCAAACCCATGCTGCGGAGGCTGTGGACAGCTGCACAGAGCTGCGCTCAACGGCCTGTGCTACCAGGGAGCCCCTCACTAACATTTTTTTTTTAGCAATAGCAGGAGAAAGTACTTCATATGAAAGAGGAAAGAGAAAGATGTTGGGGAAGGAAGCTATGCAGGTGACTACAGAAACTAGAAAGAGCAGATGAGTTCATGTTGAATGCTATCAACCTTCTCCAGGAAAGTGTAAGTTACTGTCATGAGCTGAGAGGAAGGAGGTGGGAATTTAAGCCTTCAGTGAAGGTTTTGGACTTTCCTAACTATTCCATTCTGAATGAATGCTTTATATACAATTGTTCTTCTGGAGGAGAGATATGAGAATACAAGACCAACACAGATGCAGTCTGATGCAATCAAATGCTGAGTCTTTCAAATGCTCATCTGTGGATTCTTTCATTGTTTTGTTTTGTTTTTTCCTTTTTACTTTGTATAGCTTCATTTTCATGGATGTAATATTTTTGACTCCCACTTAATCCATGAAAATTTTGGTGATTTATTGGCAAAAGAACAGAATAGAGGCAAAGAGATTTTGTGAGAGACAGGTGTCAATAATGTAGACTTAAACTAAAGGTGTGGGAATGCGTCTAGCTTCCAAATATCAGGATGAACATATTTAAAAAAAAATGGAAGTAATATATTATGGAATCAGCCTCTGGGTTATAGCTTTGGGACATGTAATGTTGTAAAGCCATTAATTGAGAGAGAATAGGTTAAGAGGTGGTTTGATTCCCTCTCTTGGATGCAGTGAGTCTTCCATGTCTGCAGGACATGGGAGTGGGGAAGGCCACTTAATCAGCAATTTAATTGCAGATCTGGAGATAAGAGAACAATCTGACATCATTCTGTATTCAATTATTGGAGACACAGAACAAGTTGATATTACCCAGGAATGACAAATATTGCCTTTTTAAAATAAGAGGGAGCAGAGGGAAGAATCATGAGAGAAGGAAGGGAAAGATGAATGGGTAGATGGGTAGACAGGAGGAAGGAGGAATAGTCTTAGATGCTGGGCTATAATTAGCAACTTCTGAGTATTTTCTGCAATAAACTATTTGCATAAATTATACTTTTATATGTTCTTACTGTAATACTTCTGGGATGTAATTACAACCCATCTTTTCCTGAAAAAAGAAGCTGGATCTCAGAGAGTGAATTTGCACAGAGTTATCAACATAGGACTTGGCCATGGCAAACACTGTGGTCAGCCTGCATGACAAACCATTTCTTTTCCCACAACACTAGCCTGCATCTAGGAGATATCTTCAGACCAAAAAAACCCTTTCAGGTCATTTACAGAATAGCAACATGGGGGTTCCAAGGCATATACAAGAATTTATGAGTGAATTTTCAGCTATGGGTTTCCTCCACTCGGTCTCCTAAGTCTATTAGGGAGATGGTTATCCTTTTTGCTTCCTGGTTTTCTTAATCGCCTAGAAAGTCCCTGCTCTATTTCCTCTTAGTCTTTGTTATAAGACTTTTTTCTGTTTCTCTCTCTCCAGGCAGAAACAGAAAGAAAAAAGATCTCCATTATGTTACATGTCTGCTCATCAGCAGAACAAATTCCCATGGCTCTCCATTTCTAATCAGAAGGAAGTAATTTTCTCTTCTCACCTGACTAATTCTCCAACTTGGCTGACTGCTCTCCAATCCCTCCCTCTAGGTACTCAGTTACAATTTTCAGTTAGTGCTAAAGTTCACTCTTTAAACATTCTTTCTATCACTGACTTTCTAAGTTACTTCTACTCATCCTCAAACTCACTTAAAGTTGCATCACTTTACAAATCAACCAAACATGTTTATAAACAAACCTGGCAATGCTTAAATCATTTAAGAGTAAGTAAATGCTTGCTGATACAGTCATAAAAATCATTACTATCACCATCATCACCATCACAACCATCACCACCACCATCACCATCATGAACTTCAACATCACCACCACCATCACCCGCTACTATTTATTGAGCATTTTCTATGTTCCAGACAGTGCACTATCTACTCAGGTGCTGTTTCATTTGGCTGGTGGTGTTTATACCATATATAATTTGTTACCGGGGTTCACATACGTCAATATACCTGGATTCCATATATATCGATGTAACTGAGCAAATCCTTATGAGTGTTATCACTTTATAGATAAAGCAATAGGATTTCAAAGTTATACAACAACTCCAGGGTGGGTTTTGAATATGCTTAAATGTCTTAAGTTCTAATGACATATGAACTCTCAGCCCCAAGTGACTGATCTGCAGTAAATATCCAATATCCAATGTTTATTAATTTAAAAAGATCATGACATATGTAGATGTTAAGTATTTATGAATCTGTAAATTAATAACAAATTTCAATTTCCTAAAAATGAAAGCAAAGACAAAAACACTTACGAGGAAGCATACTTCTAGTCTAATGATTATGGTTCAAATCACATCTCCACACTGTTATTTTATTAGTCCTCTAGTTGTTTTGACCTTGAGTCAGAATCCATATATTACCCTACAATATAACCCCCCCTTCCAAATGAATGCTGGACTTGTAAAGGCAGACACAAGAGAAGAAATAGACTAGAGAGTATGCTCACTGGTGATGGAACCTATTTTGTCTAAACTAAGCATCTGATACTAAAAATGTGCCTTTGAACAGTTGCTGAAAGTGAGTCAGCGCCACAGATCACCTTGTCAGTGCTCTGACAGCAAAGCTGACGTTTAAAGGTGAGTTCCAACTGTTTCCTTAATTTATAGTGTAAGAATTCTGCAGCCACCTGTCTGAGCAAAGCAACCGTGCAGGGTTTATTGGTCCCCAAGCAGTTTTGTCACCCGTCTTGTTAGACCTCCTGTACCAATCAGCATTTTTGGTAGAATCAAAGCTGTTTTAATCATCTGTTTTTACTTTTGGGGGTGTTTGTGTCAGATTATTTTACCTAAATCTATAAGGGGAAATAAACTAACTAAAATGTTTATCATTGACAAGCCAACATATCTCTCTTGGCTAATGTTCAAATTATTACTCTATGGCAAAAACTTGTCCTCCTAGGGTTTTAAAGACTTTCAACAGAAATAAGCTCTGTAGGAGTTACATAACATTTCAACCCAAATATCTAGTGTCATTTGAATGGTATTAATTATTCAGGTATCAAAGGCCCTAACTAGAAGCTCATTCTCCTAACATCACACAGTATTTACCAGATATCTTTCATGTTGTTGCATTGATGTTATGTCAGTTACTAGCTATGTTATCAAGGACAGGAGCCAAGAAGATCTCACAAGACTCAACTTCACTAAGACTCACATTGAAGCATTAGAAAAAAAGGTCCACTATATCCCTGATGACCATTTAAGAAAGTTCAATCCAATTAAATATAAAAACCATAGGCAAAAGCCTGGCACAAAGTAAGTGCTAAAACATTTTCTTTTCTTTCTTCTCTTCATCTTTACTTCTCTTTCTCATTCACAGCTAAAGACTTAACTCTGGTGTGCAATCTAGTAGGATCTAAACAATTCAGTCTCATCATTTACTTATTTAAATAAGCCAGATCTTGTTACTTCACACTACTGATGTTTGCTCTCTCTTGCATTGGGAGACTGTCCTATTTTTTTTTTCTCAGTTTGAAAGTTTTAGAGTTTGGTTCAATGTAGTAATCATCCTCAAGTGTATACCTTGGCAATGTTGTGAGTTCCCAACCATCACCCAAAAAGAGAATACTGGAATAAAATGCGTCAGATGGATTTTTTGGTTTCCCTTGTATGAAGGTTATATTTATTTATAATATACTATAGTCTATTAAGTGTTTAACAGTGTGTCTAAAAATATACACACCTTAATTAAAAATTACTTTATTATTTCAAAATGCTAACCACCATCTGAGCCTGCAGTGAGTTGTTACATTTTTACAAGTGAAGAATCTTGTCTTCATGTTGATGTCTGCTGATTGTGTTGGGATTTCTCTGGCAGTTTCTTAAGATAAGTCAACAATAAATCTTGCTGCATTTCCTTTCATGAAAAATTCCTCCAAGCATGCAATGCTATTTGATAGCATTTTACACATAGAACTTCTTTCAAACCCTTCTCTCAAACCCTAGCTCGGCTTTATTGAGTAAATTTATATATTATAAATCATTTGTTGTCATTTCAACAATGGTACCTTCAACAGTAGTCTCCATTTTAATAAACTACATTTTTTGTTCATCTACTCCTTATCTGCTAGTCTTATGATGAAATTCCAGCAAGTCAGTTAAATCTTCAGACTCAATTTCTAATTCTAGCTTTCTTGTAATGTCCACCATATGTTTACTTAGTTACTCCATTGAAGTTTGAAGGCCTCCAAGTCATCCATGAGGTTTGGAATAAAATTCTTCCAAATTCCTGTCAGTGTTGGTATTTTGACCTCCTCCCATGAGTCACAAATGTACTTAATCTGTTTAGAATAGTGAATCTTTTCCATAAGATTGTCATTTGACTGTCCAGATCCATCAGAAGAATCACTGTGTATGGAAGCTAGAGCTTTATGAAATGTATTTCTTAAATAATAAGACTTGAAAGTCAATATGACTCATTGATCCATGGGCTGCAGAATGGATGTTGTGTTAGCAAGCATGAAAACAGCATTAATCTCTTTGTATAGCTCCATCAAACTCTTTGGTGAACAGATGCATTGTCACTGCACTGTAATATTTCTTAGTTGTATGTCTCAAATGTGAGTTTAAAATATTCAGTAAACCATGTTGTAAAAAGATGTGCTGTCATCTAGGCTTTGTTGTTCCACTGATACAGCATAGGCAGAGTAATGTAGCATAATTCTTAAGGGTCCTAGTATTTTCAGAACAGTAAATATAAGACTGGCTTCAACTTCAAGTCATAAGCTGCGTTGGCACCTACAAACAAGAGAATCAGCCTGACACCTGAAGCTTTGAAGCCAAGTATTGACTTCTCCTCTCTAGCTATGAAGTTCTGAGGTGATATTTTCCAAATGAAGACTATTTTGACTGACCTGAAAATTTCCCATTTAGTGTAGCTACCTTCATCAGTGGTCTCAGATAGATCATGTGGAAGATTTACTACAGCTTTTACATGAGCAGTCACTGCTTCACCTTACACTATAGAGATAACCTATTTCCTTAAACCTCATGAATCAACCTCTGCCAGTTTCAGACGTTTCTTCTACAGTTTCCTCACTTCCTTCATCGAACTGAAGAGATGGTCTTGCTCTGGATTAGATTTTGAAATGAGGGGATGTTGTCCCTGGTTTGATCTTCTATCCAGATCACTCAAACGTTCTCCATGTCAGCAATAAGACTTTCACTTTCTTATCTTTCATGTGTTCACTGGAATAGTATTTTCAATTTCCTTCAAGAATTTTTCTTCGGCATTCACAACTTTGCTGTTTAGTGCATGAGGACTAACTTTGGTCTGGCCTTGACTTGCAATGTGCCTTTCTCACAAAATCATTTCTGACTTTTGATTTAAAGCGAGGGGGGTATAAACTGTTGGACGATTAATTGAATTAATTTCAATACTGTTGTCTCTCAAGACCTAGGGATACCCGAGAAGAAATAGTGAGAGAGGGATTGGCTGTTCGGTAGAGCAGTCCAAACACACAAACAACCACAATAGTTAACATTAAAGATCACTGATAACAAACATTATAAGAAGGAAGTTTGGAATATTGCAAGAATTACCAAGAGGTAGTTCAGGAACACAAAGTGAACACAAACTATAGTAAAAAAAAAAAAATGATTCCAAGAGACTAGCCTGATGCAAGTTGCCACAAACCTGCAATTTCTAAAAACACATTATCTGTAAATGGCAATAAGCTGAGCACAGTACAAAGAGGTGTGCCTGGGTGCTATAATATGCTGCATGTATTTCCTTTTTCCCCGTTTGTTCTGCTCTTTGCTTGGTTTAGCTTGTTTTTGAAAATAAAATTGCTGTAAAGTAGAAAATATTACAGAACAGAAATACCGAGTTTTGTGATCTGGAAAATACAGGGAGGAAATATATATCACTGCTTCTGAGTTATTGAAGATAACCTTTATTCCCCTCACCTAAAACATCCTTAACTTATATGGCACACACTTTCATCTTTTAATATTTAAAGTGTTCATGATAAAACTGAATGGTAGAGGGTTGGAAAGAGGGATCAATCATATTTCTTTTTCAGACTGAATTCCTTTCATCTACTGTACTTTACACATTTAAAGCACGGAAGGAAGAATGTGTTATACAGCCAGTGGGACACAAGACATACATTCGTGTGTATGTTAAATATTCCCCGTTCATCTGTAATATCAATTCATTCTACATGAAAACACCTTTAGCAATCTTCATAAATAAGTTATCTGCAGTCAAGGACACTGGATACTGTTAAAGGGGGTGGAGACCGACTCCTCCTGTGAGTATTTGGTAACTGCTTGGGCTAGTGCTACCAAGGAAGTAAGTGGGAAGAATAACCTAAATAACTTGCATGCTGATTGATTGAGTTTTGTGCCTACACAGCTCATGAAACCTTGGTTTCTCTATAAACTGAAACCAATTGCACCTGTCTATCAAAACCAATGATTCCTAAAATCAAGTTTGTTTTAACTGATGTAGAATACTTAGCGTTCTTTACATTAAATTACTTTTTTAAAGTTATCCACTCTTGGGCCTCCCTGGTTGAGCACTGAACTGTGAAGCTGTCTGCAGTCTCTGCAGCATGGGTTTGATCCTGGCAGGCTGGTGAGAATTCCACACGGCGAAGCAGACCTCTCCTGTCTCACCCACTTCACCCTTCAGCAGTGTATTTCATCAGTCTGCCTGTTCTGTTCCCCGCTCTGTCTCTGGTGAATCTTCTCACCCTCCTGCATATCTGGCTTGTACCCTGGTTCTTTTATAAAAATAAATAAATCGTTAAAAAAAAGTTATCACTCTTAATAATAATAAACCAAAATCTGCTAGCAGAGAAAAAGTTTAATTTACCTCCTAAAGTTGTGAGTAAATGACATTTGGACTAATTCTAATTTGCTTCCTGAGTGTGTTTATTATTTCTGGAAGATTACTTCTAAGAGTTCAGACTCATGGCAGACTCTAATAAACATGATTTTCATTTACTTTAAATAGTTGAGTATCCAGAGTTATAGAACAGACATGTAAGTGCAAGATGGTTGCACTTTGAACCATCTAGAAGTCTCCTCCAGAAGGATGGTTGATGATAGGGGAAGGGTCTGCTCTATGGCACCAAGTTCTTCTGGATTACACAATTGATTAGATTTAATACAACAAATTTTTAAACTGAGAAGTTCCTGCCTGGGGTGGGGGGTTGAATAACATAAGTGAAAAAGGTACAGGTAAATTGCTCATCTCTAAAGATGATTTTGAGCTCACAATATATGGGAGTCATGTCATGACCACTTGCTAGTAGTCTCCAGAACCTGTTCTCTTGCTTGAAAAACAATTCCTAACCTGATTCTTAGGAACAAGAAAACCTAGATTTATTGTAGAAAACTATTTTTATTTCACTAATCACAGTCCCTATTTCCACTGGCAAACAATTTTAATATCTTTGCTGTGAAATGCGTCTGTAAGAAACGGACTCTAAAACTGGGCAGTTTTATATTGAATAAATAGGTGAAGCTCGGTGGTTCATGAGCGAGAGCCCAGTGAGGGACGCAGTTGTGAGCTGCTTAGGGACACCTCACCCCACAACTGAAGGTGAGCTGGCTGTGCCAGATAATCAGAGATGAGCGGGGTTCCTGGGCACCTGCAGGAACGTGACTCACGGTTTTTCAGGAAGAACTCTTGTCACTGTCCCAGGGAATGCCCGCAATTACACATACTCCCTTCTATACTTATCCACCTAGTGATGAATAATTTAAGGTGTGTATTTTAGGGGTTTTTGTTTGTTTGTTTTCTGTTTTCTGGCCAGAGAATGACTGACTGAAGATGTCAGGGGGATTAGAAAACAGAAAATCCCAAGACTTAGGGGATGCAATTAACACATAATACACGTGATAAGGACCAGTGATGTCTGCATTTTCTTAAAGACAAAATGATCTATCATGCTGCCTAATGTATTGATTTTGCTTTCATTTTTATAATGCTTAGAATGAGAAGTATATTTTAAAATACTAAATAATTGTGTGTTTAAATAAATTTCAAATGGTGGCTTGCAAAACAATAAAAGGGCGTTGTTGTATATACTCTTATTACTCTTCCCAAGAGAAACAAACTCAGAAAAAAAGATAATACAATACTTGCTGTATACTGAAATCTGGGGGATGTGTGGAGAAAGAGGTGGCTGTCACCCCAAAGCCAGTGGTGACAGGGTCTGAGTCCAGCCAGGCACACGGGCCTGTGCAGGAACATTCTAAATGGAGCACTCGGCCGGTGTTCTCTCTCTTTTAGGGCTACATCATTATCTGGGCTCCCTGTAGCTCTTCCAAGATAGATGTAAGAAGCATTTTAATCTCAATATTCTGTAGTCATGGCTTTCCTTTGTGGAAAGGAATCTGATGTTGAATACACTTTTTCTTATGCTTGAGTTGCGTACCTGATACAGCTTGCGTACTTGATACAGGTAAGAGGGCCAGCCACCACCACCTTTGCTCACCCCCATCACGTCTATGTGACATAAATCGGAAAGATTTAGAGGACCTATCAGGAGGAGCAAGGGCCTTTCTGCCACCAGGGAGGCAGAAATGCTTCTATCCCCTTTCCATAATTTCTCCCATTAGACTCATCACATAAACTGTGGTTAAGCGGAATATGTCTATTTTCTTAATTGTTTAATATAACCCAGGAGCACATTTGTGGAACGAGATAATTTCCTATTGCATTTATTACAGATGTTTTTAATCAGTTGTAATCATTTTAATGTTTTGGGGCAGGAAAAATTTACAAGCAGTATATGTGGAAATCATGTTCTTACCAAAATAAAATTTGTCACACAAGAAAATAAGCACTGTTACACTTTTGGAAAATAATGCCTAGTAAGAAAGCTAGGGATAGCAAAAGCCCTCTGGTGTTATGCAAGTATTGAAAGACACAGGGAATTTTTTAATTTGCATTTCTGTTGTTATCTGTGGTTGAAAATACGGATGAACTAGAAAACAAGAAGAACTAATGAGGCTCTATTGAGGTATTAATTGTCCAGAGAATCCTAAAAACTATTCTATTTAGATTTTTGTCGTTTGGTTTAATTTTCACTATTTTCAAGTTTCCCCTCTAAACTCATATACTGGATAAATTAATAATACATTAAAATAACTTGATTTGAAAACTATAAATAAATTATTTACAAGTACACATTGATTTTACATGAAATTTATTCTACCTTAAATTTTTATAGCTTAATGTAATTGATATGCAATTAGCAGCACATATTTAAAGCATTTGATTTGATATGTTTTAACACATGTGCATACCCATGAAACCATCAACAAAATGATGATGAACCTATATATGATCCCCCAAATTTCCTGATGCCTCTCTGTGGTCCTCTCCTCCCATTCACCCCCACCATGTCCCCACTTCATACTAACCAACTACTGATCTACTTTCTACAAATTAGTTCACATTTTCTAGAATTTTAGGCTTTCTTAAATGGAAACATACATAAGTGCTCTTATTTTCTGGTGTTTTTCATTCTGTATAATTATTTTGAGATCCTTTGTTCTGCAGTGTGTACTGATAGTTTATTCCTTTTCATTAGAGAGTGGGATATATTGTAGTTTACTTATACATCCATGTACTTACAGCCACTGCAATTGTTGAAAAATTTTGGTTATTACAAATAAAGTTACCAGGAACGTTTATGTACAAATCTTTGCATGCACATGGGCTTTCCTTTCTCTAGGGTAAAATCTCCAACTATAATTGTGTGCGTTTTTCAACTTCTCCGTGTACTCGGTCACTTTTTGCCTGATGTATTTTGAAACTCTAGTATTAAGATGTTAAATGCTTAGGATTTTTATGTGTTTTGCTGAACTGACCCCATAGTTATTACAAAATAACCTTCTTTATCTCCACTAATATCTTTGCTCTGAAATTTACTTTGGTGGTCATTGTGTTAGTTCTCTAAGAATGCATAACAAAATTAATGCCCAATAGTTTCCTTGTGTCAGCAGTCAACTCTAGGCAGGACTTTTCTGGATCCTCTGCTCAGAGTCCAAGTGTTAGCTAGAACGTGTTCTCATCTGGAGGCTTGATGGGGAAGAGTCTACACTCAAGGTCATTCAGGTTGTTGGCAGAATTTGTTTCCTTGCAACAATGGAACTATAGTCTCTGGCAGTTTGCTCAGTATCAGCAGGAAGTTCTGGAGGTGGCTGATAGTTCCAGGCTATTTGAAATTCTTCAAGCCCTCAAAGAGTTGCTGTCCTCACACAGGGATTGGGTTAGCTCTTCCTTAGTCCCTAGTCAGGCCCAGTCAGAAAGATCAGATTTCTGACTACCTCCAAATCAAGCGATTACATCATGACAATTAAAAGTGCAAAACCCCATGTTTGACATTCTGTTTGCCCACACTCAAAGGGAGGGAATTACACCTTAGGGGGTGGGGGTGACTCAAGATTTGTCAACCAAAACATTAATACTCAGCTTTCACTTACAATGTTACTCGACATATCAGGTTCCATTATTTTATGTTTAACTATATGTGTGCCTCTATTTAAAGCATGTTGAGGTCTTTATTATTTAAGGCAGTGTATACCTGTGTCTTTTTTTTTTAAAGATTTATTTATTTATACAAGAACCGGGGTACAGGCCAGATGTGCAGGAGGGTAAGAGGATTCACCAGAGACAGAGCAGGAAACAGAACAGGCAGACTGATGAAATACACTGCTGAGGGGAGCAGCGGGTGAGACAGGAGAGGTCTGCTTCTCCATGTGCGATTCTCGCTGGCCGGCCGGGGATCGAACTCATGCTGCAGAGGCCGTGGATAGCTTCACAGCGTGACACTTAACCCCCTGTGCCACCAGAGAGGCCCAACTGTCTTTTTTTTTTAAAAAATCTAGTCTGTTAATTTCTTACTTTCAATTATTGCATTTTGGTTACTTATATTTGATTATTGTAAGGATGGGTTAAATTGGTGATCTTGCTATGTATTTTCTATTTTACCTGCTAAGTATTTTTATTCATTAATTGAATAATTTGTGATTCTTCTTTACCTTCTTCATTGGTTCATTATAAATTACTCTTTGCCTTTTCTGGAAATTTATAACATACATGGTCTACCTTCATATATAGTTTAAAACCCTCACAACAACATATTTCCTTTCCCCTAGCCCAGCTTTTAGCATTCTGATTTTATATACTTCATTCTTGACATTCTCTAAATTGCATAGACCTGATGTCGCTCCTTCTACCTAAGGGTTTCCCTTTAACATTTATTGTAGAGCTTGTCACTAATTAACATTTTCTGCTCTCTTTGAAAAAAGTCTTTATTTCACCTTTGTTTTTAAAAGTAATTTTACTTTTATAGCTTTTTTAGGTTTAAAAAACATGCTCTTTCAATATGTTAGTGTTGCTCCTATGTGTTCCAGAGTATATGAAATCCTCTGAGAAGGATGCTGTCTTGTTTGTTGTCCTATAAATAAGGTCTACTGCTGCCTCCCTGCCCCAACTTGATCCAACTACTTTTTTTTTAAAGATTTATTTATTTATTTATTTATTTATTTATTTATTTATTTATTTATTTATTTATGCAAGCACGGGTACAGTCAGAAGCATGGGAGGGTGAGAGGATTCACCAAAGCCAGAGCAGGGAACAGAACAGGCAGACTGACGGAGGACACTGCTGAGGGGAGCAGCGGGCGCGGCAGGAGAGGTCTGTCGCACCATGTGGGACCCTCGCCGGTGGCCAGGGATCGAACCCGCGCTGCAGAGGCTGCGGGCACCTTTGGAGCCCAGCGCTCAACTGCTGCGCCACCAGGAGAGGCCTGATTCAAGCACTTTTTAATGTATTTTTTTTTACCACTGATTTTAAGCAAGTTGGTCATTTGATTTTCCTTTCACTCTTTTGTTGGGGCTCATGGGGCATCTCAGTGCTGCCACGCTGTGTCAGACCAGCGCCACTTGCTGCCTGCCACCAGGAGCAGCGGTCCAGATGTCAACCTGCCACAAATTTTGTTTTGTTTTTATTCTATCTGAAAACTAGAAAGAGCTTAAAATTTGTTTTCCAATGTTTTCAAGAGAAACAAATCTCACAACATTTTGCTATCATTTCAAGATCAGCTAATTGTTTTCTTCAAATCATTCTAAGTTCTAGTAGACTATATGAAAATTTGACTCCAAAATTAGGTTTTCATTTTATTTGATTGATCTGCATTCAAATACTTATTAATTATATAACTAAATCTAATTAATAGAACTTAATCTAATTATAGAACTAAAATTTTGGTGAAAAATAGTTTACTTTATAAATAGAAACATGCTCGAAGTTACTTTAAAAACATGAATTTTGAAGCTTAAATATTTTCCCAGGCACAATGACACAGTGGGACAAAAAACTCACTTTAGGGGGGTCGCACAATTTGAATAGACAGATGAGCATCATGGAAGTAAATATTTAATAAACTTGAACTGAAGTTGTCAGTTACAGTGACTGTCATGCTATTCACCTTGGACCTGTGCACAGTAAGTCTAACATTTGCAGCTGAGTTGAATCATTCTCTCTTCCTTTTAATTTATTTCTACTATGTGGCCTAATATTTCTCTTTACAATGCAGGGGTCATAATCTGGGTATCATTATGAGCTGCATTATGACAACACGATGGATGCAAACTAGCAGGCCAGTTGGCTGCTGACACAACAGCTGAACGTCAACACTCTCAGACCCCAGCAAAGGAGCGCAAAGGAAACACACTGGCCGCCTGAACCAAATTGCAGCGGACACTGGAAGATCAGAGAGGACTGCGGGGAATATTCAAACAAGGAACAATGAACAAAATGACTGAGATCAGGGATGACAGGTACAAACAGCTGTTTGCCCCTGGCAAAAGGAGACTGAGAGTCAGAAGCAGAATTTCTGTAACTCTACCACATCTACTTATTAGCTAAGTTATCAAGAAACAGTTACCGTAAATCATGGTATACAATGAAAACAGAATACCATGTTGTTGTTTTTTAAGTAAAAAATATCTATTGGGCTGTCTGAGAAGTCATAAAGTATTTTTTTTATCTTTTCTGAAAAGCCAATATATGGAAAAATTATGTAATTTAGCATTTTTACAAGGATGAATAAAAATTCTTCATTCGATCATTATCAAAAATCGCTATTGGATATAAATATTGATTATAGAATAGGTTGTCTGAATTGAGTTTAACACTCAATATTTACTATTTTTAATAATTTTGTAAGGCAGCTAGACTAATAAGTTATTGACTCAGGAGTCAGATTGTCTTGTTTCAAATTTGAGCTCCATCACTTTCTAGCTGTGGGAAATTATTTAACTATTGTATGGCTGAATTTTTCTTGTCTTTAAAGGGGGATCAAAACTATATCTACTTTAGAAAACTGTTATATTTTCTATTAGTTTGTGAAAGTTGACATTTGTGAAGCCATTTTTAAAATAGAGCCAGCGAGTTATTACAAAGAAATTGCATTACTGGTCTCCTTGAACTGAGTCAAAGACCTTTGCACTGGGCCAAAAGCAATCGTTTTAAGAAATTGTCAAACAAACAATTATTTGAGAACTGATGACTGTGATGATTATAGCATCAGTCAGTTCACTTTTAATCTTTTCCAAAGAAGCAGTAACTGACTATGGACAGCCAACAAGAGTTTAAGCCTGTTAACACTGATCAAGTCTTTTCTTTTAAACATTCATCCCCTCTCTCCTTTTTTCCCATGTAACCCCTGACATTGTACCACTAAGGGGAACATTTTTGGTTTTCTCTCCGAATCTGTGCACCCTGCTACAATTATTTGATTCCCAAATAAACATGCTTTGCCTTTTAAATGGCCTCCTGAATTTTTAGATCGACAAATTAATACAGGTAAAAATCTTAGAGGAATGCCTGACTTATTAGAATATTGCTTAAAGCAATAAAATTTTTGCAGAAATAGAAAGTGTAGCAAGTAATAATAAACTGTGATAAGAAAAGCAGAATCTAGATCAGATTGCATAAACTCACACACCTACATAACATACATAAATCCAAACAGTGTGCTAAGTTGTGGATAAACAAAAATGTTCACAAAGATTTCTACTATGATATGACACTCTAAATCAATTTCCAAGTAGAAGGGCCACCTTTATCAGTACTAGATGCCGTAACTGAAGAGAATGATGTTTGCATTCCTTTTTTTCTTTCCATTCACAGTTTAAGAATAATTTTCAGAAAGCATATGCACAAAACCAAAATACAAACCAGGAAAACTGCCTCAGCCTCAATTACTCATTACTGTAACCTTTAGAGTGTCTACTTGTTTCCCTTAAATCACTAACATGTTAATGTCCCTAAAGAGCCTTAAGCAAACCTCCAGGCATGAGCCTCATCCCCACTGAGTTTCTGTTGGCAGATGCACTACAGGGATATGGGACACAGGAACACAAGACCAGGAGGACCGGACAACCCATTCCCTCAAAATGGAATCAGAGCAATAACCTTGAGTTTGCAAAAATGTGTGTGTGTTGGGGGTGGGGGTGGGGTGCCTGGGAACAACTAAAGAAACTGCATAGTCAAGTTGACCAGCAAAATTCACCTTCTTCTGAGTCATGATAGCCTTATAAAAACCCTATCCAAATGTCCAAGGTTCAAGATGGTTTCTTTAAAGTGTGATTCCATCATCTCCTCATAATACAAAATTTGTGAAAAAACCTAGCTTTGCTAATTCCTGCTCGTTTCTCTTATTTGGCTCACTTGTGGATGGTGGCCAGCCTGATTTTCTCCTGGCAACAAAAGGACTTGAATAAATATATTTTAATGGCTTTTGGTAGCATACTTTCAAAGTACAAAATGATCTCAAATGGTGAGAGTACAATGTTAGCAGTGTTTTATGACCTATGAAAATTCCTGTGAAAACAATAAATGCTTTCCTGTTGTTGGTTATCGGTGTATAGAAAAATAAATAAAAATGGTATAACTAATATATATTTAATATACCATAAGGAAAAACATTAGACATATCGAGAGGTAGTGATTTATGTCTTCGTAAAAAACAGTGAGTACTTTCAAGACTGCTCGCCTTCTTTCTCATTGTTCAACTTGAAGTGAGGCAGATTGTCTAATTTTTTCTAAGTGTGGATACAACTTTCAACATTTTATTCTTTGCACATTTAATGTCATGAAATATCTTTGAATTTATTTGCTCAGAAATTCCCCCTGTGTCAGTTTCTCTGGGATATTCACACCCTTTCCTTCACAACCACTTTCGTCATCATGTCTAATTACTTGTGCATTTTGTTATGTAATTGCTAAAGTATCTCCATGTGTTAGGAATTAATAATATGCTGACTATCTGGGTGAGGAAACTGATATATAGAGATATTATCTTTCCCAGCATCAAGTTAGCATAAGAGAACCTGGTTCAAATTCAGGAAGTTTACCCTAGAATAGGGCTCCTCTGCCTACATTTCTAACTACCTGGGTGATTAAAATACCAATTATTGGGCCCTGCCACAGACCCATACATTTTATATTTCTGGACATGGGGCACTAATATATATTTTATATTTCTGGACATGGGGACTTTGGAATTGTGAACATTCTGGATAATTTTTCTGACATAAAATGTGAATAGTCTTCCTCTCCAAACTGTTGCTTCTGCAGGCATTCTGCTGCTTGAAGGTAATGTCAGTCTTTTCACACCCATTGATGACCAAGTCAGATAAAGAAAACTTAACTATGGGTAACCAGCCTTTGCATCTCTTCAGTGTAATCTTTAGAAAGGAAGAACTTAGAAACTATACAATGAAAACTATAAAACACTGTTAAAAGAAACAAAAAGAAGACACCAAGAAATGAAAAGATATCCCATGCTCATGGATTAGAAAAATTAACATCATTAAAATGGTCAGACTGCCAAAGCAATTTGCACATTTAATGCAATATCTATCAAAATACCAATGACCAATTTTTCAGGAAATAGAACAATTATGAAATTTATATGGAACCACAAAAGGCTCCAAGTAACTAAAACAGTCTTGAGAGAAAAGAAGAAAAATTGAGGCATCACACTTTCCAAATTCAAACAATATTACACAGCAACAGTAATCAAAATAGTGTGGTTCTGGGATTAAAACAAAAACACAGACCAATGGAACTGAACTGAAAGCCCAGAGATAAAATCCATATAAACAATGGAGAAAAGATAGCATTTCCAATCAATGGTGCTGGGAAACAGGGACAGTCACATGCAAAAAAAAAAAAAAAAGCAAGACTCATATTTAACTCCACACTCCACACACAAAAATTAATTCAAAATGCATTAAATAATTGGACATAAGAACCATAACCATAAAGTACTTGAAAGAAAATATAGGGGACACAGTACAGGATTACCTGCCACAAAGATGTACTTTGAGACTTAACCACAACAGCAAGGGAAACAAAAGCAAAAATAAAGAAGTAGGGCTATATCAAACTTAAATGCTTTGTTCCTTAAAAGAAATCATCACAAAAACAAAAAGGCAACTCAGAATGGGGAAAAATATTTGCATACCATACATCTGGCAAGGGGTTGCTCTCCCAAATTTACATAGTACTGACAAAATCCAACAACAAAGAAACAAAGGATGCAATTAAAACATGGGCCAAGAATCTCAATAGACATTTTTCTAAAGAAGACATTCGGAAAGCCTATAGACATATGAAAAAAAAGTGCAGCATCACTTATTATAATAGAAATGCCAATTAAAACCACACTGAAATTTCACCTTACCCCTGTGAGGATGGCTCATATTAAAAACAATGAAATTAATAAATATTAGTGAGGATGTGGCAAAAAAGGAACTCTAATTCATTGTTGGTAGGAATGCAGGAGGCTACAGTCCCCATGGAAAACAGTATAGAGATTTTTCAAGAAAAAAAAATGCAAATTCTTAATGATCCAGCAACACCTCTATTAGGTATTTATCCTAATAACATGAAATCTGTAACATGGAAAGATTTATCTGTATCTATATACATAGCAGCACTGTTCACAACTGCCAAGTTATGGAACCAACCAAAGCCCCTTCAACAGATGAATGGATAAACTATAGAGCATCTACTCAATGAAATATTACACAGTTGTGAAGAATGATGAAATGGTGGCACCTGGGGCAAAATGGATGGACATTGATGTAATTATGTTGTGTGAAAGACAGATTTCAGATGGTTTCACTCATTTGTGGAATATAAATACCAAAAAACAATATATGCAGATGATAAAAGGAATAAAACTTGAACTGGGCAGAAAGAAAACAGCAGTTGTCAGAGAGAATAGGAGAAAGGGTGGTAGGGATAGAGGAGGAAGGCAGATGGGGTATGCTCATGGTTGGTTTGGTGGAGGGGAAAAATAAACAAATTCTGAGAAAAGAGCAATAACAAGAACAACCACATTAGTGTGTACTGCTACAGAACAAATGAACATTATTTTAAAGATTGTGCCTACTAGTCCATGATAAATTATTTTTTTTTGCTCTGAACCAAACAAAAGAAGAGAAGACAACAAACAAAAAAGGAAGACATTAAGTTCTTTTTGCCTTCCTCTGGTATCATCAATCTTTAGGTAGAACTGAGAACCAGAAGCCCTCCCTATCAAGAATAATTACCTTCTTAATGTTACTGGCTCACTGATCCCACCTATATAAGTGAAATTCAAACTTGTGTTTACTGAAACAGCTCTCGAGGGTTGCTTCCCAGATTGAGGTTCAAATTCTCACTTTGATTATTTAATACTCTTTGTTTAACTATCGATGTACTTTATTTCCAGTTAGCAGGATGCTTTAAAACCTTCTCAGTTGAGTGGAAATCATGGGTGATAATTACTGCTATGAGTCTCCATGCGTAAGCAATAATGCTTAACATCACAGAAAAACAAAAGATAAAAACAGACTATTCCACAAGTGGTATTAATACACAGGAAACCAGGTTAGATTTCTATCTCACACATTCCTCTTCCAAAATTCCCAATGGTTTAATGGTCCGATGTAAGAATTGTCACCATATAGTTCAAAGGGTAGGGTAGAGAGAAAAAGGGCAGAAGATCAAGTTTGAAAAGCAAAACTGAATTACAACACAGAAAGAATTTCTGCAAAATAACAAGATAAACTCAAATCACTGAGTACACACTATTTTTTGTTAATGCCATTTGTCTTTAAATTCATTAATTTCTTTTTTTTTTTATATTTATTTTTTATTTATTTATTTTTTTATTGTCCAAATGGGTTTACTTTATTTTCTTTTTAATTAATAAATTTTATTTTTATATTCCCCATACAATTGCAATCCCCCCATTCTGACCACAATCCCTCCCCTCCCGCCCCCCACCCCCCAAAAAGTGTCTCTGGTTCATAGTTTTTGTTGATTTTGATTTTCACTTTCTTATAGTTATTCATTTTCCTGGTCCCTTATTTAAGTTTTCTAGATCCCTGCTATGAGTGAGACCATCCGGTATTTTTCTTTTTCTTTTTGGCTTATTTCACTGAGCATGATCCCTTCCAGCGCCATCCATGTTGCTGCAAATTGCATGTGTTTATCTTTTTTGAATGCTGAGTAATATTCCATGGTATATATGTACCACATCTTCTTGATCCAGTCATCTATTTTTGGGCATTTGGGCTGTTTCCAAAGCTTAGCTATTGTAAAATTTCTTGATCGGTCTTTGCATCTGTCATGAAGACAGGCTCTAGTAAAACAGCTCTAGAACATGGGTCCCTGGGGATTGATGTCAGCTGGACCATATCATGCTACACTATATTGTATCAGACAATATTTTAACACACAGGGGGTACTGCAAACAGATTTTTAGTTGTTTAAAAGTTTTGCAATGTGGCAGTCAAAATAAAGACAACTGTTTTTTCTTCATTCTGGATAGTCTCAAACGGCATGAATAAGGCTTTTAAAATACTGTTGAGTAGAAAAATATCTTGTTCTGCACTATTCTTTGATTGTTGTGAATTTTCAGCTTTTTTATTTTTTTAATATTCATTATTCATAAAGGGTTGTCCTTGCCAAACTCTGCAGAAGAAATCAGTCCGAATAAAGGAGAGGAATATGTTCTCCACAGTTGCTATAGTAAATGAAGGGTCAGGACGTTGTCTAGTGCAATGATTTCTCAAAAACGAATCACTTACTTATACATGTTTGAAATAAATAATGTCAATGTTCTCTTATCAAATATCACAGAAAATATGAAATTTACTCTTTTCACATCTGTACATTACTCTCTGGACTATAACTAAACCATTCATTTGAGTAACACGGTTGAAAGAAGTCCTTTAGTTTTTGTTTTGTTCTCAAATCCAAACAATAATTAGAGGTAAAAATATGTCCCAGGAAGTTCAACACTACCACTAAGGCAATTTTTTTTGTTTTTATATTGAGAATCACCAAGTTTAATATAAAGATAAATTACTTTGATTTAATATCATTGTGATTATCTACTCTCTAAGAGATACTGTTTTACCTACTTTAGGCAGTGATTCTAAATATTTTTGCCTATTTCAACACACCTGCTAGATGATTACATGGATGACACACTTCAGGAGGCAAACTGATTTGTTTTTCAAGACTGCAAAAAGAGAAAATGTACGGGGCCGTTTGGGGAAATTTTTGCTGGACTGAAGCCCCATGCGCTCTTCTTCCTCTGAGATTAAGAAAGAAACGTTTAGGGCACATGAGGATGAGCAAGACAGATAACATGTGTTCAAGGAATGTGTAAAATATCTCACAGGGCATCCCAGCGATTGCTGGGAATACTGATGCTTGGAAAATGCCCCACAGCCCAGTGACTGGCATTGGGAACCCCCGAGGGCTCGGGAGACTTCCACACTAGAGCTTCATCACCGGAAAGCAGCACTAAGTGCACTGGAGGTGCAAAGTACACACACAATCAGTTGCCAGAGGATCATTAACTTAGAGAATCAAAGGAAATGCAGAACCATGAGAACAATGACAGGGTTCTAGTCCCGTGTGCATAACTTGCATCTAGTCTGCAGTCTCTTGTTGCAATCTCTACAGGTTCCTTCTTAAAATGAATTTTTAAAAATTTTGTGAAGTCCAATTTATCTAGCTTTCCCTCTTCGAGAGTGTTTTTGGTGTCAAATCTAACAAACTTTTGGCCTAACGCTAAGTTCTCATGATTTTCTCAGGCTTCTTTTTTTCTAAATGTATAACCATTCTGAGGCTACGCTGAAGTCCCTGAACCATTCTATATTTCTTTTTGTGTAAAATGTGAGATCTAAGTCATGCTTCCCTTCTCTTTCTTCCTATGGCTGCCTCACGGTTCCAGCACCATTTGTTGAAAAGCCTGTTTTACTACAATTCAACTGCTTGCGCGCCTTTGTCAGACATCAGTTGAACGTATTTGCCAGGGTCTATTTCTGGGTTCTCTATTCTGTATCTTGCTATTGATTTTGTGCCCGTACCACAGTCTTGATTACTGTAGCTAAATAATAAATCTTAAAATTGGATAGATTGATTTTATGTACATTATCATTCCTTTCCCAAAATGGTTTAAACAGTTCATTCTTTTGTTTTTCCACATAAATTTTAGAATAATCCTGCTAAGATTATTATGCTATAAATTACATAAAGCAGCAAATCAGTTAGGGGGATACTGATATCTTAACTCTGTTGAGTCTTACAATCAATGAACACAGTATTGCTATTTATTTACAACTACATTTAAACTACCAATAAGAACCATACACTTCATTATGAATCATATTTCTGAAAACTCTTTAATGAAATGAAAAATGTTAAGTTATCATGTAAAGTAAAAAAGGCATGTTATTAAAGTGCAAATACTTTATTGAACATATGGTAGAAAATTAAGTGAACTATATATAGTTATTGAACTTTCTATGTACAAAAATATGTGTGTGTATATATATATATTTTCACAGAATAGCTGTGAAATTTAGTTCCTCTACTTGTTAACAGTGCGACCAAAGGCAATGCAATCAATCTTTCTGTGTCCCATTTTCCTCATCAATGAAATTGGGCTAATCATCTTACAATATCTATCTCAGAGGAACGGTGCACTAAATTACAAGAGAGGGGAAATGAGTCTTACATTAAAACATTCAATAAATGTTTGTAGTGGTTGTTATTATTATAATACACAAATAACTGAAAAATTAGCATATTGGATGAGTTTATATTAGATCTGCTAAAAGTTAATCATTATTATATATTGACTTTTCAGATTTTTCTGAGTATAATATCCCTGGAGTGGCATATTCAGTCTGCTTAACTTTTCAAATACAAAACATGATCTACAGAAAGAAAATTTTAGTAAATCATGTGTGCTATTGGAGAAATAATTCCATATAATGTGAGTTAGTAGGAATTTCACCTCTGTAACTAGAATAATTCTTTAAGCTAACAAAACACTCTTTGGTCATGTCCAGCAGAAATTGCCCCTGAAGGACATCAGAAAAAAAGTGTAATGAATTTTAGAATACTTTGACTTTGTTTAAAAGCATTTACATGCATTTTAGCCTTGGAAGCTGTTCCTAAAGAAAAGTCAAGTCTACTTTTAATTAAAAATGGCCTTTAAGGCAGTTTTTAAAAATATGTATAGACATGGGACACTGTTCAGAGGAGAGTTTTTTGTAATAACTACATTCAACATGAGGGATAATTGAACTAATTTAAAATGACAATTTTTATCAAGGTTTTTTTTTTATTGAAATCTGTTTGGTGGCCTGATTACTTAACAGAGATCAGTAGTTGTATTTTATACTCATTGAAGTATGGTAGTGGTAATTCAAATAAAAAAATGAAAGTTGAGAAATGTCCGACAAACAGATAAGATCATTATCTGTCCCTTAGTCCCTCAGAGGCTGACTCACTGGCTAAATCCATCAAGTATAAAATAGCCTTTTAAATCACCTAGTAATTCAATGTGTATTTTGTTTTATGATTTCAAACTATGAATTAGGGAATCGCTATTCAGCTTCCCAATCCAATCTGTTCACTCTGAAGGAAAATTCAAAGTTAGTTTTTGATTTATTAGTGGTGATCTGAAGAGCTCCATTAGGGAACTGCACATGGAAATTCTAAAAATAATTGAATTAAAACCAGACCTACATCGTAGCCTATGAATAAATGCTTGGTATTCTCTTCCCAGCAAGTGACTTCTATATTTCTCTTGTGCCTCTGTTAGCTCAAAGGCATAGAAATTCACTCAGGGAAATATGATCAGAGAACCAACAAAGTGAAGAAAATACAGAGTGAAGTGGAGTGGAAGGGGAATTTTAGCTCTGCTGTTTACTAGTTCTGTGAACCTGAGCAGGAAAATCAATATTTCTGAAATTCAGCATCTCATTTGCAAAACAGAGTAATAAAACACATCTTGCAAAAGTGTGGGAATAATGCATTTCAAGTATATGGAAGGGCTCCTGAGAGGGAAAAATTCAACTCATTATCAAAGCTGAATAATTCAACATTAGCAGAATTACTGAGAAGTACCAGAGAGCTCCTCTTATGCGCAACCTGTCCTTGGGATTGTTGGAAAGGGACATTGCTTAAAGAGAGGGATGGACAGAGAGCGCTGGAGATGCTCAGCCTGATGGTTAGTGTGGGCCAGTGTGGAAACGACCAGGAAACAAACTGAACTATTTAAATTTGTGAAATAAGTGTGGGTGTCATATATTGTTGTTTTGGATACTTACTTCTCCAATCTGCAGGGAAAAAACACCATAAATTGAGAAACTCTCCCTTTTCCTGGATGTAATAGTGCCATTTTTATTCTTATGGAAACAGGAAAAAATATGATTCTAGAGGATGTAATTGACACATCAAGGCACAGATGGTGAATGGCTCAGGCAGTGAGTCAGAAGGTAAAACAGGAAGTAGATTGGTTTGCATTCTTTCTACAATATTTGTAAATAGTTTTCAAAAAGCTTTGCAAGTGCAGAGAATCAACTGGTTTCCTGAATATTTATTCACCTTACCTGCTCTCCCAGCATCCCTACATCTATTAAGTACAAGGACTCTGTCCTATCCCTGACTGTCTGCTAATGAGAGAAATGTGAACCATCAATTACAGAGTCTCATGAAAATCAAATCAAAATGCCACAGGAGCAGGTTTGGTAATGTCTCAAATTCTGTTCAAACTGTTTTTATAATGTTAAAGAGTCACCTAGATCCTACCCAGAGGCCTTTCAAACAAAAGACATATGTAAATCCCCAGTGAGCGAACAGTTAGGAGCGAGAGGCTCATTTCCAGAGAGAAAATAAGCTCTTGAGAATGAGTCTCTGAATTTGTATACGATAAAACAGTGGGAAGTGGTGGAAACTACTCTCATAACCTACACTTGCCTAAGTAAGAGAAAAGGCAGGTCTGGGCCATGTTAGCTCTTGGCCATAACATTTCTGAAGTACTTTTTATTAAAACTGATAAATTCAAGATTTTCTTTTCCTGAAAAAAGTCCACTGATAACTGCAATCTCATTGAGCTTCGTGGCATGACCTTCTGAAAACTCACCAGAGGGAGCCACCCCAGCCAGAGGGGACTAGATGGAGTCCGACTGGAGTCTCCCTCCCAGAAAATCCAATGGCGACTTGCCTTCGACAAGACACCAGGGACAAGGTGAAGTACTCTGGACTACAAAACCCTAAAAAGATCACATTAGGGGGGCACAAGAGCAGTTTCCCTTTGCTCCCTCCCCCGTTAAGCCTCCTAGCATGACAGTTCTCTGGGGCAGGCAGCAGGACTAGAGGTGGGGCGGAGGGTGGTGCTTAGATCTAAGAGTAGGAGAGCTCGGTGGATCCTATCCCTGCCCTCCTGGCCCCTCCTGGCGGAGTCAAGTCCGTAGCCCCTGAAAACCTGGAAGCTGTTACTGGTTTTGCCTGGCTTGGGGTCAGAACAGGTGGGCGATGGCAGCTGGAGAGCGCAACCTGCAGTTCCACGCACGCAGCAAGAGGGGCAGCTCCCTGGCGGCCAGCATTCCCTCGAGCACCCCCAGGTCAGTCCCCACTGCGGGTTCAACCTCAGGCTCCACCACACCAGAAAGCCCTGTCTTGACCTGGCTGCCTCAGAGCCCCGCCCAGGCGCTGCGGGGTCACCGAGACCTCAGGCAGTCCTGCTCAGAACAAAACCCGCCATCCCAAGACAAGTACTTCAGGGAGGGGCCCTGAAGGCCGGGCGGAGGCTGCTGTTGGTGTTGGCACCGGCTCTCTCCTCTCTCGGTTAGGGTCTACTTCGGGAAGACGAAGAATCCCTGTCCCTCCTTTCAACAGACAAGTTGGAGCGGCCTTTGTTTTCCCCAGGAAGTGCCCCAGCTGACTTTCCCTTAACTCCCCAACCTCCGTCCTGGTGGGGCTGTGTGGGAGCTTCTGGAGTTACCCATCGCGCTGGCAGCAACAGGCAAAGTGCTGAAAAAGCAGCATGGAGACAAAACCTCTCTCTCTCTCTCTCTCACTGTCTCTCTCTGGTTCAGGGTCTGGCCACGCTCTGCCACAAGCACAAACAAAAGGGCCTTTGGTGCAGCAAAAAGAAAAACAACGTATTCCAACCAACAGGGTGGAAGGAGAGGCAGGACCAGCAGGAGAGGGAGTGGGGACGGTCCAGGGACCCCGTGATGGTGCAGGGAGCTACAGCTACTGGGTCAGGGGCGGGAGCACAGGTGTGATGCTGAGGTTGGGGGCGCCCTCCAGTGTGCAGGGGCAAAGGTCCACCCCTGTGTGGCAGGAAGGGGGTGCTGTTTACAGCAGTCACCAGGACAAAGAAAGCCAGCCCTCATGCATCACTCCCTTTTAAAAACTCACAAAATGGCTGCTCAGCTCATCCCCCTTCCCTGCAGCTCAGGACCTGGGGGTGGGGGGTGGCATCCAGACCCCAGCCCCACACAGGACCATCCCTGCCTGCTGGGCGGTGTCTTGTCATCAGGGGTCCTAATCCGGTTCATCTGCCCTGGTGGCTCTGAGACGCTCACATACAGGAAGGGCACATGTTATTATAAAACTTTTCTATGATTTTCTTATCAATCTGCCTGTTTGATAATTTGCCAGCCCACAGGAACCCAGTGGAGCCCAGCAAGTGCACCAGCTTGGAACAGGAAACTCTGCCAGCAGACTGCCATCCTGGAAAGAGTCTGCAGCCCCAGGACTCAGGATACACCCTGAGTTCCAGAACACATAGACCAGCCCTGCTGCTGGTCTTCTGATTCAAAGTCAACCCAGAGCACTATGCAGTGGGTGAGCACAGCCCGGGCCTCGCTGCTGACAAGGGTTGACTGCAGAGAGCAGTGTATAGCCCTGCCTGCTGTGGGGTCCAGTTAGCTACATGCCGTCCCATCTGAGGATTCCACTGAGCACAGGAGATAGCAGAGGCCAGCTAGGAGCCTGACAGACATATGAATATATATTAAAATAGCAAGGAAGGGGCCTCTCCAGTGGCACAAGGGGTTAAGTCACAGCACCATGAAGCTATGAGCAGCCACTGCACCATGAGTTCAATCCCTGGCCAGGGAGCTACCCACATGGCATAGGAGACCTCTCCTGCCTCGCCCACTGCTCCTCTCAGCAGTGCATTTCAGTCAGTCTGCCTGTTCTGCTCCCCACTCTGTCTCTGGTGAATCTTTACAACCCTGCACCTCTGGCCCGCACCCCAGCTCTTGTATGCATAAATAAATAAATCTTTTAAAAAACAGCATGCAACCTGATAGACTGATAGTCAATGTTGTAAGAATTTCAATTCTGTACAAATACAATACAATTAAGATTTCAAGAATATATTATTTAATGTTTCTAATGTCTAAGCTACTACTTTCTTAACAATTTTATGTTTGGAGGTTTTCATTGATGATTTTAGCCAAAAAGTTTGAATAGCTCTTGTTTTCTTTCCTTATTAGTCACTGTAAAAATTTAATAGCATTTTTTAAATGAGATTTCACTAGCAGATTCTAAAATTTAGGAGAGTAATAGCATGGGAAGAGATAAGAACATGTTGATAAAGAAGAATAAACATTAAAGTAACAGAATATCACAGACCAATAAAGTAACACAGAATATCACAGACCGAACACTACTCTAAAATTCTAGGGATAAAATATAAAGTAACACAAGCCAAAAACCAAAATAGTTCAAGATGAGCATACTTAGAGAAATGGAGTGTCACAGAAGGAAGGGCCCAGAAGTGGATCAATGCAAACAAGGGCATTTGAAAACACCCATTTTTGAACCTATGAATATAACCATAATGCCAGGAAAAGTAAGACTTAGGAAGAATTACAGAATTGTGGGGGGAGATTACCAGGCAAAAAGCATAAAATAGCATTTAAAATGCTACATCTTAGTTTATAAAATCAGAGCTTACTACACTGTCTTGGGTTAAATATATTTAAGAAAAGAGAAATAAGGCGTCCTAATACAGGCCCACACGAGAACTCCACGGCGACATCAACAACATCCAAAACAAAACCCAGACAACCTCCCCGCAGAGCTGTTCCCTCCCTCCATGCAAGTAATCCTTGTTTCACTGCATCTGGGGTTCAAGGTTTTGGCAAAATTTTAAAACACATCTTAGTGTTTCCTTTCAGATTCATATTTGCAAATGTTATCATGCAAGCTAAAATTCCTTTGCACAAACCTACAACGTTCTATATCCACTCTGGTTTTCTCGCCTACTTTGCTCTTTTTCATTCTGGATGAAGACATTTTACCCAAGGATAAAACTAGATGTTTTTCTCCCTAATAAACCGAGACCCATCGCATTGCCTTGTACGCGAACTTGTACCCCGTTTGCCATTACTGCTCCTAGGAGTCCCATCCGTGTCTACTAAATACAATTTTTAACCAAAGTAGATTCATTTACAAAGAAAACTATAGAAGGCGTAATTGTGAACTCTGACGCATATCAGCATTTTAATGCACTAACAGAACTAACAGAACGTGAGCACTCAAAACACAGGTTTCTATTGCTACAACAATCTGTTAAACAGCTCCTAAAATAAGCGAAAATGACAGGTTCATTAACAGGCCTCTTTGCAGCCCAGGAAGTAAGTCCTTGTAGTATAGAGTAGGAAAAGCAAATGTCTATACTTAAAATGTTGCTCAGTATCCATGTTTCAGTATTTTACCTTAGAAAAAACCAATGTATCCAAAGAGATCAACTCATTAACACAATTTAATATTTGTCTAAAGTATTAGCTGGAATCTTGGAAAGTACCTCCCAGTTCACATTCTGTAAACATAAGTGATATTGAAATTATTTGTCAGAGTAATGAGTCAACCTGGTTCAACACAAATTTACATTTTCCCATTACCTTAAACATTAAGTGGACGTAGTACTAGTTAGTTTGCTCAGCTAACTTGTACAAGCTTAGGAAAAACACATGCAAGTAGAATATATATATATATGATCCCATACAGTAACACTAATGAATCAAAAAATACACTGATGATTCTGTTAAACTAGTTTAACAGATTCTGAAAATACTAGTTTTGTTTGCAAAGTTTTAGCTTCAATTCTAAGATCATTGTACTTTTCTTTCTAATATATCCTTTTCTAGGATAATAAACATTTATTTCCTAATAAAATAGATTTCTTTTCTAGCATAATAAATTTGTTAGAATTTCCTTTGTTAGAAATTTTCAATTATAATAGCATTTATGTATCTCTATAATCCAATTGCACACAGTTTTTAATTTTAAGAGGTTATAATCTAATTTATGAAAACCACTGGTGGGAGGGACATATTAAGGAGTCACATGGTGAAAGGTAAAGATCTGTAGGAAACAGACATTTAGACATCCAAACCCTGAAAAAAAAAATGAGTTTATAGTTTCAATTCTAAAATTTCAATCATGGTTAAAGATTAAGCACAGAGACACAAAAATTCACTGGTATAGATACGAAATACGAAATGTTATTTTCCTCCCTGGTGAGTACAAATTCCTGCCTGTCCTGAGGTCAAAACAAAATAATATGCAAACAAACAAAAAGAAATAACAAAGGAGATTCTTTGCTACCTCTTACTCAACAGAGTGGATCCTCTACAAAAACAACCAAACAATCCAACCATAGAAGCGAATTTCCAATCAAAAAACAGGTATTTTTAGAGTTGGAAAAATAGCAAAAGAGTAAGAAAATAGTGCTGGAAGCTCTCTAGACAATGAAGTGCTGGAAATGAGTGCAAAGGGAAGCAGGGCTAGGACCAGACGCCTGAAGAGTCTGCTCTCTAAGTGTCTCTCTGCCCCGCTCGCACCTGCTGTCCTGGACTAGCTGCTGGGAACCCTGGAGAGCTGAGTGACCAGATGAAGCTACGGAACACAGAAGGCAGGTGGGCTGAAAAAAAAGCCCTCTTGCTTCTGAGGCCCAACTGGCCCCTGGTATTCTGGGAAGGAAAGACAACACATGGAGGAGAGACACTTAGAGAAACTTGGAAGAGACACATGGGTGAGATGCGGAAGACGTGGGGAGGCTGACAACGGCTGTCGTTACCTTGATTTGTGCTTTGATTTTGCAACTTTTGTCCCAGACTTGCCTGGCCCCTTACACCCCTGCCTTGTGTTTCTCTGCCAAAGAAGGTGCCTTCAATTGGTATTGAGATTTTGGGCCTCAGCAGCCCTCCTTCAGGAGACTCTGTTTGGTGGCATTTGCCCGGGAAGGGAGGGGTCATTTGGGTGTTTTACTGGGACACTAATGTCCTCTCTTCTCTTTCTTCTCTGTGCACACTCATATTATCAGAGATCTATCACTCTAAGGGTCTGGTTTGCCTTGTGTGCACAGGGATGGCTGAATCCCTTCAGAGTGTGCAAATCTGGGGGTTCCTGGGTACCCCTTGGTCATATACTAACATACAGAACTAGGTTTCTACTGAAATGCAGTTTTTATCTACTTTCTTAATACAGGCAAAGTGTTCTCAGTGTCATATAATTCAGAAACTATGAAGAAATGACAGAAAACATTTTCTATTGAAAGAAATATATCAGATGCCAAAGGTAATGTAATTAAATTTGAAAGATTGGGAAGCGATTAAAGATTATATTTATACATGCATGATAAACATCTTAATTAGCAGTATAGATTATTATATAAGGCATGTTTATAGGGGATATATGTAGTCATAAGCTATAAAAATAGTAACATTATACAAACTTGTATAATTAAATACAACTCAAAGTGAGGAACAAAAGCTGTGAACAGGCCATTAATAGAAAATTAAATGTAATCTGAAAAACCCCTTAATTAGCAGAAAAAAGTAAAATTAAAGCACACAGAGTATATTCTTTCTTTTCAGAATTAAAAAAAAATTGTTAATATCCACAGGTAATATTGGAGTGAAATGTCCAATTACAGGGAAGAACTTCTCATATCTACTTATCCTCAAAATGTGCACGCCCAGTTGCTAGAGCAAATTTTCTAATAGGAAAGTTATACTTTCAATTTTCTTTCTTTTTTATTTTTATATCATCTTATTTTGAAGAAAACAAGAAGTGATATACATATATTCATTAGACAAAACAAATACTAATAAAATGCAAGGTATTTTAGTTTATGTGTAGACTACTAACACTTGCTCAGTCAACTGCAAGGGTGCAACTCTTCGAAGTACAAGTCTTAGTTATGCATGTTTTGGTTGTCCTTATTTAGAGCATTACTTGCATCACTGTGACAATCACCTGAGTTTATGAAAAGGAAGGAGTCTAGCTATTCTTACCTCTAATTCTTATTTAAAATTATTAGAAAATACAATTTCATTCGAAAATTAATAGGAATTTATCCTCTTTCCCCTTTTACCTCTTTTAGAAAGCCATTCAAGAGTTACATGAACCAACTTAAAAATTAAAAATGTCTTCAGAGAGCATGTACTACTGCAGAGCTATGTGAAGATGTGAAAAACACCCTAAGGCTAGTTATGCTTTGCTAAGAATTTAAGAATTTATAGACTTTTTCTCCATAAGGTATCCCATTTAGTTTATCACTCCTGCAAGTAACAAAGTCCTGCTTTCTTAGTATAAGCATCTCCTTTTGGCCTTTGCTGTCCTGGTGAAAGGAAACAGATTTAAGTACTCCTCTTGGTCATGCTGTCAAGGAGCACTGAAGGGGAGAATTAAGGGGGAAGAATTAGAATATGTAGGACAAAGGTAGCTGTAGGGTGTCAAGTCAACTACGATTCTTTCTTTTTTTTAAAGATTTATTTATTTATGAATACAAGAGCTGGGGTACAGGCCAGAGATGCGGGGGTGAGAGGATTCACCAGAGACAGAGAGGGAGCAGAACAGGCAGATCTACTGAAATACACTGCTGAGGGGAGCAGTGGGAGAGTCAGGAGAGGTCTGCTGCGCCATGTGTGTAGTTCCCTGCCCAGGGATCGAATTCCTGATGCAGAGGCTGCTATTGCTTCCTAGTGTGGTGCTTAACCCCTTGCGCCACTAGGGAGGCCCCCGATTCTTTCTAATCTTTAGGGAATCCCAGAGAAAACTGGTGATGTTCTAGCACTGACATCAGGGTCCAAAGAATAAAGGGCAGAGAGCAAGATTAAGCTAAACGAGTTGAGTGGGACATTAACGAGGACCACAGCTTTGGTAAAATCTGTTTCTCTCTAGTGCACATACCTTACCTATCAAAAGAGGGATTCACAAACTCAGGGCTTGTTTGTTGAAGGGTGTTTGGGTCCAGTTCGGCTAGGTAAAATTCACTTATTTCTCACTCCCCCTGGAAAACCTGACTCTGTTTTGGAGTATGTCAAATCAAGCCACCTTCCTTGAGAGGTCTGGCCACATCTCAAGGGACGTCATCTCTAAGGAAAACACTTCAATTTTGAAAGAAACCTACCACTGAAATGTCATAGTTCTTGAAATAAAACACTGACAACACCAGCAGTGACTTGAATAACTCAGGAAGAAAGATTTGGGTTGGGTTTAACAGAGTTGTGTTAGAGTCAGATGACGAGAAATCTTCCAACATTGAAGTTACAACTTTAAGTTTTAATTATGTGGAGATAGAAAATTTAAATCAGATCATCTGTTCAAGTAATACTGAGAAACAGAAACAGTTCTCATTGAAATAATGGTGAAAACTGAAAAAAAAAAAAAAAATAGGGCAGCGAACTTGGGAAGTGAATGGAAGTTTGTTAGGTTTCTTTAGTGGTAACCAGGGATAATATCTGAAACTTGCTCGTGGAACCAATTCTCACCCTTCAAGATGGGGTGTTTTTAAAACAAAGGAGTCACCTATTATTTTAGCATCTCCCCACTGCTATAAAAAATCAACAACTTGTGCATGGAAACTCACAATATAAAACTAAAATCCAAACTTAGCTTTTTGAGTACCAAGAAGTTCTAAAAGCCAGACATGAAAAAACAAATGCTCCTCCCGGAACTCCCTTCCATGCTGCTCACATTTCTGCTCTCTTTCCTGCTGTTAGTCAGTCTGGAATCAATTCTTGGTACTCATCTTGGGTATTATACTCGTGGATTGTCCTGAAATCTCATTTTTTTTTGTTTTGTTTTTCAGTAAGCAAGTCTGATTCAGAAATCAAAAGGTCAACATCTTGAACAAACCTTTCTTTTTTTCCTCAATGCATTCTGACAATTTTATTAACTTTTTTCTTCTCCAATATAAAAGTATGTCTCTCAGAACTGTTGCTGTGAAGTGTGCAGCTGCTGGGTGAATCAAGCCTGATGAAACTGATTTTCAAGGGTCCATCCAAATAAATTAATATAGTATTACTTATTCAGAAAGTAAAACAAAGAGTGTGCCTGTCAATAACACCTCTTTACATGAACAGCTGACAGTTGTGACACAACATTTTCTCCCTTTAATATTCTGCACTTGTGTACCAAATCCAGCCAGCACATACATTTTCAGACATAAACTTGTAATCAATATGGTCAGAATCAATATGAACAGGTAGGTAGCAGGATAAACCTAGATCATGTGTCCTGGGGGTGTGCTTTCAAATGTTTATGCATGTAGCTATTTTTCAGATAATGGTAGCTAAATATAATTTGCATACTTCTCTAAAACATTTTTGTGGGTATAGATGCAAAGTGATTTGACTAGAGTCTCAGCTCTCCCCTCTGCTACATTCCTTATTGGAGAAGATGTTTAAAGCCCAATTTCCCATTCCCTTTCATGCAAGTAGGGAGTTTGGGCCGTGGACTTATTCTGGACATCACATGGCAAGTGACCTGTGTCATTTTGGATTTTTGCTTTGAGAAAGTGAAAAAATCTCTTCCAGGGGGCCTCCCTGGTGGGGCAGTGGTTAAAGTCTCAGCACTGTCAAGCTATCTGTGCCACTGCTCAGGAGTTTGATCCCTGGCCAGGTAGCTAAGCCACAGGGCACAGCAGACTTCTCCTGACTCCCCGCTGCTCCCCTCAGCAGTGTTTTTCAGTAGATCCACCTGTTCTGCTCCCCACTCTGTCTCTGGTGAATCCTCTCACCCCTACACCCCGTACCTCTGGGGCTACACCCCAGCTCTTGTATGCATACATAAATAAAATAAATCAAGCAAGCAAGCAAACAAGCAAGAAAGAAAGCGCTCTTCCAGACAAGGCAGCTACAAGATAACAAAGCTTCTATTGTCTGGGGTGTCTGATTACTACATGGACAAGATAGTCCACCAATTCACATTGTTCATGTAACACAAGTACACAATGAAAACCCAGTTTTGGGATGGATTTTGCCACTCACATATCAAACCGTTCCAATACACCTGTTTAGTACCATAAATTAGAGATATTTATATAAAATAATACTTTAACCCAACACCCCCCGCCCCCGCCTCGCCAAACACACGAGCATATACCTAGCGTAAATGCCCAACCATGGATCAACATGTTCATTTTTACACTTCGATCTTTTTTTTTTTAGATTTATTTATTCATTTATTTATACAAGCACTGGGTACAATCAGAAGCGTGGGAGGGTGAGAGAATTCACCAGAACCAGAGCAGGGAGCAGAACAGGCAGACTGATGAAATACACTGCTGAGGGGAGTAGCGGGCGCAGCAGGAGAGGTCTGTGCGACATGTGGGACCCTCGCCCGGAGACCAGGGATTGGAATGGCACTGTAGAGGTTGTGGACAGCTTCGCAACCCAGCGCTCAACCACTGTGCCACTGGGAAGGCTCCCATTTTTACACTTTAAATTTTAAAAAACAGATGTTCCATTGTCCCTAAAATAAGTCTATAACATCATATAAATAGTGCTATTGGGTAAAATATTTCCTGTTTACCACAGTGGATATCAATCAGCAACTTCACGCTCTTGAGGAATAACAGAACAGTCATCTGTACAGCTCATATTCATAGAATGGACACTTCCTTCCTCAGTAAGAAAATAGCAGTGCGACGACACATTTTTAGAAAATCGCTTCCCCCAAATTTTAACTTACCTACTATCATAGTCATTTTCTTGATTCTTCTTCTTCATCACGATGAATGCAATGATTTTCCTCCTGCAGAGGTATCAAAAAAAAAATCATAAGTATAGATTTTGATTTTGATTCATTTTAAAATATTTTGACCATGGACTGTGTGTCAGGAAGGGACTCAGCACTTGTGGCTACATCCCAATGGGATACAGGAAATAAGCAGAAATTATGATTTATATAATGTACTAATAAGTGAAATGAAGAAAAATGGGCAGGCTATTAAGAAAGAGAATAACATGGGCTGAGAGAAACACTCAAGTTAGGACTCTTTCTGAGAAAGTAACATATATGTGTGGACATAATTGAAATGATGGGTAAAGCAATGCAAAGGTCTGAGAAAACCACAGTCCGGGGAAGATGCAGCAAGAGCTAATGTCTGCATAGCATATATTTACTCTTGTAAGGATGCTCATTTCTTATAAAAACAAGGAAGCTAAGCAGAGTTAGTTAAGGGAAGGACAGTATAAAATTATTGAAAAAATTAGGGATTGATTTCATTTCTTAAACTAAAAAGCAAAAATTTAAATATTGCCAGACCTTATGCTTTGCCCATGAGAAATGTTCTTGAAAATTGTTACTCTAATTAACCTGCTCTTGCATGCTTACAAACCAGATGCATCCACTTTATTTTGCCATGCTCCGCACTTCCAACTCAACTTGAACACACCCAGAGGATGCTGTCTGCTGAAGGTGCCCTTGAGGATGGCCTAGAGTGCATATAAAAATGCTCAGCCTGCCAGAATTGCTCTTTCTGTGCAGGACCAAACAGTTCTGGTCTCGACATTCTAAGCTGCACTTTGTTACTCAGGCCCCAAGTTAACAGCAAACCTCACGTTCCTTATCTTTAATCCTCTAGCTAGTAACTCAAAACACCAAAACTCTACAAAAGCAACAGGGGCGCGCACGCACAAATACACACACACAAACACACACACTCTTATCCCCTAAAGCAAGTAACTGTCTTTCTACAGAGAACTACCTCCATACATACAAGTCATGAAAAACATAAACTACTCCCTGGAAAATCCACCCACAGACTATCTCAATTTTACAGAAGAATGTAGGCAACCAATCTAGAAATAATTGGATTTCTTTATTTTTTATTTTATTTTTTTTTTTAAATATTAAATTTTATTTTTATATTCCCCCATACAATTGCAAACGCCCCATTCTGACCCCAATCCTTCCCCTCCCGCGCCCCACCCCCCAAAAAGTGTCTCTGGTTCATAGTTTTTTGTTGATTTTGATTTTCACTTTCTTATATTCATTTTCCTGGTCCCTTATTTAAGTTTTCTAGATTCCTGCTATGAGTGAGACCATCCGGTATTTTTCTTTTTCTTTTTGGCTTATTTCGCTGAGCATGATCCCTTCCAGCGCCATCCATGTTGCTGCAAATTGCATGTGTTTATCTTTTTTGAATGCTGAGTAATATTCCATGGTATATATGTACCACATCTTCTTGATCCAGTCATCTATTTTTGGGCATTTGGGTTGTTTCCAAAGCTTAGCTATTGTAAACAGTGCTGCTATAAACATAGGAGTGCAGGTGCTCTTTGGAATTGATGTTTCTGTGTCCTTTGGGTAAATACCTAGGAGTGGAATTGCTGGATCATATGGAAGCTCTATGTTTAGTAGGTCCAGAAGTCATCTTTCCACAGGCATTAAGTAGAAAAAAAATTAGATTCCAAACTAGGTCAAGATTTCATTTCAATGAGCTTACCCTGTTCTGTTCTGTGTGCTTGGTGGTATATGTCTTAGATAACATAGCATCTAGCATGATGCAAGTATTCAGTAATTGAATGTATATTGTTTATTTTTTTATTTTATTTTTTTAAAGATTTATTTATTTATTTATACAAGCACTGGGTACAGTCAGAAGCGCGGGAGGGTGAGAGAATTCACCAGAGCCAGAGCAGGGAGCAGGGCAGGCAGAAGGACCGAAGTACACTGCTTAGGGGAGCAGCAGGTGGCAGGAGAGGTCTGCGCGCCATGTGGGACCCTCCTCCAGTGGCCGGTGAGCAGCCAGGGATCGAACCGTTGCTGCAGAGGCTGCGGGCAGCTTTGCAACCCAGCGCTCAACCACTGCGCCACCGGGGAGGCCCAAATGTATATTGTTTAAATGGGAGAAAGCAAAAAAAAAAACAACAAAAAACAAAAAAAACATAACTGACTATAATTCATTTGCTTTTTCAAAATGTATGATATTATTGAAGGTGAAATCCAAGTTTTTATTTTATAAAAGCATCTGAGTTTAACACCTGCAGACAATTCTTTAAAGATTTTGCACTTTTATCTCACAATGATGCTTTGCTAGGGATTCGTTATTTATCAACATTTGCAGTGATTTTAAGTGAAGGAAGATGTCAAGTTTCTTCTAGACATGAGATGTTTCAGGTTAAACTCACTTTCTTGGGAAGCATTCCAATTGCAAAAGTGCATGTGAAAAATGTGTAAGTACATTACACTGAATTTTTATAAAGATCTAAGTGTAAATGTTTTTTTATCTCCCTTTTCAGAGCGTTTATCGTTGTTGCTCTGTTCACGGGAGCTCAGCTAGCTTTAAAAGATCGCTTTTGTTAAATCTCAAGGATTTCTTCATTCATCGCCTCCACATATCCAATACGATTTTTACTTTGTTTTCCCCCCAATATATTTTTTAATACGTCTCTTCTGCTTTGCTGAATGGAATCTGGGTAGGGTTTTGTTTCTCTCACCCTGCTCTTTTCCTCTGGATAGAGCAATCTCAGATATGAAATGATGTTTTAGTTCAAATAACCAAAACTATCAACGCCAACATGTACTTCCTAAACATCATTAAATAAGCTGAAGAAAAGCAAAATTTCTTTGGAATATGATATTGTTTCTTTTCTTTAAAGGGCAGTTAAACTACGATACATATAAATACAGGAATGTATTTATCCAACTTTGCTTCTCCTGAAGCTCGGGCGCAGGTGACCTCACCAGAGACTGATGTCCTTAACCGTCTTATGGAGACATGTTTGCGTCTCAGTTACCTCTGTCACCTCCCCTCTCCATGTAGAAATCTTGAAAATTTTTCATTTGGAAAAATGTTTTGTTCTAGGCCTTTCTTGGTTACATTTTATTCTGTGTTTAATTTATCCTGTTTCTCTTCCCAGCTCACCACCATCTCCCGTCTTCCTTGATAAGGATCTAAATTTTTTTTTACAACTCTTCATCTGCCTAAAGGGAATTGGGCCAGGGGTGAAGCTCTATAGTGAGCAGGCTTTTCTCAATCACTATCCCCATTTGTAGTTCCACATGCTGTTTACACCACAGATAGTCATTGACTGTGGGTTTTTTCTATAGGCAAATGAGCTCAAGAGTAGAAACAATTTATTCATCTTTGCTTTTCCCACAGGGTCAATCTTGCAAATATGAGAACCCTGTGGAACTGGGCCTGCTAGGTTCTGTGGCAGCACAGAGCTGCTGCACTGGGTGTTCAGAGGCAAAGAGGGTGCAATGATGTTGAGGATTGAGGGTAAACAGCTTTCATTGTTTTGTGTATTCCAGTCTATAGATTTCAGTGACAGTTCCTAAGCAGCATAGAAAATAACATTCAAAAGTGAATTCAGAGGGTATTTAAAAGTAACAACAATTTCTAAGAGCAACTAAAATAAGCCGAGCCCTGATTTTTTTAATACATTTTTTACATCATTTTTCATGTTTGTACAGTGTATGCATTTTCATCTTGGCTGTATTCCCCATACAATTCCCACCCCCCTTGTTTTGATCCTACTCCCTCCCACCCAACCCCGCAGTTCTGTAGTGTGTCTCTGGTTTATAGTTGTTTGTTGATTTTGATTTTTACTTTATTATAATTAGGTTTTTTCCTGGTCCCTTATTTAGGTTTTCTAAATTTCTGCTATAAGTGAGACCATCCGGTATTTTTTCTTTTCTTTCTGGCTTATTTCGCTACCAGGCACTGGTCTACACCCCATCATTTACCAGCTCATTTAAGAGCAAACTTACAGAAGAAGTGACATTATTACCTCCATTTTACAGATGAGGAAACTGCGGTGAATTCATCCCAAGTCAACAGCTTCCAGCCATGTAGCCAGGATGCAAATCTAGGCAATTGGAGTCCGTAGTTCATACTTATAACTAGCTTTCTAATGTATCCTGTCGTTCAGGGAAATTAAGTCTGGAGGCATTGAACTCATTATTGCAATAGTGTTCAATTGCAGATTTTAATTATTTCTGAAAGGATAAATTTTCTTTGTTATATATTTAATAACATTCGCTTTTTAAAAATGTAAATCAAAATCATTAGTTTGCGAGCAGCCTGAACTTTGTGGTGTTAATGGTGGAATTTGTGTGCGTACATAAATGGCCAAAACATTCTGAAAATGCTGCCTTAAGTAACCCAACTCTAAGAGAGGATTTACAAAAGCTCTCCACAAGAAGTTGATTGAGAGCATACATAAGCCAGATAAATAAATCCAGCAACTGTTTGCTTGCCGCAGAATACGCCGCTCGCTCGGTCCTATACTCTCTCAGGCTAGAACCCACCGCCCTGGCATTCATCATCAGATGAGAGGTTCAAAACTTAAAACACTGCACCCAGTTCAGTGACTTCAGAGTACAGGTGGCACCTTACTTAACCTGGTACAAAACACAACACCCACAACTGCTTCAGAAAAAAGACACATGAATCTTTGATTCCATAAAACCTAGAATTATGTTTATCTTTACTGTAGTAACTGAAACTATCTGAATGTTTTACTTACTCACCAACTACCATGGTGGAAAGCAGTGTCTGAGTGTTTCCACCTGCAGCAAATTCAACTGATACACTTGCTAATAAGCCTGCAGGTCCCTGGACCTCACCCAACAGACTCTCAGAGTTGGAGCCTGGGAAACTGCAGGGGTAGAATGAGTGAGTGAATGAGTGAGTGAATAAATAAATAAGTGAATAAGTAATTGTTTCATGGATAAATACATCTCTCCAAACTCACTAAGCTGAATGCATGAAATACACACATTTTACATGTCCATGGTACCTCAGTAAATGACGTTTAATAAAAGGAAAAATCTGAACATTGTCAAAAATATTACGAAAAGCCAAATGATTCGCATGTAAAGATTCCTACCATGAATCCTCTCTTCTCCCTTTATTCAAATCCTCAAGTGAAAAAGCATATCCTTTCCTACCTACGTCACTACAAGCTTGCTTTCTGCTTCAGAAAGTATCGCTGACTTAGTTTCTGCTCTATCACTAGTACTGCAATCTCATTTGGAAAGTGTTCATTTTAGGTCTTCCTTCTTCCTGTATTTACTGTGGCTAAGTCCTTACCTTCAGTTTTTAAAGCTCTCTGTTAAGTTTTCTGAACATGGATATTTTTAATATTTTTCTTTTCAAATAACCATTTGGAGCTGTTTCTCTTGTAACCTCTGAATATACCCATTTGTGACTCCAGACTTTCACGCAGGCCACAACTTAAGATAATGACACAACTGGTGTCTGTAACATCGCATTCCGATGTGTGTGGTAGTGTGAAATAAGAAAATCAGTGAGAATTCAGTCATAGGTGGCTGTTCAATTTAAATCTTGGCTATAAAGTCTTAGTCAAGTCATTCAATATGGTTGAGTCTCTGTAATTTCATAATCACAGTAATCAGAATTGTGTTAAACTGAACCTATACTGTGTTTGAATTGAATGAGTTCATGTTTGTGTAAGTATTTGGCAAAGAGTTGTTTAAAGTAAAAATTTTCATTTAAAATGATGCCTGTTTGCTTTACTATATGGTCCATTCACTAAACAAAATTGACCTAGAAAAATGCACATATTTGATAACTAATAAATTTTCCAAATTATAAAACTGTATTTGTTATTATGGTATCCGTGGGTAAATATAATTCACATAGATATGGCTTCATCTACTCAAGTAAACAGAGGGAACCGGTCTCTTTTGAGAGTCTGGATTTTCCCAGATATTTAATATCTATGAATCACATTTATTTGACAGATTTATTTAAATTTCACAAATATAAACATCAGAGAACAGTAACTTTTCTCTTAGCAGAGGTTGAGATTTGAGTCAAGGATTTGATTAAAGGGGTAAAGGGAGCAGATCAACTAGGCTAAGGCCAAAATTTGCATTCAGGATCATCTGCTGTTTATGCTGAGCTAGTCCACACCCACAGGTTTCCAGTTTGCATGAGCTTTTGATTCTGGGGTGGTGTGAATTACTTTTACAGTTGCTTTTGCTGTTATTATTTTTAAAATCAATATTACTGTAGACTAGAAGCAGAATTTAGAGTTCAAGGATTGTATTTCTTTCATCATTTTTCTTTTTCTAGTGCTCCAAACAGTGAGATTTATATTCTGCCATATGCTCTGACTAAACTGACCAAGCTGATCCCTGGAGACACAGGGTCACATCAAGAGGAGTGACATGTATCCTCTGCCTTATGTCTTTCTTCTCACAGATTCTTACATATTAAGTCATAAATAACACAGAGCGGTGTTGAGTTGCCATTCTGTAATGAAGTTTGTATGTTAATGTTATTCTCTAATAATGAACTTTATGTACTATTTTATAAATTTTATATACTTAATTTATATTTATACCATTTATTTCAGTATTACTTCTATGAGGATTACATAAATCATATAGCCTTCATAATTAACATTATTGAGTATTTACGTCTCAATACTGGAACCCAGTATTTTAAAATTGTGAATTTGACAGTATTAGTGAATATCATGTATCAACAGATATTTATTCAGAATCTAGGAAAAACTGAATTACAACCATAAATTCAAGAAACTGCATTAGATTTAATTTTTCAAATTTATAACTCTAGGTTTGCACTTCTTCAATCCATGAGTATAAACTTAAAGTACTGTTATAATAGAGTTTTAAACATTATATTTTATCTTCTGATACCAAAGATACAAAATAGCTTTTAAAAATTACAAGGTACTTAGGGAAATAAATCACGTGTCCTGTGGTGCATCCCTAAATAACTTGTCTTGAGGAGTTGGTGCCAATTCCTGGCCACACCATGAGCCACAACTATGAAACAGTAAAAGCTTAGTACTCTCCATATATCTCCTTATAAAATAACACATGATTTACTCTGAGGTAGTGTGGTACTTAAAAGACTACTATTCTCTTTAATGTTGAAGAGACATTTGAGCAAAATGCTTGATTTTGTATTTCTGCCAATATTACATAGGCAGAATTGAATAAGCCACACGATTGGACTTTTGCCAAAGACCATAAAATGCCAGGCTTAAAGTCTATAGGCACAACTATTTGTGATAAATTATTTTCCATTTTGAGAAAGATACCAAGTGAGTAATTTTATGGTTTTCTGAATTTAAACTTGGCATGAGTGAATGAGTTCTTCCCGTTGATCAAAGAACCATAATTCCACTCTACAGCTAAGGTGCTATATTAGGGAATCAATTTGAAAACCAAAGGAAGCACCCAGTGTGCTCTGTGATATGCATTGCATGTCCTGGTTTGCTTTTGAATTCTTCGTAATGATTCATCATCCTCTGCAAAGTAAAGATGGCTCTAAAATTTAATCTCAAAAATATTATTTCCTTAAAGATAGAGTCCACAGGGAAGAACACAGGTGTTGGGGTTAAGATAAAACTGCCACTTAATAGTCATATGGCTGTGACAAAGCCATCGTTGGTCCAACTGAAACAAAAAGTGATTTACAAGGTGTAATAATGAAAATGCTATAAAGCAAACATAAAGCAAACATACAGCATAGTGCTTCCCAGAGCTGAGTTTCTCACTAAATGGCACCAGATTCCTGTGATTTCTTTTACTATCTTACTCAAATACTAGGTTACATGTATATTCATTTCTTCTGCTCTTAATTTAATGTAGTATTTACAGTTAAAATGATGGTTTGTTTCCTCTCCATCTTTCTTTATAAATCTTATTTTGAAAATACGGTTTTGTAATTTAGTTTTTCTGGATCTAATCCATTCATCTTTTCACCACCTTGTTATGTCAGTAATGCCTAAGTCCTATAGGTTGATACTATGATTCTTTAAGCAACAGGGTGATGATTACCATCGCCTAAGGAAGGATGAACTTAAGTCTTATAAAGCGGGCTTGTGCAGCGCCTCTGAAATTGACATTCACAATTTCTAAGGAATCAATAATATTTGAGCTTTATAAAATAAGGGAAACCAGTAATTTTGTTTTATGTTCAGAGACAGTGTTTCTTATTTGCCTGCTTTAGTTTGGACTGAATTTATAACTCTGTTCTCTTTTGACTAGTATGGCCTATTCAATAAGCTTTTCTATTTCTAAGCATTAGCAAATCAAATAGGATTTTGAGATTACATGGAAAGATAAATTCACTACAAATATTGAAATTTTAAGATAAATACATCTTTATTCTTTATCATTATTCTTTATGTCTTTCAAAATATAGATTTGAATATCTGTGCTTGAATTTTAGTTCAAATTCCTTATCTAGTAAGGGCCAGATCACATTTTCCAATGAGAATTTTTACAATGTAGTGTTTAATTTTTAATAGTAAGAGATAAAGAATAGCTAATCTTTTCTTTTTTCTATTGAGTATAGCTGATTCACTATAAAACTTTGGTGCATTAGCAGAAAGGATCATCTGTAAATAAAAAATCATCTATAAACTGTAGTGCATCTTAAGTACTCTTTAAAAAGTCTGTAAATTGTGCTGTAATCAGGAGAGATACAACTGGCACTTTCTTTCAAAGGTTCATCTTGGGTAGAAAAATACAAATTTTGAATGTTTTATTTTCATAAGATATAAACATAGAAGAAAAATGTCCCTGAGAATTTACTCACAGATTCACATTTCCTTGAATACAGAGATAAAATGTGCTGTTAGCAATGATATTAAAATGTCAACACAGCCCTGCTTATGAGTGTTGGAGAAAAAAATCTTTACACAAATACTGTTTTATTGAATTGAGTGACTGCAACTCATGTTTTTGTCTGTGCTGATCTAGAGAAGAGATTTTCACAAAGCTATCAGATAGCTCTGATGATCTTTACCCCGCTGACTTCATGGAATTAAGTTAGATAGTTTCAGAGACACCCCATTAACATAGGCAAGTGTTTAATACAATGAGGTCACTAGATGATGCTGTCAAATTTAAATAGTTTATGGTCCCGACTGCTTCCACGGAGCCCATTCACTCTCTAAAATGACTGACACTATGTTTACACACACTATATACCAATTACACTATTAACAACAATATTAAATAGAATAATGATAATTAATATTAATCATGTCAATATAATACATACTGTAAATTTGCCCTAGCAAATTACTAGATAATTCAGTAAGAATTTTGTCACACTGATTAAGTTATGGTACACTGTGATCCACAATATCAACCCAGAAATACCTCATTATTAGTTTTTTGAGCACCTACATGGTCAATAAGCTAAGTGTTGGTAAAGCAGATGGCCATGACACTCTCTGGATCAGATTCTGTGCCAATCTCCGAGAACACCAAAATGAAAAGCTTGCTCCTTTCTTCTAGAAGAATGTACTGATTAATAGCAATAAACTAAATAATACCTGGCTTTCCTGTCCCAAGTTGGGGGTGAAGATGAATAAACAAAACAGCTTTAAAGGCTGACAGTTTAGCTCAAATACAATGCATATGAATCTAGGCAAAAGAGTTATGCCAAACCAACATCTAATCCACCCAGTCAATTCAATTTGATACTTATTTGTATTGCATATATTTTCCTGGCTGTAAATAGAAAATCAGCAAAACCTCCCTATATTGGGGAAGCGGTAGTATTGGATTTAGAGGTAGTGCTGGAAATCCACAGCAGCCAGTCCCAAAAGGAAATGACCCAAAGTCACTCTGGTGTTTGTTCAGGAAATGGTATGAAAAGGAAAACTTCAAATGATTTTTGTAGGAGATGGAGGAGGCTGGATAATTCAGAGCATTCCAAGTCTCAAAATATAACCATTAATTAGGTACTAAACCATAGCAAGCTGTCCACAAACGCTTCAGGCTACTGTGTGTGGAGGCAAAATTAGGAAGTCGCCAAACACAGAACTAGAAATAGTCAATTTTACATCCTTACCAATAAAAGTCACAAGGCTGCGGGGTCAGTAGAGCAGACAAATATACTATTAAATGCCTGACTTTTATTTTACAGACACCGAACTTACTTTACACACCTTTAAAAAAAAAATCAATAATATCTCCAAAAGAAAATAAAAGCACTGACAGGAAAGGCAGTCTCAGGAGAGAAGGCAGATGATGGGGTGTGGAAGAAGAGACTTTCATCACTGTATGTAGACAAGAATATCTGCATTCTTACTGCACTTTGACCCCACATGCATACATCTGCTCACAACTGGCATGGTGATGCAAATGTGTAATATGCCTGCAGTGTTTCAAGTAGCCACAAAGAGGAAACACGTGTATTTCGTAAGGTATAAGAAAGAGATGATGCAGATTCTGAGTCTTGTCAATTCTCTCTTTTGGAATTTGATATTCTGGGAATTTTTTTAAATTGTCCAATTGCTTATGTATAGGATGAGAACAACACAAGTCCCTCACAAAAAAAGTATAATGCTGAAGGGGCAGCAGGAATGCCTCATTGAAGTCAGCTTCAGGAAATACAGGTTTAATTTTCACACATCATGAGCAGCATGTGGGGTAGTCAGTGACACTGCTGTCCCCGGGACCCCTGACGACAGCCTCATTTCTGTGACTCCTTGGCTCTGCGCTCACTACTTGGCCAGATGCCGCGAGTCTGGTTCCCACGCTTGTCTCCAAGCCATGCTGAGGGTCTCCTGCCTGCATCTCACTTCCCACATCTGTGACATAAGTCGATGCTAACTGGCTAGGGAAAAGGCCATCTTTAGCCTTCACAAACTTTACAGGAAGGGCACGCCGGGGTGAGTGGTTGGGATCGTGTTCAGGGTGAGCTGGCAGTGCCCACGACAGCTGGTGGCTAAACTGCTCACACCGAAGATTTTCAAGAGGGAAAAGACAAAATGAAATAACTGCTTTTCTTACGCCTGTGTGAGCAGTTGTGCAAGAATAAAGATCTAGCTTATGGGAAGAAGAAAGTGGTAATGCCCCCAAAAAGGATTTTCAAATAATGGCCACAAACACAAAATTAAATTAATCATGAAGAGTCGAATTTGCTTGTGAGGTGTTTAAACATCAACCTTGCTATCACAACTTAGGTGAAGTATTGTAAAAGCATTACATTCTGTATTACATTCTGTTTTAATTCCATGTACTGAAAGGCAGAATAAAAGTTAAAAAAAGCTTCAGTGGAAACAGAACATTTGTAGTAATAGAAATAGAGAAATTTATTAGAAACATGGTTGCTTTTCCTTTTTCACTATCTTTTGTCCTGGGCATTATCTTCATGCTTTGCATTTAGTAATACAGATTTTTTTTTAAAACTATCTGACTTTCACCCAAATATCTGCTGTTGTTCCCCCATCATCAGGTAAGAGTCACCTCTGCATGAAGCACGAGATGCACCTGCCCTGAGTGTGCCAGCCTCTTCCTAGAGTCCAGATTTGTGCAGAGGCCCAGCAAGAACCTGGTCCAGGGAGCCATTCAACTTACAGACTCTGGGGCAGCCTCGCAAATTTCATAAAAATACCCCAAATTTTCTCTCACATGAAAGAACTCATTGCTTCTCCTATCAATTAAAAAAAAAGTGCTAAAAGATCAAATTGTAACTTGGTAAAATAATGAAATATAAGCTATACTTATGAAGTTAAATGAATCTAAAGATTAGACATCTCGGACAAATGTAAATATTCATAGCAAAAGGTGCTAAATTTAGGGTATCTTTTTAAATTCCTGACTCAACATAGATAGTCATAAATTACAAAGTACAGCCTTATTTTAGCTCATTAAGTTTATTTTCATTTTAGGCAACATTTTTTGTGCTTCCTGCTGACAAAACCACTTGTGCACTGTAGATTATAAACAACAGGGTATAAAGCTTCAAAACTGTGCTTAAGAAAAGAATGCTTAAGAAATAAAGATTTTTTTCTTAAAAAAACTAAAAACTTTTCTTAGAGGGCATACATATTTTAATAAAGGAACATATATTAAATGGAAGGATAAATAAATAAATGCCTTCTCTAAGGCAGATTTAAAAATGTATTATTTTAATCAAAATATGCAGTATGTCGCTAAGGTTTTCTAAAAAACAAAACAATGTCAATTTCAAAGATATTTTGTAAATCAAGAATAGTGAATCCTCTTTTATGAGGTTGTCTATTGATATTTGATGTTTGAACACATCAATAATTTGAATAGCATTGCACTCATATGAGAATAAAGAAATCAAATAATATAAGAGAAAATTCATAAAACAGATTCATATATATATATAGCATATATGATAAGCAAGGCTCATAAATCAGTTATACTGGGGCCTGAGTATTTAATAATTCACCTCACCAAAGGCAAAACTTGTAAGAAAAAATAAGTTCAGCCGAGGAAAAAAAGATTATCTGTGAAAGCAAAACAAACAGAGATTTAATATAAAAATATGGAAAAATAAAATAAATGAAGGAAAACTCTTTTAGAAATAATAATAGGGTAAACAAACATCCCAATAGATGGACTCAAAGCTAAAATAGATATGTAATGAATTTGAAAACTGGCAAATAGAAATAATCAAATCTGAGGAAGAGGGAAAATATTGGTCCCTTACCAGAATCAGTGACACTATATTTAAGGTCTACTTTTAAATCATGCCTGTTGAGTCTCCAAAAATAGAAAGATTGGTAGAAACAAAAAGATTAGGAAGTCAACAAATTCTAGAAAATACCAAGGATAATGTGACCAAATGGATGTAACTTGAGAAAGTTCAACATTCAAAACCAATTCAGTATATATATAGAGACTAACCCCACCCCCAACCAGCTATAAATAAGAATTTCCTTAGCCTAATAGCCAAAAAAAACTATGGTTTCTATCATATTTACTGAACAACAAACATTTTCCCTCTAAGATCAAGTACAGTCTATTCTCACTCTTGTTCAAAACTATACTAGCTGGTGCCATAAAGAAATCAAAAGAAGTGATGTTTATAGATTTGAAATAAATACAACAGGTTATACATCAAGATGATATAATGGCGTCTATACAAAATCTTTATGGGTCTTATACAAGACTCTTACAATTAATAAAATAATTCAGTAAGGTTAAATTTAGCTTCATTAACAAAGTCAATAAAGCCATCAATTGTAATGAACAATTGAATACCAGAGGTTAATGTGCCATTTACTAGAGCATTGAGAAAAAAGAGCTATGAGTCAAAGTATAAGTCTAACAAATTATATGCAGTATATGTACCCTAAAAGTTACAAAATATTGATAGAAGAGAGCAGATGACCTAAATATGTTTATACATCACAAAACTCAATACTTTTAAAATATCAAATTTCCATATATTGACCTGTAGTTTCATTGCAGTCTCTATCAAAATTCCAGTAAGACTTTCTAATGTTAATAAAAAAGGAAAAGATTTTAAAATGTAAAGGCAAAAGGACTAGGTTTAGACTAATTTGGAAGAAGAAAGAATTTGGAATATTTGCACAATTTAATTTCAAAGATTACTTAAAAATTACAGTAATTCAGATAGTATTATAGCAAACAGGATAGTTACAGAGATCAATAGTTACAGAGATCAATTAGAGAACAGAGTCCAGAAACTGGCAGGCCCATAAGAAAATGACAAATTGATTTTGATCAAGGTGCAAATGGAGAAAAATTAACTTTTCACAAATGTTTCTAGTATAATTGGACATCTTTATGCAAAAAAAGTGAATCACAAACAATAATCCCCATCTTATGCAAAAATTAACCCAAAATCAATTAAACCAAAATATAAACTGTGAAGTGCCCAAATCTTAGAAGAAAGCACAGCAGGAAAATATTTGTCCTTGATTTTAACAAATTATATGTAGATAGTATACCAAAATCAAAATCTGTAAGTGAAAAATAATTAAAGTGGATTTTATTATTTATGAAATTTTGCTCTAATAAAAGAACCATTAAAATAGTGCAAAGATAAGCAAACGACTGGAAGGAAATTTTTTGCAAATCACATATCTGACACAGCAGAATAGAATGTGTATAAAGAATATATTTAAAAAACTCTCAAAATAGGGCCTCCCCTGGTGGTGCAGCAGTTGAAAGCTGGGCTGCAAAGCTGCCCGCAGCCTCTGCAGAGCCGGTTCAATCCCTGGCCGCCGGCAAGGGTCCCACATGGTGTGCAGACCTCTCCTGCCAAGCCTGCTGCTCCCCTCAGCAGTGTATTTCATCAGTCAGTCTGCCTGCTCTGCTCTGCTCCCCGCTCTGGCTCTGGTGAATTCTCTCACCCTCCTGCGCCTCTGACTGTACCCAATGCTTGTATAAATAAATAAATAAATCTTTAAATAAAAAAAAAAAACCTCTCAAAATATTACTAAGAAGCAACTAAGTAAACATAGATAGAGATACATACAGGTCTTTCAAGGAAGAAGGTACGGGAGTAGCAGATAACCACATGAAAAGTCACTAAGGAAGTGTAAACGGAAAACACATCATATACGTATTTGAAAGGCAAAAACGTACAAAAGAATAATACAGGGAGCTGGCGATGATGCAGCAGAGCAACCTGGAAATCTCCTTTACTGCTCTAAGGAAATGTACAAATGACTGCTACTTCAGAAAATCTTTTGATGCTTTCTTATAAGAGAAAAAATACATTTACCATAAAGCCCTGGGTCCCCATTCTCAGTGTAATATTTATATTAGCACTTAGTGAATATATTAGCACAAGTCCAGACACTGATTTTTTTAAAGCAGACTGATGTGAAACTGTCTCAAATGAAACAAATGGAAAGTCAACCTAGTGTGCAACAAAAAGCGTGAGTTGCATGGCAGACTAAGGAGTCCTCCTCAGCAATAAAAAGGAACAAACTATGGATTATATTCGATGAAATGGTTGAACATCAAAAATATATTAAGCAAACTGGAAGAAGCCAGACTCAACAGGATGTATCCTGTAAAATCCCATTTTTATGACTTTCTGGAAAAAGCAGTAAGCAGGAAAGGGAAAAATATCAGTGGTACCAGATGTTCAGTGTGGAAGGGAGACTTGAATGAAGGAGCACAGGGGAATTCCGTGGGAAGGTGTACTGGAACTTGGCTCCACCGTGCTGTGTATTTTTCAAAATTAATAAAACTGTATACCAAAAATGTTAACCTTTCTTGCATATGAATTTAAAAATAAATTTAAAAAAATATAAAAACACTTATCAATGCATAGGAATATGTCATTTGGAAGCAGAGAATGTTTTCTAAATAATGCATTCAAAGCAAAAAGTGTAAAGAAAAATGGTAACTTTTACTACCTTCAAAAGCAAATGAAAAAAATTTTATTTGCTCTATTTAGAATAAAGTAAACCATGTTAATGTGCAAAATGAAACTGGGATAAATCATTTAAAACATGTCAGAGAAAAGAGCTGATATTCTTAAGTTTCAAACACTGTTACACAGGAATAACAAGTTCATTATCCCAAAAGGAAACCTGGTCGACCAATAAAGGGATCCTTTATAAAAGAAAAAATGCAATGCCTAAGAAAGAGCAAAAGAAAGTGGACTGTCAACTAGCTAACACTGTTACACAGAACTATAAACTCATGTGATAAAATGCATCTGCTGTCCCTGGATTTGGCAACTACAAAGACACTGTAAACTTTGGAATTCAAGAGAGAGACAGGAAACCAGATCACTTGCTGTGAATTAGGAGATACAGTGAAAAAGTAAATGCAGATAAAGAAACAGTCCACTCTAAAACCTGCAATCTGTGATTGAGGTATGTTAGTTTACATATATGCATACATATACCACATATACACTACATACACTACATGTAAATATACACACTGTGTACAGACTTTTTCAAGACTAATGAATACACTTACTTATTTCACTGAAAAGAAAGCAATTATTTAAAGTGATAGAAGATAATTTTTTTAGATTAAAAAGTCTTTGAATGAAGGAAGATTTGTGAAAGAGGACTTGAAATCACAATCAAACCCTAAATCAAGGAGAAAATGTTGGCCATTTAAAGCCCTCATTATAATTTCTGAAGATTTATAATGTAATTATGAATTACATAATCGATATGTAGCTCTAGTTCATTTTGTGCATAGGCAAAAAAAAAAAAACTATGAAAAAAGGTGAACAGAGAAGACTATTGTGATTTAAAATGCAAAGTTGTCTCATTAGTTGACCAATATTATGAGGTTGCAAAAGTATTCCATTCATCCTTCCAAAAAACGCGTCATGCTAAGGAAAATTCCTTACACTTATTAAACTGTAGGTTTAAACAAGATTACAAAGCCAACCTACCGTGCATTTCATCACTATTGTTTTTCATCTTGAGTTTCCAGCAAAATGAATGTTATTTTCTCCTCATTTTGTTCATCACACTGGCTCCACTTTTGAAGCCAAAATGTCCAATTTGAACTGAAGGCCAAAATTAGTCTTCCAGAAGTAACAGTTTCCTGAGGGAAAACAAAACAAAACAAAACCTATTACAGTGCAAATTAAAAATCTGGAAAATTTCAGCTTGATTTTGCACAAGTCCCTTCTTACCAGCTAAAAAGATAATTATGTGAGGACAAATGTTTTTGGAATAATTTCATTGAAAGTATTGGTAAGCAACATAAAGACCAATATAGTTTAATACAATTATAAATCACAGATTTTTATTTTGTAGACATAATTGTCATTTGCAAATGTTTTATGCTTTATAGCTGACACTTGGTTTTATATTCATGTTGAAATTCACACATGGAAAATTTAATTTGCAGTAGTTCTACATTTAAGTCAACATAACAAGAAATAGTTTCACTATTTCAAAAGTAAGGTTGGAACCACAGAGTGAAGGGATCCTTAGTGAACTGTTAATTTGAAAAAGTTACTGAATTAAGATAGTCTCCCCTTCCTGAAGCATGTAAATATAAAACTGCAAAAGATACTGTTTTGAATAGTTGGATGTTTTCAAAATCCTTAAAGCAGGATCTCATTTCTAGTAATACAAACCAGGTTATTTGGATAATCATCTTTCTGAAAAGAAGACAGAATTTTAAATGGTGAGCTTCATGTTGTCCATACACACGTTGATTGTGAATGATGAACACCTGGACTTTAATGTACCAAGCGATGCCAAATAAAAAAGTTAAAAAGAAATCCTACACAAATACATAGTCTACAAAATTTCTATAAATGCCATCATGCACTTGGCCAGATTAAAAAGGGACAAAAAAGAAAATACATCTTGAAATAGGTTTATACCAAAAATGCCTCAACCTCCGGAATTCCCAGGGTGAAATTCCAAGCCACTTCCCGGCCCATAAAACATAAACCACAGGGGCAAGCTGAGACCCCCAGTGAGACAGAGGCCTCTAGATTGGAAGGTGGTGGTTTTAATAAAGGGAACTTACAAGAGGCTGGTCTTCTGCGGCCACAAAGGAAGCGGATTTCTGGGTCTGTTTGCCAGACTGGGGCGCGTGGAGGGGCCTGGACTGGAATTGGGCACGTGCGCTGCCAGGTGCTTCTGAGTGCCCAGCACTGCTCTCAGGGTGGAACCTGGAAACAGCTCCAGCTGTAGGAACAACAGGAAGCCGGAAGAGCTTGCGGTGGCACCTTTGGTTCAGCTGTGGGTTAAGTGGAGACATGTTCCCCCCACGAGTACCCCCAAAACACAGCAGTGACTCTCCTAATCTCTCCACAGGAAGGAATCATTTCAGTGCGTTCAAATGTAAAGAAAATTCTTGGCAAAGAAAACCATTGCTAAATTTGACCATATTAAGGTGAAGACATGAGTAGAATAAAAGTTATATATAGAATAGGAGAATTTGCAACATGTAACTGATGAAATAATTGGATATGAAATACATAAAGAGCTCCGTAAGTCAATATGAAAAAAAAAAAACTTGTAAAACTGGATAATACGATTGAACAGGTCTTTTACAAAAATTGAAATCCAGGGAACACAGCAAGACACATGCTCAGCTTCATTATTAATTACATAAAAGATTTGAGCATTGTACCATTTGACTTTTTTGCAGAATGTATTCTTAATAGGTTGCTACACATTATATTTTATAATTAAAGGAGAAAACTATAATAAAGGCAAACAGTAAACCAGTTCTGAATTTTCCAAAGTTCCAAATTAATCAGATCCAAAAGCCTGATTTCACCTTTTGACTCATGACAAATGTACTAAATATTGTACGTCTGGTCTGTGCTCAAAGCATTTTGTGAGCGTTATCTTACTTAATGCCACTGATGTGCATTACTGTTACCTGCTTCAATGTTTGAAGAGCAGACTGAGAAACAAGGAGACAGGGAAGTTTATCCACTCACTTGGCTCTGCCAAAGCAGCTCCATCGCAACCTGCACAAATTAGGTTTGTGTGCACCTGCTGCAGAGTGACGTCTGAGTCTGCTGAAGTGGGAGAGTCACTCGCTGCCTGGAACTCCATTAGCAAGAGTCGGCAGACCTGAGAGGTGTGTGTCTCCATGTTTAACTTAAGTGTGATAAGGAGGCATGTCAGCAAGGAGACTTGCAACAAAATAAAGGTAACAGATGGTGGAGTATAGAATCTGTGCCCTGTCTGACATCTTTGAGCTGAATGTCATTCCTGGTGAAAGGAGGAATTAGTTGTAAAGTCCTAAGAAGTCTTTTTTCCTGAGGGCAAGTTCTAGGCTGTGTGCCCAGGGCACTCGATTTGCTATTTTTTAAATATGTATATATATTTTTATTCTTTTTTTAATTTTATATATTTTTACATCATTTTTCATTTTTGCACAATGTATGCATTTTTATCTTGGTTATAATCCCCATACAATTCCCTCCCCGCCGCCCTTGTTCGGTTTGCTCTTTTGTAAAGAACTCATCCTTGTCTGGCAGGAAGAACAGGGAAGTTTTCAAAAGCCTTGGAGGCATCACCTCTGGCGTGGAGACTGATCTTATGTGCGTTCCAAAAGCAGCCATTGCATCAAGGGAGACTCAGGCAGGTTCCAAGGTGAATCAAGATAAAGTCTAGGGCAGAAATAGTGGTGACTACCGGGTAGACTGATCTGTGAGCATTCAACCTAGCAAGCTCAGGTATTATTGGTGAGAATTTTTCAGAGTCCTGAAGAGCTTTTCTTTGGCGTTAGGAATAAAAACAGGACTTGGGACACTGAATCTAATGTATTATCATCTGTGTCACCAGACTGTTCAGACCTTGGAAACGTTTCAAATACAGGTGCCTCATACATAAATAAAATGTTGATTTGAAGATGTGGGTAAACTATATTTGAACTGACTTGCTTTAGGAAGTGTTAAATAAAGTAAAATGATATGTTAATTGGCAATTTAGATTTCAAGAGCAAAACATATCTATAACTACTTATAAATATTTATTTTAATAAGTATCCCCAGCAAAGGTTAATTTAAATATTCACATGTTTTCAAAGGCAATCTACCTCTAATTGATGATGAATAATAAACAGGCACTGTACTAAGTGGAAATCCAAAAGCATTTAAGAAGATTAGTTCGACTTCATTAATAATTACTTTAAAAGATCTCAATGTTACACCAACATATTTTTGCTGATTTGGTGGAGTTCTAATGATTGTCATATGCTAGATATTATATTTTAAGGAGGAAAATGCCAAATGCAAAAAAAGAGGAATAAGGACAATAAAAAGATTAAAGGTGACAGTTTTAATTAATGAACTCTAATATTTTCAGATCAAATGGGAAAATGTAGTAATAGTTTTGACCAACTAGGATCTTATACACAATTAAAAATTCTACACAGAAAAATCACAGACTCCTCATTGCACTGGAAACATTTTAAAATGGAACCTCAATAAACATATACATATTTATTCTTTATTACCTATGTCTGTTTGCTGGAATGTAAACTTCCTGTAATCAGAGACTTTACTTAGTTCAGGAGGTACCTCAAGCATAAAGGCCAATAATTACTCAACAAACATTTATTGACTAACTGATTGATTAAATGTAACCTTATTAAGCAGTTATGTTAAATGTAACTTACTTTTAATGAAACTGATAGCAAGAGAAGTCATTGAGGAAAGGTTTATATATTTCATTGTTTTCTTTAAATGCCTTTCCACTTATGGATAGATTTTATTTCTTCAGTGTACAAGGCTTTTCTATCTTGGCCAAATTTATTTCTAGATATTTTATTCTTTTGGCTACTACCATAAGTATATTGGTAAATAATTATTTCTTAATTTCCTTCTCAGATTACATATTGCCAGTGGATGGAATTTGAAATAATAAGTGAGTATTCATTCTCGACCTTGTGACTTAACTGAATTTGTTTAAGTCTAATAGTGTTTAAATCTTTAGGATTCTCTACATATAAAATTATGTGGTCTATGTACAAGGCTGTTTACTTCTTTCTTTCCAAATAGGATACATTTTATTTCTTTTCCTTGTATTATTCCTCTGGCTAGGATTTCTAGTACTAAGTTAAAAAGAGGTGGCAATGTGGACATTATTACCTGGTTCCTGATCTCAATGAGAAGGCTGTCACGCTTTCACACTGGTTAATTTCTATAATGTCCTTTAATAAATTGTGTGAACATCCTTCCATCCTTTCTTCCTGCCTGCCTACCTCCCTTCTCTGTCCTCTCTTTCTCTCCCTTTTTGCATTTAATGATATTATCACATTTTTTTCCTTTATTCACTTAATGGGGTGCATTGCACTGGTTGTTGAGTGATCCTTGAGTTCCTGAATCAGCCTCACTTGGTCATGGTACATAATAATTTTAACATGCTACTGAACTTGGTTTGCCAGAATTTTGATGAGAATTTGGGCATCTATGCTTTTTTTTTTTTTAAAGAGTTATTTATTTATTTATTTATGCATACAAGAGCTAGGGTACAGGCCAGAGATGTGGGGTGTGAGAGGATTCACCAGAGACAAAGTGGGGAGCAGAACAGACAGATTGACTGAAACACACTGCTGAGGGGAGCAGCGGGTGAGACAGGAGAGGTCTGCTGCACCGTGTGGGTCAGCTACCTGACCAGGGATCGAACTCCTGCTATAGTGGCTACAGATAGCTTAATAGTGCTGAGACTTAACCCACTGTGCCACCAGAGAGGCCTAGGTGTCTATATTGGTTAAAAAAAAAATTAATGTTTATCCTTCCTTATGACTTGCTGCTTTTCACTGATTCAGAATATATTTTTAGTGTTGCAGTTTCTGTATGTGTATATATATATATATATATATATATAGATATACAGATATATAGATATATCTATATCTATAGATATAGATATAGATATCTCTCCCAAGTGTGTATATATAGAGAGAGATATATAGATATATCTATATCTATATAGATATCTCTCCCAAGTGTATATATATATATATATATATATATATATACACACACACACACACAACAATTATATATATAATTGTTTCAGTTACTAGAAAAATAGAATTTGTATTACATAAATTAAGAAATATCTATGTCTACACTTTAAAAAAAAGATTTTAATTGTATAAAAAAATTAAGATAACATTCTGACACTTTTCTGCCTATGAATAAGATGTAAATAATAAAAGATAACATTTTTACCCAGCATCTTTGGTAAACCTATTTACAGTGCCAGTAGAGACAAAAAGGTACATTCAAATTAAAGATTTGGTTACAAAGCCATTATTTTTCCAGTTTAAAATAAATTGTGAACCTAATAAATGATGGTATAGCTTTATTTCATTTTTATGAGATATAACAATACAATTTTTGTATGCATTTATTATAGGAAAAATTGTGTTTCAGTGTAAAACTATGGGCCCCTAAAGCATAGATTTTGGTTTCTCAGATGTATAACTATATCTGAGAAACCAGAAAGATGTCAATTAATAAATTAATTAAGTTCTACAACGTACCCACTATTTGCGATACACCGTCAGCTGCAGTTAACTGATTCTGCTCTTTTACAGATTGGTTGATTCCCTCCCCTCTGTGGAAAAGCCCACTTCATCTCCATTTGCAATATTCCATTACTCTATATGTTATTGTACGGTTTTAATTTTTTCCTCATATCAGTTTTAATATCTGTCTGATTCCATCATATAATGTGGTTTAAATAAAATCTGTTGTGTATTTCATTTACCTATCTTGATTTTATCTTTGTCTGAAATTCCCACATTAAGACAGTTTTGTCTTAGTCAACATGAAATCAGTCTATAAGCTCCCTGAGGTCTCAGTGCTCTTCTGCTTGTTACTCTGAGTGCACCCAAGAGTCCCCCAAGACAAAGCTGTCAATAGTCAATTAACCATATAATCAGGCTTATTAGGTGACCGATAGTCCAGGACTACTTAGGATCCCACCGGTACTGCTCTCCCTGTCAGTGATGGTGAAAAACCAGATTCTCATAGAGAGACATGACATGAATATCGTGAGGAAAACCATTTTTAACACCCATAATGGTGATTAACAAGGTACTGATTTGACCATAAAAAATTCTGTTTAACATCTATACTGCTAGTGAGAAAAGGCCAGTCTTATGAACAATAGAGAATGGTAGGTAAAGCTCATCTAAAAACTTTCACTTGAGAGGGGCCTTATTTATCACAAGCTGATCATCTCTGCTGCGTGCATTTCTGATTTGGGTAATGGACTCCCTTTCAATGGACATAAATAAGACAAAATAATAAAAACAAAAATAAAAAAATACACATAGCATTACGTTGCCAAAAAGGAGGCATTTTGAAATGATCCAAGACATAACAACAAGCAAAATTATAAATCTGAACCATATTTCAGATGTTTAAATCAAAATAATTTATAACCAGCTTACTTGAAAATCCACTGATATCACAATCTTGCTTGGCTAAACCTATGGTGATTACATATAAAATCTAGAAAAATATCTCAAATTAACACATCACTCATTCTAACAGTACCCACTCTATGCAATTTCAGAAAGTAGATAGATACATAGCCAAGGTAGGTGAAATTTCCTACTCTATTAAATTGGCATGTTTAATTAATACAATATAAGAACTTTTAAATTATAGCCATATTAAGCAGACATCAAAAATTTGTACAGTTATAATTTATATTGTTAAAATAATGTATTTTATGTGACTATAATGAGTATCACCTACTCAAAGATAATAAACCTTCCCACCACTAAATAGGCTCTTCTGTCTATTCTTGATAACAAAATGAATGTCATTTCCGTCAGTCTGAGTTGGATTTTAATTTTCTTTCTGTGCCATTTCTCTTTGCAGTCAACAGATGTTCTGCACAACACAGAGAATAATGTGCCTGCAGAAGCCAGCCTCTAGCTTTTAAGTGAAAGAGTTGCTATAAAATGCTGTATCTTGAGTTTTGATCATAAAATTTCCAAATGTAGGTACCTCGATCAAGCACTAAAACAAGACAACTCTTTCCTTTATCACACTGAAATAGCTGGTTATTGCTTCTTTGGGGAATCAATGTATTAACTTCAAAGACAGAACTTCAGTATCATCTGTTGCTGCAATAACTGTTCAATATTTTCCCTAGTGTTGAGTGAACTTGAATTTCCTTTCCCAATTCTGTAGTTGAAAATAATTGCTTTGCTTTTCCTACGTGATAACTGTGGCAGAATAGTTGTGAAAAGAGACTACTTCTTAAGTTTGGAATGTTGAAATAATTCGTACCATGCACTATCATCTCAGGAGGATCGAGGTAATGAGCGTTCGGATTCACTACACAATTTGGGGGACACTTTGTACTATTATGTCTTAATGTTATATAAATATACCTAGTCCTTGAGTGGTCGACATACACTCAGGCATGGGTCATATCCACAGCTCTAGCAGGACTAGTTTATAGGTGGACTTGACTGTGTAACTGTTCAGAGTACCCCATTCTCTAGCTGTGAATCCTGAAAATTCTCCCAAACAGCGTTTCCAAGCTTCTGTTCTTGAAACCAGAATAACATAACAACACATTATTATCAAATTATCACATTTAAAAGAACACAACATTTGGTTTAATGACCCCCTTTTAATTAATTGCACGGGTTGTGTTTTGAAAACTGTTGATTTACAAAAACAAAGCAAGTGATGGATCACACAGACATAATTTTAGTCAGTTTGTCTGTTTTACTTATTCCCAGTAATTTCACCAGGTGTTGTTTAGGTTTCAAATTCAGTCAAAACACTTGCTCCAAGTAGGATTTCAAAAATTAACCTACTTTGGTTTATTCACAGCCTGATTAAATATAGATAATTAAAACTTACGGATACAGAGCCCTGTTAAATTACTATAGTTTGAGTGAATGTGTGGAGTAGATTATTATTTGTACATAAGCTGGCACAAAAATAAAACAATCATGGTGGGGAAGACATACCAAGATACAATGTTTTCTGTTGTCTACATTTTTTTCCAAAATAGCTTCTTTAAACTAATTTGAAAAGGGTGGGAAACTCAGAGAATCTGTGGTCTATGTCATATGGAAAAACTCGTTGTCCTCAACTTTCTTCAACAAGTGCTGTTGTTCATTGTACGGTGTGAGACTGGAATTGATTGTCAAGGAAATTCTATCTGCATTAAAATCCTTTTGTGGCAAATAAAAGAATGAAATCCTACTTTCCTAAAAGTGTTAAAATGGTCATTGTTGGAAACTGTTACTACGTGAGATGTCTGAGTCCCTTTTGTGAATCTTTCCTATTTGTAGGAATATCAGAATTTCAAACCACCATGAATTATTAGAAAATGATTGCTATTATAATAGATGATATGTGTGAAATTCTCTAGCACATCTGCAATAGAAAACTCTTGCTTTATTTCTTTCATGTGTTTGTACATAAAACAGATTAAAAATGCAAAAAGAGCTTTGGACTAGATCTCTTCCATATGTTACTTTAAATATGAAAAAGTTACATGCTACCTGTGATCTTAATTTTCACATAGGTCACTTTTAAGACTAAACAGTCTCTTCAGGGAGGCAAAGAAAAATAATGTACATACAAATTCTAGGAATATTCTTGGCTTTGTATTTGCTCTGCAATTGTTATGTCTTAAATTGCTTTAATTATAGCATCACATAAAAATCTTTATAGTCACTTACTCAACAGTCTACTTCCAGATTCTTAGAGTAATATAAAACATGGTAAATATCCCAATTCTCCATGCTGTCCTAGTCCATCATATATCGGCTATCCTATTCCATCACAGCTGCTGAGAAATCTACTACGTGTATTCTCAGTGTTTAATTTTTTATTTAACCTGAATAGAATAAAATATGTAAATGAAAAAAGCAAGTAACAAAAAACTTTAGAAAAAATGCATTGCCTTGTGTCATTTTCTCTACAATATTACTGCATTTTGTGTTAGCATTAATTATGTGAGGCCATTTTCTGAAGAATTAAAAATGCCTAATAAAGTCAACCAAATTGTCATTCATATGTAGCTCAGAATCCAAATTATAATAATGCTTTTAATTGAGTAACTAATACACTGTGTATCCGCCTTACACTTGTAGCTACTACACACATTATGTAAACACCTTCAAATAATAATTATTCATTAAAACATAATACTATAGATCAATATAATATAGATTTTCATCTTTGTTAACCTATTTCCAAAGAAATGCTATTTTCATAAAAATACAAAAGCATGGCATTCAATGTTTTATCTCACTGCGTTGTTACTGAACATAGGAAAGGACCAATATGAATTTCATTATCAATTATATTTTCTTCAATAGTTATGAGACCTCTCTTTCATACCAGTCATATGCCTTAATAGCATTTCACTTTTTTTTTTTAAGATTTATTTATTTATGCAAACAAGAGCTGGGACACAGGCCAGAGATGCAGGGGGTGAGAGGATCCACCAGAGACAGAGCGGGGGACAGAACGGACAGACTGACTGAAATACACTGCTGAGGGGAGCAATGTGTGAGTCAGGAGAGGTCTGCTGCGCCATGTGGGTAGCCAGCAGGGATCGAACTCGTGCTGTAGAGACTGTTGATTGCTTCACAGAGCGGTGCTTAACCCCTTGCGCCACCAGGGAGGCCCAATAGCATTCACTTTTTGAGAATACTTTCATATTTGTATTAATTTAAGTTCACTTACTTCCTCCAAACAGCTCTAGATATTTAATATACAAAATTCACCAGCTTCAACATTATTGAATCAACATAATAATGAAGACACAATACAAACCAGGGATTTCAAAGAAAGATCGACTCTGTCTTATTAATGTCATAAACAGAGTGAGGTAGAATTTACATTATCATTTAATAGATGAGAAAATCACTTCAAAGGGATTAAAATAATCTTTTAAAAGTCTGTGTGAATAGAGTACTATGTTCCAAATCTATCTGCTCATTGTCTCTCCCATGTTCAAATTCCCATTTTCTTTTCCAACAGACTCCATTTTGCTTGAGGTTAGTTTTTTGAAGCTTTTTTTTGGTTTGTTTTGGTATTTTTTAAATTATATATTATAGTCTAATCAGATTATCTCAAAAAATAAAAACTGAATACAAGAAAGTAAAATGTCAATATAGAATCAGAGGAACAATCAGGTATTTTCAATCCTTCAGCCTCCTTTCAAATAACAAAAGATAATGTCCAGCGTCATTTGACATGCAGTTCTTATTATATGCTCACAGATATCTGGAATACTTTCCCAACATGTCTCCAAGTTTTGCGTTCTATACCTGATGGGGGTTAGGGAGGAAGGGTCGGGCACCTTACCTGGGACAGGAATCTGCACGTACACACACGCACAGGCTGCATACAAACACAGTGTGGTTAGTACTCTGCTTTCTTTGAACTCTTATTTTGAACTGTGAGTCCTGGCCCAGTGACACCTGAGAAGTGTTGGACATCAATGCCATCAGGAGAGCAGGCTATACCTGGGTCAAGATGAACAAGGAGGCAACAAATTCTGGGAGCTTAGCATGAGGAAGACCACGACACCAAGCATGATGGGCTGTTGTGATGGGCTGCTCAGTTAAGGCCAGCTCGAATGAAATTGTCAGAATGGTGTTTTGAGGTAACATACCTGCTGTTTTCCCAGATCTCTGGCTTTCTGACAATAAAGCACAACTTAAAGATTCAATTCCTGTCTCTGTTTGCGGGCTTCTGCCAAGCCCAGCATTTGCAGCTACATACCTTCATGTTCCTATTTTCTGTATTTCCATTAAGTTAATATTCTAAGAAATGGCATTATTTTATATCTCTAATGCTCAAAAAGGTCAAGTTTTCCTTTACAAATACAAAAGATTCAATCTAGTTCATTAAGAGCCTTCTCATTCTAGATTTAAAATAGCTTCCTTTTTTTTTTTTTTTCTTTTTTCTTCTGAAACTTCTCCCTTCTACCCAGAGAATGTGATTGGAATGACTCAGGATTTTGGTCATGGAATTCTGTCCTACTCCACCTAATTGGCTTCTCACTGCCCTTATTTTTGCCTACTGAAATCTTGTTAAGGACCCCCTCAAATCCTGTGTGAGTCCTTTCCTGACTTTCTTAGGCTTGTGATCCAATATTTAACCTACACTTATAATTACATTACAAATTTTATAATTTGAAATGTTTTCTAGTTGCTGTAAATTTGCTCCATCTTCTACTCAAGAACTGCTTGGTGCCTAATCTGAGCATGTGTACACAGGTGTCTCATGAATGACGAATTGAAATAATAGCCATAAATGTATGCCATCCAGACAGTTAACTTGTTATGCCTCAGGGTTTATTTTCTTTTTATATCTACTATTCTGGGACCAGTGCCCACTTGCCTTTGTGACATATTGGAAAGAATATGGTTGAAACACTTTCCTCCATAGTCACCTTGCTTGATATTCTAAACTACATGCCTTCTGCTTGTGTCATCTTTTTTTCTCAGATATATTTTTTTTTCAATTACAAAATTCTATGTCATGTAGACTACATCTCAGAATTTCTGCATTCTTCCAGGAATGTCTCAGTGAAAACTATAGATCTTCTTTCCAAATTAATTATTTTTATATCCAATTCCCTTATGGTCCTCTCATTAAAAGTCCATTTCAACCTCATGGAGTCTCGGCGAAATCAGAATAAAGGTGAATCTGCCAGCCTCATTAAGTTTTTAAAATAAGTTTTCAACTGAAAAGATTGCAAGAAGAATGAAAGACCACTGTCAAAATCAAGCATTATTCATGCTGGCATTTTTCTCTATGGTTATATTTGGCCAAGAAGAAGTCAAACATATTCAAAGTCTCATGTGAATAGCAGAATAACATCTATTTTAAATTCCAAAATCTGTTATTGAGGGAACTGGTAAAGTCATTTGATTTCCCTGGGTTTCAGTTTGCACAGATGTAAAATTCGAGAAATTTTGATAATATATATATTTAAAAATATATTTTAACTTATTCAAGCTTCATACTGGAGCTGTAAATTCATATCTAAGAAGCTATGAAATAAGTCATTCTCAAAGTAATTAAATCATACAATATCAAGTTCAGATGGGCATTTAAAGACCACTTGAGCCTAGTTTTTCACATCAGAACAGACACCACAATGGTCTGCATGCCACGGGGGCATTTCCTATGGCAAATACATTCTGCAATAATGAGTTTATTACATTAAAGCATAACCTGTTCAACTGTTGGGCAAGATAGCTTGTTGGAAATTTCTTCCAGCATATATTTTTCATTTAATCTCCTGTCCATCCTTAGTTAAAAAGTGTTAAGAGACTTCTAAAATTGTTCTTTTAGAAATGTGGTGTATTATCCATGACACCCACATGGTAAGGATTTAAAAACAGGGTTATTTTAGCCAACCAGGGCATCATCTGTGGAAGGCAGAACTCTCAAAAAGCACTTTCTCTCCTCAGATTTCAAACCCTAAACCCCAGTAATATGATTACAAGGAGAAATCACTCTAGTGACACCATTAATTATATATTTCATTATATTATACATATTGACATTGAGGGAAGTTTTCCAGGTGTGCCTGACCTAATTCTGTAATCCCTGCAAAGCAGAATGTTTTCTCTAGCTGATGGCATACAAATAACTAGAAGGACTGGAAGTAGGAGAAGGATTTGATACGTTTTTGCAGACTTTGAAGGAGACAAGTAAGAAGGCGGGAAGTGACTTCAGCAGTAGAGAGACCCCCAACTTATTCCCAGCAGACAATGGAGACCTCATTCCCACACCTGGCAGGAACTGGCTTCTGCCAGTAACCTGGGTGAGCACGGCAGCAGGTTTCTCTGGGGACCTTCAGGTGAGATCTCTGGGCAGGAGGCAACTCAGTACAGCACTGTGGTGCCCTAGTGGAGAAGCATATCACACGTCTCCCGCTGTCTGACCTACAGAAAGCTGAGCTCATAAAACCATGTTGTTTAAGCTGCGCAGTTGGTAGTGATTTGTCTCTAATTTGAGTTACAAGTTATTTAGAACGATATAGCTCAATATCCCTACATCTAGTTATCCTTTTTTGGGGTATTTTTTCCCTTTAATTGATTTCCAGTCACAGCAAAATAATACACCATCTAAGAAATGATGTGGTACAGCATTTATTTGTAAATCAAATACTGATGTGACTGAAGTTTTTCCTAAAATCTCACCAAGGGACCCAGAATTTTTCCCTCAAAGGAAAATGTTTCAATTAAGCTATAATCATGAAAAATGCATGTTTGTCATAAAGACTGATATTTCATGGTAAGAAAAGCATAGCTTTCTATTCCTTAGGATTTCCAGAGAGAAGTTACTCATGTTCGAATAACCAGCATGGAAATTTAGGCAAAAAGAAACGAATGAAAAGCAATTAATTCAACTGCTTCTTTTCTTCATTATTTAATTAAAAGTATTATTATTTAATCAAAAGACTACAAAACAGATTCTTTGTTGTCAAATTTTGTTTCATAAGCATTCCGATTTGTAAAGGAATGTTCTTATATTAAAAATTGAAAATGGAAAATATATAGCTGAAGATACAGCTTAACACTTATTGAGCAATTGCTATGGGGCAGGAGCTGTTCTAGTTATTTTATATATATTTATAGCTGTTCCAGTCACATATGTTTTATAAGTATTAACTCAAGGCCTCCCCTTGTGGCGCAGAGGTTGAGCGCTGGGCTGCGAAGCTGCCTGCAGCCTCTGCAGCGCCAGTTCGATCCCTGGCCGCTGGCAAGGGTCCCACATGGCGTGCAGACTCTCCTGCCGCACCCGCTGCTCCCCTCAGCAGTGTATTTCTTCAGTCTGCCTATTCTGTTCCCCACTCTGGCTCTGGTGAATTCTCTCACCCTCCTGAGCTTCTGACTGTGCCCAGTGCTTGTATAAATAAACAAATAAATCTTAAAAAAAAAAAAAAAAACTAACACAGCACAAAACTCTATGAAGCAGTTACTATTACTATCTCATTATTTTACAGATAAGGAAATTGAGGCATAGAAATAATTTCCACAATCTTATGAGAAGCGATAGCATAAAGACAAATTCCCTTTCATTCTAGACAAATTTATAAAACACAGAACTAAAGATATAACTCACAATAATATTCTGATTCTCTTACCATCTGCTATTATCATTTTGCCTCATGGAGGCCTTGAATCTCTTGTCTTACTTTCTGTAGCCAAAATACATTAGTACTCTTCTTTAATATTTTATTATAAAAATATAGCCCAGAAACAGACAATTATGCAGAAAAAACATCTATAGTTTAATGACTTGTTCAATGACAAAGAAACACAGAGCTAAGCTATAATTTAATGCAGACCAAAAAACCTTTGCTATTATTCTTCCTTATTCTTCAGGTAATTGAAATACTTTGAATTTTATTGTGATTCTAGTTTGAGTTCTGAGTTATTTAGAAGTCTATCACTCAATAGCCATAGACGGGTTTTCCTTCTTAAATTAATTTTTGCTGAATTGATTTCCAGTCACTGAAGAAAATGTGCGATTTCAGGGACTGAAATTTGGTTGGGGCTTGCATTTTGGTTTCACATATGGTTAATTTTGTAGCTGGTCAGCATTCTGGACAGGAATTCCTATTCTGCATTTGGGAATACAGTGGAGTTACCATGAAGTCAAGTTCACTAGTCAAGTTCACTATCTTTTTTTTTACCTACTCATTTTGGTGTGCTTGCTCATGTGTTACTGGGATATGGGATTTGAAAGATGGGATCAAATAACTCACTATAGCTATTTCATTTATTTTTCCATTATGTCAGTTTTTATTATAGAATTATATATTTATAAATAGATATCATTAAATTTATAATTACTTGCTTAAGCTAATGCTTTAGCATTTTTTATAAAATGACCTTCTACCTTTGATAATGCTCTTTGTCCTGAAATCATTTCTGTTTTACAGCCATAGTTTTCACATTAATATTAGTGGTTGTATGAATATTTATTTTTCTATCTTTTCTTTTTATGGAGCCTTAAATGTTAGACATAAATTTTGTAAATAGCACATAGTTGAGACAATTTGATGCAGTTTTGCAATCTTTGTCTTTGGTATACCTCAGTCCATTTACACTCGTAAACCTACCACATGAAAAAGTTCCTTTCTGTTTGAACAAAGTTTCCCATTTCTTTTTTGTCCCATCCATGTTCCTTGTTACTATCTTTTTTCTATTTTCTTATAATAGGTTGAAATGAAGTCACTTTTTATTCTTCTAATAGTTTTCTTGAGGTTTACCACATGAATTATCTTTACTGGATTTTAATATTAATAGGAGCTATTCCCTTATTTTTACATACCTTAAACATTATATAATAATAATAATATGCCCTGGAAATACATGCTATTATTTTTGTTGGTTTAGAGAACAGCCTTTATAAATATTTACTTTTTCATTATTCTTGAAATAATGCCTACATTTCTTCCTATCTTTCAGAGCTTCAGTCTAGAAGCATTTTCCTTCTCTAGAAGATCCTATCGGCTCTAATACCTCTGATTGCCAAAATATGGCATTACTATTTTTTGCCTATAAAAGTACTAAGTTCTTCTAAATTTTCCTATGAAAATTCTTAAAAAAAATTAAATCAATTTTACACTAAGCACCCACATTTCTCCTGGCTAGATGCTTCCATTAATAGTTTTATTGCATTTGCTTTCCTGACTATATATCTATTCATGTCCATCTCTCTGTCAATTCATTTTATATCTTTTGATACATTTCAAAGTAAATTGATTTCAGGGAATTGATTCAATCTGTTCCAAAGTCCTTCAGAGTACACATCTATTTCTACTTGCCATGTTCTTATGCTGCATCCTTTCAGGACAGTGTCCAAATTGAGTGATCCTCACACTTGTCACATGATGTGTCCTGGGCACCAACTCCTACCCTGTAACTTAGTGAGGTTTCCATATCTCCAGTGCTCAGCCTTTCCTCTGAGCTCTCTGTGCTGTGCACTGAGATTTTCTGAGCTTCTCTGAGATTTACCTTGCCTTTAAGAAGAACTTATCCCTGATCCCAATATTCACTTCCACCACCCATATAGAATTCTGTTCTAATAATTCTTTTTTCTTAAGATTTATTTTTATTTATACAATAGCTGGGGTACAGGCCAGAGGCACGGGAGGGTGAGAGGATTCACCAGAGTCAGAGCGGGGAACAGAACAGTCAGACTGATGCCCACTGCAACCCACTGCGCCACCGGGGAGGCCCCCATAATAATTCTTAACCACCTTGACAGATTTCCAATGACTTTATATGCATTTTAAAAGAAATTTTCTATGACAGGTGTGTTTTGCATGACCTATTTCTACATTTGCTTGGTCTAAAGTAGAAATACCAGACAGTAGAATCACTGTTCTCTTGGATAAACTTAGATAAAAATCTCTAACATGCAAAATTCAGGAAAGTGGAGGTCCTTGAAATAAAATCAGTACCTTCTTCATTTATAACCCACAATCCATAGCCTCTTGGCAATGCCATGGAATCACAGGATTCTATAGAGAAATATTTAAAAAATCACTTTATTGGTATGTACTAATATATCTCTGTCTCTGTCTTTTTCAGTCTCTCTGACTGTTTTTCTCTCTCTCTTCATGCATGTTTTGGAAATAATATATCTCTACCCTCTTAGGCCCTCTTTGGTCACTTTTAACTTATTTCTGATATGTTAGAATCTATTCATGGGTTGACGTGTATACAAGTCTAAAAAAAAATCTCAGTAGAGAAATACCCTGACTTTGATCTTCTGGAATAAGTCAGTCTCTCTCCCCCTACTGCTCCCACTTCTACTCCCACTCTCTCTCCCCCCTCCCGTGTGTGTGTGTGTGTGTGTGTGTGTGTGTGTGTATGACTCTCTCCACCTATGCCCTTTTTCATGAGGTTGATGAGACATTCATCCCAGTCATTACTGGAAGCATGTTCTACTAATAGTATTTCACCACTACCTGGGATACCTTGGTAATACCCAGAGAACATGGAAAGAATTTCACATTATCTGTGTCTAGTAGCTTTCTTATACAACTTGCAATGCAATCGTCATTCCTTTAAATATACCAGTAGTCTGCTTTCTGGAAGACCATCGGGACACCAGAGTCTTTGGCCAAAGCTAGTAATACTGCTAAAGCCCACCTTTCCTGGACTCCCCTCAGCCTCCCTTCTCAAGCACTGGACAAACACCATCAGACACCATGAAGCTGCATTTTTCTTGAGACCCACAACAATTTCTCCTCATTCTCTAGCATATGGTAAAACTTTTGGTTTTTAAAGACAGGTATTTTTCCTCCAAGATGAAAAATAATTCCTAAGAAAAGATAACTTATTTAACATACTCTACTTTATGCCCCTCCAAAATGTTTAAGTCAAGGAATTTCACAAAATATCTGGACTGTCTACTAACAGATGGGATGCAACAAAGTTAGGCAGGGAGAAGAGATAAAATCTATGAATAAAAATACTTCATGTACACTTTTTTCTACATTATTCTGTTGCATATCATATTGTCAAAAGTGTGAGACACCACAAGGGTTGAAGTATCATGGCATCTTCATCATAATCAGACACAGTCTCCAGTGCCAGGCATTGAGATGGTAGTACCCACATCCTTTCTATGCATATATGATGTGTTTTGCCCCAAGATAATAGCTGTAGTTTCCAGTTGGTAACTGATCATCTCACACATTAAAAGGTCAATTAATACATTAAACATCTTGATTTTTTATATAAAAGTTACATGACTGATAGAATGTTTTCCTGGGAGTAACCCTAGAAAACAAAGCTTAGGAACTTTTTTACCATAAGCAATCTAAAAGAGGCAGGTATATCCAAAATAAGTTAAAAAGAGGCTCTCAAAGAGATACTTGCTCTCCCATGTCCATTGTAGCTTATTCACAACAGCCACTTATACAAACAACCTAGATATCCATGAGATGATGAGTGGATAAAAATGTGATATGTATACATACATACACACATATATATTATTACAGGATATATATATATATCTCCTGTGTGTGTGTGAAATATATATATATATATTCATATATATATGAATATTACTCAGATAAGGGAAAGAATGAACGCTTGCCATTTACAACATGGATGGATCTTGAGAGCATTATGCTAAGTGAAATATGTCTGGCAGGGAAAGACAAATACTAAATGGTATTACTTATATATGGAATTAAAACAACAACAACAAAGCCAAACTCTTAGAAACAGATTAGAAAAGTGGTTGCTGCCAGTGACTCTGGGTTGGGGAAAGTAGGGAGACATTGATGAAAAGGAACAAACTATCAGCTTCAAGATGAATAAGGTCTGAAGATTTAAAATAAATCATGATGACTACAGTAGATAACACCATGTCGGTTAATTGAAATTTGCTAGGAGAGTAGAACTTAAATGTTTTCACAAAAAAAGACATACATCTGTGAGATGATAAATGTGTTAATTAACTAGATGAGGGGAATCCTTTTAGGATGCATACCTTTATCAGATCACCATCATGTACATTTTAAATATCTTTTAATTTTATATGTTAATTATATCTCAATGATGCTGGGAAAAAAAAGGCAATATTCAGTTAAAAGCATGCCGCAGATGACTCACCTGATGGCAAAATCCATTGTGTTTGTTTTTCCAGAGGTCACTGTCTTATTTCTCCCATGAAATTACACCAGGATTCCTGGCTTCTTTCTTTCCTGGAAGGAGCAGAGACATGTTGTTCAAATCCTTCCTGGAAAATGGTGACAATATTCAAAAGGATGTAGGCCTTGCACCAGTCTGTATGATGCCCTTCACAGTTACTTGTCCTCTACAAAGATTAAGCTATGCCAATATTTAGCCCATGTTCTAGTCATTTTTGTAATCTTAGTACCTACCGCAAAAACGGACTCATATTTTCTGCTCAAAGAAATGTTCGAAAATATTTGTGGTTGAATTTTTCTATTTAATTGGAAGAAAAATGGACGAAATATTAGAGCCATCATCTTCTTAAAACTAAAAGGACTTTGGATTAATCTTGTGCCACCTTCTCATTTGACCTTGAACACAGTGCTGCATCATTTCTGTATGATCATATGGTCAGCTCAGTTTCTACAACTGGTTTAAAGGAAAAAGAGTAGATGACCCTTGACATTTTCCTTCCTCAACAAGAGCAATGCAATCATCTAAATAGAACACTTTGAACCTCTATTTTGCTTGCTTTGAAAGTCAGTATGTTTCATTAAAATATGTTTTCATTTCAAAGTTGTCAACTCCTCAAAAGTAATATTATAAGGAATTGTTCCAAAAGAATAAGTATATTATTTTTGTTGGTGTTGCTTTTGTGGAAGTAATTGAAGGAGGACAGAAAGATCTGGCAAAGACCAAGTCATGTAGCAAGACAAACACAGCCAAGATATCCTTTGAAAAAGCATCAGATTTTTATTTGTTATGTTGTGTAACTATAAGCAATTTGACATTTGGAATATGCTGTATCACCATCACTCATAATGAAGATTGGAATTCTAGCATGAATTATACGCCTATATTCTGAAAGGCCAAGCTTTAGTTCTTTTAAATAAGTCTGATTAGAACTTACTTAACATGACAACGAAACCATTATTCTAGTGTTTGATATCTGAATGAGAAAAAAATATGGTACTCTCAGTATGTCAAAGGGTACGATGTACTTATAATTTATTTCAAGGAGAGTTACTTTCTTAGTTGTGGTGATGGATTGGTATAATTCATCTTTATTCTAATATGTGTATTTTTTGTGTTATAAGCAACACAGATTGCCCAGTGAATTAATCATGATTAAGATTTGGAAGAAGTAGAGAGGAAATTTAGTTAAGATTTAAAGAGAGTCATAAGGGGTTAAGTCACAGCACTATGAAGTTATTTGCAGCCACTGCAGCACGAGTTCGATCCCCGGTCAGGGAGCTACCCACATGGCATAGCAGACCTCTCCTGACTCACCTGCTGCACCCCTCAGCAGTGTATTTCAGTAGCTCTGCCTATTCTGTTCCCTACTCTGTCTCTGGTGAATCCTCTCACCCGCCCCCCTGCACCTCTGGCCTGTATCCCAGTTCTTGTATTCATAAATAAATAATTCTTTAAAAAAATAATTAGAATGAACCTTTAAAAAAAAGATTTTAAAGAGGTTGAGCTCTCGAGTTAGACCCAGTTGGGTCAAGGTAACACGTACAACTCTATTTATTAAAAGGAAAATCAGTCTCATTCAATTGCACTCAGTCTTTTCAGCTTTCGTGAGACTAAGGTAGAAGCCGTTTGTCTAGCACCTATGTCCTTGGTCTAAGAAAACAGTGATTGTAGATTAATTGTTGGGAAATCTGAAGACTCTAAGTTAGAGTTCCTCTACATAACCACATCACCTAGCCTTAGGGCATGCTTTACGGGCAATATGCCAACCCTGACAAATAATTGCATCTCAGTGGTCTGGATGTTCAGTGAAGAAATGTTGTATTGTGACCCAGGAGATCTAAGTGATGATAAAATGCAAATACTTTGTTTGACCTTAGGTGAATATTTTCCTTCTGCCTCTTCAATTGTAATATAACAATACAAACTCTGCCCAACTACTCACAGAGTAATAGAATGCATTGGAAGAAAGTAATTTGTCCAGTAAATTATTTTACAACTCATACTATCAGATTTACCATGATCTTTATTATCTGCAAGTAGAACACATTTAACCCAGAACCAAATATTCCAAATACTTGTGAATGAACTTAGAGTTGTACCGGCATATCGTGAACATAATGTGAACCAAAATTCAGATGCTAAGCCTGATTCTGCTCAGTCTATTTTGCAAGCCACAGAAAGAAAATTGCTAGTAGATCTAGTAGTTCAGGGGCAAAAATATCTGCATTTGAAAAGTTAAATCACAAACTAGTCAGCTAATTTTCCCCAAATGATCTATTTCTCCTTAATTAAAATATTTTCTAATTAAGATAATTTCTCTGTTTCTACTCTAAAAACACTAAAGAAGATAAGTAGACCAAAGAGGATGGTGCTATTTCTCAGGTATAACAATTTCCATTAATTTCTCATTAACACTTTTTCAGAGAGCATATGTTTCTATTTAACTCTTCAACCATCTTTTCCTTTACATCTGTGGTTACAAGTTTGTATAAAACGATTTTGAAGAAAGAAAACAAAACAAAACAAAACAAAACAAAACAAAAACAAAGTTCCTCTCTCTTAAGTGCCAACAGAAAAGCATAAACAGGGTCATGGTGACCCTAAACTCATGAGTCAGGGGCATCATTTTAATGAAATAGGGTGATACCAACAGTATTTGTACTGAATGTCTCCTAGTTCCTGAATTCATATCTTGAAGTCCTAACCCCCAAAGGTTGGTATTTGGAGATGAGGCCTTTGGGAGGTAACTAGGGTTAAATGAGGTCATGAGGGTGGGGTGTTTATGATGGGATTGGTGTCCTTATTAGTTGAGACACCAGAGAGCTTGTGCTTTTCCTCTAGTTGTGTTAAAACATAACCAGAAGCCAGTCACAAGAAGCAAGGGAGTCCTCATCAGAAATTGACCATGCTGACATTCTGACCTTAGACTTCTAGGTTCCAGAACTATGAGAAATAAATTCTCTAATCTCTGGCATTTTGTTACAGTAGCTCAAATTAAGACAGTTTCTCTTTCCTCCCTATCTCCACCCTGATCTATATTCTTCAATGATGTTATGAGGCAAATTAAAATCCATTCAACAGCTGCACTATTCTATAAGGTATTCTCCAAATACCTGTGGCTATTTAAGAACTGGACATTGAATGTAGATGTGCTGTTAAGTGTAAAAAGATATCAGATCTGAAAGTTTTAGTGCAAAAAAGGCTAAATATACCATGAGAAATTTTAATTACATGTTGAAATGTACATTGAATTAAATAAAACACATTTTAATACTATTCTTAATTATTTTCTTTTTACTTTCTTTAATGTGGCTACAAGAAAATTTAAAACCATGACTGGCTTGCATTTGTGAATAATATTATGTTTCAATTAAACAATATTGATTTGAATCTCTTCTTGGTTTATTAAAAGGCACCCCAATGAAAGTACTGCTGATGAACCTGTTCTTTTTTTTAATATTTATTTATTTTGTAGAACTGGGGTGTAGGCCAGTGGTATAGGGGGTGAAAGTGGTGCAGAGACAGACTGGGGAGCAGAACAGGTAGATCTATTGAAATATATTGCTGAGGGGAGCAGCGGGCAGGTCAGCCTAGGTCTGTTTCACCCTACTTGGGGCTCCTTGGCTGGGGATTAAACTCAGGCTGTAGCAGTGATAGCACTAAGTCTTAACCTCTAGCCACCAGGCACACCCCAGTTCTTTCTCGAGGTTCACATATCGTCAAAAGTTAAAAGGTACTTTGTAAGGAAAAAAAAATAAAAGAGACTCATCATATCACATTGGAAATTATTTGGGATAGGTTCAAGAGCAAGATGAGATAAGATATTTACAAAAGACACTAAGGTACCTGGGGAGATCCACTTTGTTCTAGTCCTAATCCATCACATATTCTGCAAGTGGGTTACAATCACTGACTCACAGCATGTTGGAGCCATCAAAAGACTACACCAAATGCTTTCAGATAAGGAAAATAAAGCATTGGGTACAATAATTTATTGCTCCCTATTCATCTTTCTTTATCTCTTGTCAATTCCTCCAATGTTTATTACACGTTACTTCCAGACATTTGAGCTTAACTTCCATTTTAAGTGGAAACTCAATACTATATTCTGTTCTGACTCATTTATCCTTGATGCTGAGAGTGTTCAAAATAATATTTATTTATTTATTTATTTTTTTAATTTTTTTTTTTAAGATTTATTTATACAAGCACTGGGTACAGTCAGAAGCGCGGGAGGGTAAGAGAATTCACCAGAGCCAGAGCAGGGAACAGAGCAGGCAGAAGGACCGAAGTACACTGCTGAGGGGAGCAGCGGGCGGCAGGAGAGGTCTGCGCGCCATGTGGGACCCTCCTCCGGTGGCCGGGGAGCAGCCGGGGATCGAACCGGCGCTGCAGAGGCTGCGGGCAGCTTCACAACCCAGCGCTCAACCGCTGCGCCACCGGGGAGGCCCCAAAATAATATTTAAACTCATGAATTCCTAGCAAAAGAAAGCCAATTATAATAACAAAATTTTGTTATTCATATCTCTTGTTTTAAATAAGCTACAAAAATGTGTCATCCATGATCAGCAGTGTTGAGTGTCTGGAGTTGTAGCATGATTGGGTAGGCTACATATTAAGAAATAAATAAGTAAAACTACTATGTGTTCAGGTAAATAATAATTGAGCATGCCATTTTTCCATAAAAGTGACATTTTATAACTTCAAGTAGATCATTATAAATATGATTCCCTACTTATCAGTACTGTTATAGACAGGGTAATAAATGGCATTAGGAAGAAAACAATACACTAGAACCCTACATTCCTACTTTCCACTACTTTCCACAATCAAACACCAAATTCATAAGGTTATAATTATAAAGGATAACCATTATATAGGCATTTTCACCTTATTACTAGTTATGGATAATAACTCAAATTCTCTATGGTGTTTTATCCTCAAACATATGTTGGGCTATCTACAGATGCAATTGCATTTGGCTTTGACCTACATACAAAAGAGGCTAATTTTTTTTTTTTTTTAGCCACTGTCTTTTAGGTTGAAGTCTATTTTTTTCCTCTAGATCTTACTAATATGTCTGTTGAAGAAAGCAAAAAAAAAAAAAAAAAAAAAAAAAGATAAGACATTTACCCCAAGGGCCTGGAAGAAAGATGGAATATTTATATGACATCTCTTAGAACATTCAGTCCTTCTGGGTCTTTCAGTGGCAGTGGGGCTCTTTTAAACAAAAGCAATGGCGTTATTACATTGCCACATGGTAAAAAAAAAAAAAAAAAGATATTCCAAGCAAAAGAGAATATCACACGAAGGAAGAACTGTATTTTCTCTGCCCTCTTGCAATGCTCAGGCAGACACTCCTACCTAAAGATTAAAGGTCTGTACCCACACCAGACATCCCCATTCCTAGGGCAGGGAGAGGGCACCTTGACATCACATTTAATGTCTCTGGAATTACTTAGAGTCAATTTATGGAAATGTCTTGCTCTTTGCCACTGATTTGTTCAGGAATCAAGCTTAAGCGAATCAGTGTATGGTATCCCCAACACCAAGAACGTCATTTTGTAATTAATGTCCGACTGAAATTTTGACCCACGAGAGGTGAGAAATTTTCTTCTGGGTTTCTGCAATATTTCTTCCCTCATTTTGAGATCAGAGACATTCTCTGTCACTCATATGCTGCACCTGGAATCTCTGTGACTGTTTTTGACAACCTGGTAAGGTCAGGCACACCTAGGCTAAGTCCAGGAACACTTAGGAATGTGATTAAATGAAGTTTGAAACCTTCAATGATCAAGTCCATTGTAAAGGTGACTATCTCTAGACTCCCTTTTATATAAATCAATTTAAATTTACATCTCTTTTTTAGACCCATTTGAGTAAACTGTTCATGATGTTACGGCCCAAAGCAACCTAATTTCTCCATGGAAGGAATTATTAGCATGTGTGGCCGTGAAGACTGACCTATATATCTGACCTTAAATATCAAGTCACTTCTTCTATTGCCAGAAGCTACATTAGTAGTTACACTGTCTTGCTTAACACAAATATTACATAAAGAATTCAGGGTCATCGACAATCATCACAAGTGGAAAGGCAATAAGCAAAAGATTATGGCATCAGCTTAGTATTTATAGTAGTCTTTTATTACTATTGATAAAATCATGCTACCAGAATTCCTTTTATTTGAGAGCAAGAAAGGTAACATGTGTTTTAGTAAATGAGACACAGCTATGTTTGAGTCCATTATTCTGTCTCCTGGGGCCCAAGAAGCAACTCAAGCTGTGCATTTGTGGTTTATCCCACCATCTGCCATTCAAATGTTTCCTATTAACCATGACCACCAGTGGTTTAACCTTTCGGTATCTTTCAAATGTTTCATTGACAGGGGGAAAAAATGGTAACTAGGATGCATGCACAAAATCCATTTTGAGTCTTGTGTTATATAGCTAATAGATCTGTCATCAATTAAAAGAGGCCATATACTAGGTGAGTTACATAACCAAATGTATTTCTCTATTCTGAATCCATCTAGCCACATTGCTAAAAGGCCCTGAAAAAAACTTCCTTGATATTTTATTACCACCAAGTGTAAAATTTAACAGCAGACCCCACACTGTCTGAAATCTACTTCTTAGGGAAAAAAAAGGGACAATGTGGAAGATTTAAGCTTAACCAACAAGCCACCCAGAAGCAGAAAATGAAGGCTAGTTAGTTAAATCTAAAATCATAGCTGAACGGAATGACTTTCCCTTCATAAAAATAGTGTTCAACATATTTCAAATCCAAATGCTGATTTCTTCCTTCATAAGCACACACACTTAATGTAAATTTGTTCCATGCTCTCTACTTTAGCTGAGAAAAAGCAGCTATTGTGTTACAAATCAAATCTCTTTATACAATATATTCCTTTCACTCATTTGTGGAAATGCAAAGGATATCAGAGTTGTCAGAATAAAAAATTCTTTTTCTTTAACAACAACACTCAAGAGTAGACTTTAGGGCTATAAAAGGAACTTGGGAGGCTGAGCGAGGAAGCCCTAAATTGTTTATCATCACTGTGTGGGAAAGATAAGACAAGTCAAACCTGAACCAGAGCTACATTATTTATGTAATACATTATACTTGCAAAGCATTGGTAACTATTACATATATTTAAAACTAAGTGCAATGCTCCAGTCCTATTTGACATTCATTTTATAGAAAATAACATATTTGAAGAATAATCTGTTAGCAAGTATGACTTTTGATTCTCAACTAATAATTTTATTCAAGCTCAATTCTAACAGAGAGGCATTGAGAGAGAGACAACCACACATTGTAGGCTGTGTTACTGTGGTGACTAAATCCTCAAAGATAAAAGCTTAATTTAACAAATTTGGACCTGATGGCCAAGGATTGGGAGGACTAAGGATGACTCTCTGAGGAACAGGCTACATGAACAGGATCAGCTGAGGAAAGAAACAACGAGAATTGCAAGAATGAACATGTTCATCTCCCACTTGACTCGGCCTACTTCTCTTGTCCACTTCCAAGCAGAAGTCTGAATGTTCTAAATGGGTGGACGTCATCTTGTTTCATACCCCAACTTAACACCATTCGAATGTTAATTGAATTTAAAATAAAATCTGAAATTCCTCGTGTTAGCCTAGAAATCGTTCTCTAATCTGGCCCCTACTCACCTTCAAAATCAGCTTTTGAATTTACTTTTTGCTTCTATTCCTTTCTTCTTCCCTCCCTCTCTGGGATCCAGACATTCCAACATTTGAACAATTCCTTGCAAAAGGTGATCTATAGTGGCTTTTCTTTTCCGGCAGCACAGCATGATTTTTATTTTAGTATATTTATTATTAAAGGAATATTGGTTTAGGATTTCAGTGCTGTGATTCTCTTTAACCCCTTCTCCTGTCCTCAGTCTTTGGTCCTTCTTTGTATAGTTGAATTTTTAATCCCAAATTTTCCCTTGTTTAAGTGATGTCTCTAGATCTCTGTTCCTCCTGCCAATGGTGGTCAGTATACTCTTCGGAGTCTAAGGATTGTTTTACTGTGCGTTGGAGCCAGATCAGAAGAGGATTTATAGGCTAATACAAAGGATTTAGATTTCATTTTAAATTCAGTGGTAAACTTTGTTTATTTCACAAATAAATGAAATAATTTGGTGTCTGCTTTTTTTTACTTTCTGACTTACTTCATTTGGCATAATCACCCTACAGTCCATCTATCTTGTGTCAAAAGCACCACTTCATTTTTAATAGCTGTATAGTATTCCATTTCTTTATCTAGTTGTCTGTCAGTGGCCACTTAGGTTGGTCCATGACTTGGCTATTGTGGATAACACTGCTATGAACATTAGGCTGCATAAGTTTCCATATTAGAATTTTCATATTCTTTTGGTAAATACCTAGCAGTGTTATTGCTAGATCATATGAAATTGCCATTTTTAGTTTTCTAAGGAATCGCCATACAAATTTCCACAGAGGCTACACCAAATGATATTCCCACCAGAGTGAGTGAATGTTCAATTTTTCTCCACGTCCTCACTGGTATTTGCTGTTTCCATTTTTTTGATATGGCCCATTCTCACAGGGGTAAGGTAGCATTTCTCTGTGGTTTTTGATTTGCATTTCCCTGATAATAAGTGATGCTGAACATTTTTTCAAGTGTCTACAGGCAATTTGAATGTCCTATTTGGAGAAGTGTCTATGTAGGCCTTTTGCTCATTATTTGACCAGGTTGCTTATTTTCCTGTTGTTAAACTGATGAAAGTTTTAATTAGAGGTTGGGAACACTGGATATAAAATAATTTTTTGGCTGGTAGATAAATACGTGTAGTTAGATGGACTGTTTTTCCAGCTTTGAAAATTTAGAAGAATATTAAATAAAAGTTTTACCTAAACTCTTCTCTGGAATGAAGTAATGTGCATGAGGGAATTGGAGGACTGATGAGAAACTGAATAAAATTTGTTAATGAAATCATTCTTGAAGAGGATATTCTGATCTTGTAACTAACTAGAAAAATGAAAGAAAAATGTAGTTACTTGAAAGGAAAACTGTTGGAAATGAGATTTATTACTGACAGAACTCCTTATAAAAGTGAGTACAGCTGGGGAAAATGGATGGCTTTCAGCATTTGGTGATGAAGGACCCCTGGAAAGCTCTAAATCACCTGAAAACATGCAACTGGGGTGGAACATACTCAGTGGGTTATTACAAGTTAAGTGACTGGGATAGAAAGAAAGCAGGGAACAGCTCAAACCTATTAGGAAGTTTTACTAACATGTGCCCTATGGAGTTAACAAACTTCAGTAGTATCAAATCCAATCAACTAGTAGAAAAAGAACTGATTGTGGGATAAAAACAACAATTAAAATTGGTATTCCACTTCCAGTAACAGTGGGATGGATAGCTCTCAGCTAACCAACACACCAGAAAGAATAATTATAAACTCTGGAAACTGTATAAACATTTATCTCTCTAAAGGCACTGAGAAACACAGGTAGACCCAAAATAGATAGAAACTCACACTGTCTTAAGTAATCAAAATGAAGACTTGAAGGCAAATCTAGTAACTAGAATGTAACAATACACATCTGAGAGGGAGAACACTACAGAGGGAGATCTTCAAGTCCTGAAAACTCACCTACCCAAACCTTGGGATGACTCTGGTGTTGCAGAGAGTAAGTCCAACTTTTCAGATGCATATGGAAGCATTGGAAAGAGTGCCTTGTAAGACACTGAGAAGTAACAGAGCGAAGAAAACAGCTCAAAGGGCATTCACCAAATAAAAAACGTTATTCCTCAAAACAACTTTGAGAAATAGTTCGCTGCTATCATGTGCTGCAGATTTGCTGTACACCAATGTGTGCTTACATGGGTTTGTCGTTTGAACCGATCTATGTGTTCAAACATTAAATAATAACCGTGAATAGGATAGCACTATGTAGCAGAGTATAGGACAGAAAGACATTTGATTTTTATTTTGGAAACTACACAGCATTTCTGTATTTTGCATTTATGTGTCCATTTATAAAAACAGAGTATCTGTAGGTTAAAAAATTCAAGAGAATGGACAAAATTCTTTCGGCAAAGAAAACTGTATATTCTTTTTTCAATTACTAATTCATCGTTGCCCTTAAGTACCACAAAAATTCCAGTTTTCTGGTTCTCAGTTTCTTCACATAGAAAATAAATGTATATTTAATAATTGCTAATATGCTTACAGCTATAGATTTCTCTATAAAAATAATACAAATGATATCTTTAATTCCACTTCAAGTAGTAATTACATAAGCCAATGCCCCATCATGCAAACATAAGGTACTACTTGGAGGTATGCTGGCTTCTTAGGTTGGGTTGCCTTCAGAGAGATACTGAGACAGGGTCTGAATGCAGGGGGTTTCTTTGGGATATAATCCCAGGCAGTGCAAGAGCGGGAAGAAGGAAAGGAGAAGTCAAGAAAGGGAATGGCAGTGATCAGGTCCACTGTGGGCAAGTGGAGCTCAGCCTCGCTGGAAATCTGAGAAACCAAGTACAACAATACCTGAAAATGTTCCAGGGATCACGTCCTTCCTCCAGAACAGTGCTGGGCTTGGGGTATGTTCAGTCTCCCTGGTGTCCTGACAGAAAGACCCAAGGGGTGGGAGAAAGGCCTAAGGCAAGGGCAGATACAGAAACAGGCCCTTGAGGAGGAAAATCTCTCAGGGCTCCCGACTTGAGGAGTCCGGCTGGTCAGTGCGGGAACAGCCGAGGGTGGCGGTGCTACAGGAGACTGGAATTTAACTGATAAAGCACTACACACTACAGCTTACCTCAGTTCAAATCTACGATACGTATTACAATGAGGTGATGATGCTTTATATACATAAATATATAACATGAAAACATACTTGTTTGTATGGATATAAAGTATTTATATAGTATGACTGTCTCCTTCAAGTATTCTTTAGTCCTCATTCTGAGAAGTTTGAAATCACAGGGGTTATTTGGACAAAAACTGAACAAGGGACTTCTAAAATTTCCAGGAATCCTCATTAATTTACCAGAGACCCTCAATTTTTCAGGCTCTAAGTTTTATTTTTATCCCTAAAACAACAAACCATTCACATTAATTTCAATGGATATTGACTTGCCTCTTTAATTTGATTTTTTTCATGTTTATATATTTTGGCAGCAAAATCTTAGTTTCTATATTTGAACATGTGCTGAGCTATTCAAAAGATATACTTGTTACTATAAATAGAATATACCCACAATAATATGGTCTACAGTATATGTCTAACAGCATAAAAAAGGATTTTAATAACCTCACAATGGAAGAAATGTGAATACTACACAATTTATTCTAGGACTCTGTTTCTCTACCTTAAATTTATAAAAGCTTTCGGATTTGTAATTTGATATTTAGCCAATTGTAAAAAGAGTATATATTGTCTTTTTGCTTTAGGTTGCTTCCCCAATAGATTATGTTAAGTACAAAAATTAATCACTCTGAAACAAAGCTAATCTGGAAGAATTTTGCAGACTAACAGAAGTGGTGAATTGAAGTGGCATATGTTATAACATGTTTTCTTTGATGATAATTATAGGACATATGGAGAAAGATACCTTTTTACTTGAATTTAAATTAAAAAAAAATGGACATTGCCAAATGTATTCAACTCTGGGGTGAATATCCATTATGGAACAAGTCACGGGAAGTCTGCTTTGGAATCCCTTGCTAGAAAGCTTTCCCTGAAAAAAACAGACCATGCCCCTAAGCAGATATAGTAACTCAAAATCAGGTGGAATTTGCTCTCTGTTTTTAATATTATGAAACAACAGGGTGAGAAATGGAAATACATTTCATAGACTAAAAAAGCCAGAAGAAACTTGAGAGAATGTTCAATCAGTTATTTTTACCAGCTTGTACTATTTTCAAACTTCTGAAAATTTGGAGCAAGCTTTACTATAAATATCAGATCAGAGCATAATCTCCTGCCCCCCCCCTTGGGACACCCAGGTAGCCCCCTGAATCTTGTGGAACTCTGTAGCACAGAGCACTGAGCTTGGCTTCTTATATTCTCCAATTCAAAACTGAATATCATGAAGATGAACTTATTTACCACACCTGCTTGCTGTGGTGGGTCTACAAGCACTTGATTGCATTTTTTTTTCTTCATTGAGCACCACTTGCCTCATTCCAAAAGAGAACCTGTGCAGGTTGTAGCTAAGTACAATCCACATCAAGCAGATGTGTGAGCAGTATGCAAGGACAGTCAAATTGTCCTTTAACCTACTCTCCTTTCTTAAAATGGAGTCCTCTTCAAGATAGGAAGGATGCTGTTTGCATGGCGCTAGCCATCTTGGGAATATGCCAAACATATCGCAAAACCCAGAGACCCATACTATTTTAAGAAGACAAATTTGGCTCCCAACATGTTCTCATTTGATCTCCACATTCTGTAAAAGCTTTCCAGAAAACTCGACAGATACTTTTCACAAATCCTAATCTTTCATTTTGCTTTTTCTCACACATTCTGAACTGGGACCAGCAGAATGTTCGGCTTCTAGCAGCATAACTATGATTTGACAGATTGCGCTAAAATATTACAATTATTAGATGACAACATAGAGATTACATTAAAATACAAAAAATCTTCAACACTTTCAAAGTTCTGTGGCATCCTCAAGAAAGGAATAGATATTAAGGCTTCTGTCACTATTATTTTGCTATTAATGTTTTAAGAGTTATAAAATCTGAAGGGCCTTATTGAACAATCCTCTTGGAACAGTGTCAAATGTAAACCACAGTTATGAGGTGCTTGTAGCAAAGAATGGATCGCGTCCAACAGACTATGGATTTTCACTCCTCTACAATGTATTCATTTAATATTAGTCACTCAATTTTGTGCTTAATTCTAATAAAGACTGCAAGATACCTTTCTTGAAAAATTTAGTTCAGAATTTTACTTCTACAAATATAAAGATTTATTTTTTCAACATAGCTAGGATTTGGCTAGGAATCTTATTCTCTTAGTACCATAATTAATATCAACAATTAAAATATATTAGTTATATCATCAAAATGTAAATTTGTTTCTCCCCACTTCAAAACTGTTTATATGACATAATCTTTCATAAGGTTAATACAAAAACAAAATACCAAGAAGATCTTGGTCTAGTCATATAGTTATATTATGAATTTAATTCTGCATATATTAAGCTATAGATAAGTGTATATTATTAAATATTCTTTAATCCTAGACATTTTTGTAATTGATTCATTTTATAAAATTGTTTAATCAGTATTCATCTAGAACTTTTACTACAAATAACATAAATTAAAAAGAAAAAAAAAAACCCAAAACAGCTTATAACTAACATTAAATTTCCAGATGTATAAACATTGGCTAAATTTTATTCAATGACATTTTAAAATAAATGTAAATAATTTAACCAATTTTAAAACTTTAAATTTGCTAAAATTACAATTTTACTGCATTAGAGGCCCTTAAAATAGTCTTGCGCTATAAAATTTTTCAGTGATTACAGAACAAAGCCAAACTTGTTAGAAAATCATTAATAGCACAAATTCGGTATTTACTTTTTCATACTTGCATTTTTTCATATCTTTGCTATTATAACTGCAATTATTACTACTACATACTTCTGTTATTATTATTATTATTTTATAGCTTTCTAGATTTAACTTCCCAGCTATTTTGCATACTTTCCTATGGTTAAGGGCAGATTTATTCTGGTATCGTTATAGAATTACAATCTTCTTGCAAAACCAAAAGAAAACAAGAATATTCTTAATGTCGGTTGGCCAACATCTGTGGTACTGTCATATATTTTGCTCTCATCTATTTACCTCTTTTGCAAGATACAGAATAAGAGCCACATAATATTCTGTGTATGCTACACACATGAACTAATCAATTACTGAACAACTTCCTCTGTGATCATTATTGGGGATTATGGGGATTTCTATCTTCAATTTTAGAAAAACTGAGTTTAATCAGAGTTTTTCTTAGCCTCTCTTTTCCATTTTCTATGAGAAAGAATAAACCACAGTCAAAGCAACCACATTTGCTCACAGGCAATTGTCTTTCATTTCAGAATTGGTGCTCACAGTTCTTTTATCTTTCTTGAGTTGAGAACAGTGGTAGATTATAGGAGAAATTCTCTCTCACGGAGAGTTGGGGGGATGGGATTCTACTTAACCCGAGAGAATTTGTTGCAAGTTACACTTTGGAGTAAATTGGAGCATTTAGAGGAAGTTACAGCTCCTAGACCCAGAACTTAGGAAACAGGCAGCTTCCTGTTTCCACCCCTGACTTTCCTGCTTCTCCAGCTGGCAAATAGCAAACTGTGGGGCTTCTAGGACTCCATGACAGCATTCCAAGATTGTGTGGCCAAGGGACTGGGAGTGAAGGTGCAGTAGTCAGGGCCCTCAGGGGGGCAGCACCAATGTGAACTATGCAATGGAAGAGATTTGGTAGAAGGAATGGATGCGCACTATCATGGAGTCCAAGAAGCCCCACAGTTTGCTATTTGCCAGCTGGAGAAGCAGGAAAGTTAGGGGTGGAAACAGGAAGCTGCCTGTTTCCTAAGTTCTGGGTCTAGGAGCTGTAACTTCCTCTAAATTCTCCAATTTACTCCAAAGTGTAACTTGCAACAAATTTTAAGTAAAATCCCATCCCCCCCAACTCTCCGTGAGAGAGAATTTCTCCTATAATCTACCACTGTTCTCAACTCAAGAGAGATAAAAGAAGGGTCTGTAGCAGCTATCTGACAATAGCATCCAATAATGATTCTGATGTTCTTGTAATAAAAACTTGTCAATAATAAATTTGATGGTTTGTTGATGTTTTTCTTTTTTTTTTTTAAGATTTATTTATTTATTTATGCAAGCACTGGGCACAGTTAGAAGTGTGGGAGGGTGAGAGAATTCACCAGAGCCAGAGTGGGGAACAGAACAGGCAGACCGACGAAATACACTGCTGAGGGGAGCAGCGGGCACGGCAGGAGAGGTCTGAGCTCCATGTAGGATCCTCCCCAACAGTCAAACCGGCACTGCAGAGGCTGCTGGCAGCTTCACAGCCCAGTGCTCAACTGCTGCACCACCAGGGGAGTTCCTGTTGATGTTTTTCTTTATAAATATTGAAACTGAGGCAAAAATGATTGACTTTATCTCATTCTCCTGATGAATTCATGACACAAAAGAAAATACACATATTAGTTTGTGTTCTAGGATATCTTAGAACTAAATTATAATTGCTTCATTCAACTTAAAAACAAACATTGAAACCTATCACACTTTTATGACCCACACAGCAAGAAAAATCTGACTCAAGAAAATGACAAGACAGGAGGGCGTGACTGACACATTAATCATAATGAAAGAATGAAGCACTAACTAGCTGTCATCGGTGATCTAGAAAGTCATACACTTGTGTTTTTAAATGGAACACATGCCAGAATTTCTTTTTACAGTTTTCATGAGGATGCTGGAGCTCTTCAAACATACATCCAAGACCTTTTCTTTTCTCACTCTTTTTATTTGCAAATCTCATGCATAGTGTTGCTTCAACAAACCTAGGACTCTTACATTTTTATGTAAGAACTCCCCATCTGAGCTCCAGATAACACATCCAATTGCCTATTTAACATTTCCACCTAGAAGTGTTAATGGCATCTTGAATGTTCCCAAGCCAATGCATGACATTTGCCCCAGACCTGGTCCTGCTCTAGTGTTTCTTACCATAGGTCCCATGGAATTGCAGAAGTCAAAATGAGAACTTCTCCTAGTTTTATATTGTCCATTTGTCCCCAACACTGTTAACCCCACAAAGTAAGCCCACCAAGACCAGGATGATTCCATTCTTTGTCATTGCATCCTGACTGACACAATATTGATGTTCAGTAAATTTTGTTGAATGAAAGAATTGCCTCTGATTTTTTCTTTATTTTGGAAACATTTTGGATGAATTCATAGAAGCAAAAAGAGTTCTGATGTGCATATGGCAAAAAACCATATAAGAATAGATTTTCTTAAGTTTGAACATTTATAGAGATGAATCAGAGAGCAGTAGGAATTGTTAAGAACAAAAATACATTCATATATATATATTTGTGGAAAGAATTACATCTTATAGATTTTTTGGCTAGTTTTAGGGTTCTTACGGGACTGTACAGGCTTTTTCCCAAAGAAAGCACTAAATTTAGGACATCTCTGAATTCACATCACAAAAGTAGTCAGGAGATTTTATAGTTCAGTCACCAATAGAGAGAAATGGCAAAATAGCACAAAAGACTGTTTCTCACACAGTGTAAATCATGGAGCAAGAATAAAATTTTCTGTTTTCTATATTATCAATATAGTTGAAAGGATTTCCTCTGAGACAGGTAACACAGAAGCAGACAGGCCATTCAGATGCCATTTAAACTTTAAATGCTGATGGGTCAGGCGCTATCATTGCTCCTTTCCTATTTATCAAGTTTCAAACAACCTCAAAGTGTTTTTATTCCTTTCTGGCAGGGAATCATTTTTCTTAGTCTCTAGATAAGATTTCTTTACTTCTAAATTCCTTTAAAAAGTGGGCTTCTGTGATTTCCTTTTCTCTTGACCATGGTACCCATGAGTTCTAATGATACCTCTACATGAGAAATAATTTTTAATTTACTGTCCTAGGATTTTCCTCCAATAAACTACCAGGTCCTTAAAAGTGAAGTTGTGTTACATGTATCATTGTATCTCTGAGCTTAACACACTTCCTGACACATCATGGAGAACTGACATATGCCCACTTAGCTTGAGAAAGAGAGAGAAATGTGGTAGCCAGGTAAAATATGGGGACGGAAAGCATAAGGCTACTTTGAAGACACAGAAAGCAACAGAGAATGTCACCATAAAAGAAAAGAAATGGAACACAGTTCCATTCCAAAAGCTCACATTAATTATTTTGCAAACTTTCATTTATTTTTACTCTAGCTTGAAGAAAATAAGATCATCACATATAGCTTCAATTCATTTAGAGCGGTGTTTATCAAGCATTTTGGCAACAGTATGTACACAAACACAAATGCACATACACACATATACATACATGTACACATGCACACATACAGGTATCTACACACATTCATGCCCACACACATGTGTAGACACATCCATGTGCATATGTACACATCTACATCCACATATATACATGCACACATACAGCTACATACACACACTTACACACAGCCATTTACATACAACATAACTGAAAAATCATTCACAAAAGATACATATTCTTATTTGAATTCCAAGACTTGACCATCATATTGTACCCTATGTCTGTTTTGTAAGTGGATTTCACAAGTCATTAGCGGGTTATGACCTGCAGTTTGAAAATACAGTAGATAAAGCAATGTTCTGAATGCATATATTCAAGGCTGTATTGTATCGTGCAGAGTGTCTATAAATATCAATTTGCAGCAGCAGTTAACCCTGTAATGTGGTGGTTCAGTTACTGACAGTGAAACAACGGCCTCTCTGAAAAGTCCAAGGTCTTGACATTCACAGGGTCCAGAGTTAGTGGAATCTCTGCCTGTGACAAAACTGCAAGATTCACTTATATCAACTTCTTGACTCATTTAATCAATTATGTTTCATATAGATAACTTAGGAAAATTATTTTGAGTCACTATATTTTTAATTGAGTCCAAAATACTTAGAGGGGTATAAGGATAGATGTGATTAACACCTGATTTATGACGTTAAAACAAATCTTTTTACTTTCTAGATGTGATTAACACCTGATTTATGACGTTAAAACAAATCTTTTTACTTTCTTATCAATAGTATCCTTATAAAGCCTGATCTATGTTTTATGATGCAATTCTATCTTACTAGATTTTGTAGACTAATTTTATATCACAAGGGAAAAATTTGCACATTTAGAATGTAACAGGATGTTGTGCTAAAAGCAGTCATTTAGATAGACATTTCATTTATTTTTTTTAGATAGCATTGTTGATGCAAGAATAAAACTATCTTTGTAGTGTTTCCTTTATTTAAAGACATATTTATTTAACTGATGTTTACAATTTTTAAGATACAATCTGAAATTATCATTAAAAAACCAAGAGACTTAGAAGTCAATAGACTTCCTAATTGAAGGTTAAAAAAAATGTTAACATTGTTTCTATAAATACAAAGTGGCCAGTAAAAAGCGAAGAACAAATATCATTACTCCTGTTGCAGTAGGTGAAGTTGGGGCCAGCACTTCAGACGCATGCACTCTTGCAGTCTAATTCAAAACACACAGTCTGGAGATGCTATTTATATTTTCAATTGAGATCTTGAATGCAAGAGCATTTCCAAAAGTCAGAACTGAAAATGTAGTTTCAATATAGCTCATTATGACACGTTGTGCTTCTGAACCTATGTTCATTTTAGTTTAGTTTAGTTTTCTTTTTTTATAGTTTAAGCAAGACTATAGAAGAAGTTATTGAGGCTTTGGTGGTACACAGGTGGGTAACATACATTGGAAGAGGTGTGTACTTGTACCACTAAAACATATATGATGTTGCAAATCAGTGCTAACTCAATAGAAATAATTTGTAAAAGGAAGTAAAACAATATTTTATAGTACAATGTAACTAGTACTGTAAGAAGAATTGCTAAAAATATATAGGTTTCTTGAAGAACGTTACAATTTCATATAAATCAGCAGGCAGAAATGCAATGGCCTAGAAGCAGACGTGATAGTGTCAGTAAGTCACTTATCTCCCAATAGTTACAAAAGGAAGGACTTTGTCCACCCAAGGTCTCATCAGATTTCCACTATTGCTTGATTTATTGTATACTGAATATTACCAACACCAGTTGACATTGGGCTATATTTTTTGAGGAGCAAATTAAATAGAAATATATTGTTGGAAAAACTTAAATATAGAAAAGCTTCTTACTTTCACCATGTTTTAAAATATTTTACAGAATATCAAATATGAGAAAAATTATGGAAAAATGGAAAAAAACAAGATACAAATTTATTAGGATTGTGTATTTGAGAGGCATTGTCTACCTCATGTTACTTGTGTACATGTTCAGAAACATTATTTGAAAAGTGTAATCTTTTTAATGAGGTAACAGTGGTTTACAACACTGTGCATGAATTGGGGGTGCAGGTTCACATGTCAGATGTGTGTTACAACACCATGCCTGCCATCAAAGCACCCATAATACTCCACCACAGTCCATATGAAAACTTTTCATCAATTCAAAATGCCAAACAAAAGGAGGTGGGCTCAGGAATCTGGGATATCTGAAGCAGTGAATGGAGCTTGCTCTGAAGAGGAGGCAGAGTTGATCATTCCAACAAGAGCAGACCAACTCCCCTAGAGGAAGGAGACCACTTTCTATTCCTTCCTCACCAGCCAGCCAGTGAAACAAAGAAGAGAAACAACGTAACTAAACCCAAGGGACCCCAAATAGGGGGAAACACACACACACACACACACACACACACACGCACATACACACACACAATAAGGCTACACATAAGCATAGGAAGCAAGGAACATCTAAACAAAAGATGGAAAAACTGAACAATAGAAGCCCAGATAACTATAAAGAATTGGTATACAGAAAAACACAAGTGTGTGTGTGCATGCATGTCACCCATATGTGGTAAAATATTTGTAGTCTTCTTTAAGAAGAACACATGTTTGAAATTGAACTTTTTTAGTTAGTGGTTTATATTGAGCTTTCTTCATTGGGTATTTTCATACTTTTTTAAGGACTGCAACTAGAATTTATTTTTACATAATGCATCTGCAGTTAGCTGTATCTTCAAACATACATAAGTAAGTAGGCATATATATTTTTTCACCCCAGTTTTCCATTTCCAGTGAGACTAGTCTAGAGCTTTGCCTGCTCCCTTTGATTGCATATAAGGCAAGGTAGAAATTTATTTTGCATATTTTAATTTATTATTTGCATATTATTGTATTACAATATGTACTTTAGTTATGTTTTACCTCCAAAAAAGAGATTTATTAAAAATATGATTTCTCTCACCACAATTACGGTAAGAAATATTTTTCAAAAGGCACATTAAAGTAGTAATATTTTAACTGAGGTTGACACATCCTTCATAATTACCTTTGTTCTATTACAGTACCTTACAAATTGAATTAATTCAGACTGTGTAAAACCACAATATGGAATATAATAACACTGAGCATCAAAGAATTTAAGCTGATGTTAGTTCTGTTACCCAAGTCAGTCAAATCTCACTGCTTTTTTAAACATATGAACATTATCTCTTGGAGAAAACACAAATCGAAATAGAACATGAGAAGACATTAGTTAACCCCAATAACCTCTCTTGAGCCACTCATCTCTTTGAAAGATAAATATGACTTACGAAATCAAATCTGTCAAGATAAACAATTCATCTTTCATTGAACTTGAATGATTTAAAACAAAATAAATCAATAAAGACCAGTAACTGACAGTATTATATTTTTAGTGAAAAGCTACTACTTTTTCTTTCATCATGGAATTCAAAAGACAAAGGCCTTGAAAATAATCTTTCTGGTATTTTTCATAGGAATTTTCTATGTGCATCTATTTAAACCCTGTATGCCATCCGGGTTAGCAATAACATGTCTATAATAATACCCTCTGCATAAATTAAAATATATGTCATTTAATATAATGAATGTAAGTGAAATATTGGACTACTACCTTAAATGTCTTTCCTATTTTAAAATTAACATTTAAAGCACATAGGGTAATGTTGGACTATACATTCAATGATACCGAAAAATTTTAGAGTATGTTGTAAAGTCATTTGATTAATCTTGCTCACATCACACTGCTGATTTAGCTAACTCCTTAGAACTGAGGTAGCAGCCTATCTTCATAGTTTCTGATCCATGAATTAGGTAAAAGATATTTAAATCCAAGTTAATTTTCTTTTACACCAAGAGAATGTAAAAGGAATGCATCTAGTGGCCGCTCTAAAGTGTATAAATTGCCATTTGATAGGTATAATCTTATATTTAGAGCATGGAAGATATTCCCGCAGAAATACAAAGTTAGAATATCTTTTGAACAAAAATGAAAATGTATGATCACACTGCAAAGTGAAGCTGGGATTATCTATCTTAAGGATAGGAAAGCAGAAGAAAAGAGGCAGAAGAGCAGGTATTTTGGTGATTTTTAGAGTTCTCACCCTTGATCTATATTTCTTGATCTACAAAAACCTCCCTCCTAGCCAAACTCATGAATTCTAACCTTTATATTTATTGCTGGCGACTCTTAAATCTGCATCTACCAATTTTCTAGATACGTTAGGTTGCTCTAACCATTACAGTGTCTTAAACTATACAGAATTTCTCTATACTACAAATTTCTCCATAATTTCCAGTTACCTTCCTGGTTCTCCCTTGACTCCAACCACTTAAAATTCAACTTTACTCAGTACAACTTATTTCTAAAATGGCTTGCATGGAAAGGAAAAGAAATTCATTGAAATAATTACTACTAATGTAAAAGGAACCCTTGAACATTACTTCTGGGAAGAAAGACTGGTTTGGGCCCATGGAAAACAGTATGGAGATTTCTCAAAATATTAAAAATGTATTTACCACATGATCCAGTAACTACACTCCTAAGTATCTATCTGAAGTTTGCAGAAACACTACTTTGAAGAAATACATGCACTCCTACATTCACTGCAGCACTATTCACAATGGCCAACTTAGGGAAACAACCTAAGTTGGAAACAACCAAATACAGATGAGTGGGTCAGGATGATGTGGTGTATGTACACGATGGAACACATAAAAACGATCTCTGCCATTTGGGACAACATGAATGGAACTGCAGGGCGTTATGATAAATCAAATAAGTCAGAAAGAGAAAGAATATGTGATGCTGTCATTTATATGTGGAATATAAATAAACAAAACATAGGGTCAGATAAAACCAAACCAAGAGCAAATCCTAGAAAGCCATGGCTGTAATCTTTTCTGGGTTCCAAGGAGTTTTTTCTCCTTTTTCCTTCAGGTCTAGGAAGACCTTTATTGTTGGGTTCATTTAACCCACTTCTATCTTCGTTATTAGTTCCTTCATTAAACTCAGCATGTTTTGCGTGAGCTGACATCTCTGCTCCCTCCATCCCCTGGCACTTCTCCCACCATGATTTTCAGAGATCTTGAATGATATGTTTACCAGCAATAACATTCAGAAACAAACCCTTAAATACATTGATGGGATAGGCTTGTCCTGCAGCTGTTGTCTTCCCTGATGGTTGGAAAAAAGACACAATAAAAGCATGTGGAAATGAAGGCACTGCAGCACTTAGCAGCTCGGGAGCTTACAGTAAATGCAAGAACTGGAGTAAGCTGGTGGTCCAAAAATAATTCATAGAAAATGCTCAAGTGATGACTTTGGAAATTTAACTCAAATGATGGATGCAAAGTCAACAACAAAAACAAAAATCTCTTGGTAAAATAAGATTAAGAATCAGACCCAGAGTCTGATCACATGGGTTGAGGACTCCCAATTAAATGTTCCACACCACTAGTTAAGGCCAAGCTAAGGTAAGGGAGTGATGAGGAGACCCAAACCCTGATATTGGGCATGTGACATATGAAGTGAGAAATGGAACTCCTAAATTCTTGTAGAATATGTCTTTCCATGGAAGCATTTCTTTCTCATCTTTGTCTGAAGGAACTGGATTTTCCCTACTTATAAAATCTTTAAATTCCTATATCTTGGGAAGGTATTCTCAGTGTTTTCTCCCCAGAGCCCATCTTGATAACCTCTCAGCACCCTCCCCCCCCAACTCATAATGAGTTAGTTCCTAACCTATTGCCAACATAAAAGTGCAAGATCTGGCAGAAAATAGCTAATCTACTGAGAGAGCTGCATGACATTGTCAATGTGATTAGCGTGAGCCCTGCAATCATAACACTGTATTCTGAAGGCATTGGAGAAGGCATACAAATCATGAGACCTCACCAACCTGAATGTATTGACATGGGCGCACTTACTCAGACTTCTGGATTTAAAGTGTTGGCTTGAGCCCTGGGGAGTGGCATTTATATTCTGTGAGGTGGCTAATTGCTTTGCCTCAAGTCAATGAGGAAGAAATCCCAGGATGTCTGTGGCATATTCTAGAGGAAGGATCTCGCAGGTCCAAGCACGAGAATGCTAAAGTGGATGGGTTACATACAAGCTGCTCAGGCAGGCTGAAGCCACATCCACTGGAAGGACTAAATCTGGAAGGGTGTTCTCTTCAACCTAACAGTAAAAAATGCTTTAGTGATAGGGGCGCCATTGTTTTGGAAAAATTCTAAGATGGCACTTTGTAGGACAGACATGAACAAGGGAGATACTGCAGCCAGTTTAGGTTATTGATTTAAATGAGAGGAATGTGCTCACAGTAGGTAGGATCAGAGCAAAATCAGAGATGATGTGGCCACAGGGATAGAGAGGATGTGATGAGTAAGAGGGGTGGCATGGTCTTTAGCGTATTCTGACAGGCAAAATCTTTGTGATAGCTAAGGGAACCCAAAGTTCCTATAAATGGAATTGTTAAGTGACTGCTGAGATGTGTGACATATCTTAGAGATTATGTGCTTCTGGATGCTGAAATGTTGCATATCATGAAAGCAAAGAGAAAATACAAAATGGTGGAGTGGTCAGGCTCGCATCTGGGCAGTCAAGTCACAGCAATGTTGCTTGTGTGCGTCGCTGCAGAGATTATCACCACCCTCAAGTAATGAAAACTGCACAGAGAGGGCACCTAAGACTTCACTTGATTGACAAGCTGGCTAAACCAAGAACAAAGTGGATCCTGAAAAACAAATGAGTCTTAACTATATTCACCAAACAGTAACCTTCATAAAACTCATCTGAAATCTTGATCAAATGCATATTCTAAATGAATTGGTCTAGAAAAAATTACCAGGTTTTCCATTTCTAACACATATCCCAGGAATAGGCACCAGTGTTTCTGATTGCCAGTTACATTTTCAGGAGCAATAGAAAATCACCAAGTTGATCTGATGATTATACCAATGATTTCAGTGTTTCTAAAAGGATGATCATTACTAGAGAAAATCAGCATAGCCAAAAATTATACTGTCCTCATCTTATCATGGAAGAGAAGTGAGACCCATCCGATCTTCACTTATAGATATCATGCCCCATATTGTTAAATGGGATTGATAATTGCTGTGGGCTGAATGTTTGGGTCTGCACAAGATTCCTAGTGGAAGCCCTAAGCCACGTGGTGACAGCACGTGCAGGTGGAGCCTTGGGGAGGTAATCAGGTTTAAATGAGGTCATGAAGGTTGAGTCTCTGTCATGGGATTACTGCCCTTTACAAGAAGAGGAAGAGAAGTCTGGCCTCTGTCTTTTTCTTCCTTCCTATGAGGCAAGAAAGTGGTTGTTTGCAAACCAGGAAAAGTGCTCTCAAAAGACACTGGATCTAGAGACATTTTGGTCATGAACTTACAGCCTCCAGAATGGTGAGAAATAAATGTTTGATGTTTAGGTCAATAAGCCTACAGTGGTGTTGTAGCAGCTCGGACTGACTAAGGTAACAACCTTACTCTATGTTTGCTGAGCAAGAGGAAGCACCACACATGGATGCCTTAATAGGACACATGCATTCCAGAGGGGGGCCTCATTACCATTCATGAACTTCACCAGTATCCAAGCATCGCCATAGTGTAACAGCCAACAAGGGAAGGGATGTGCTGAATGCATGCCCGTTGTTTGAATTTGTTTTTTCTCATGTCTTGGCAAACAGAAGCAAATGTTTTGTTTTGTTTTTTTTAATGTTACACTTTCAGGCCTCCCTGGTGGAGCAAGGGGTTGAGACACAACCTATGAGGCCAGCCACAGCCACTGCAGCACAAGTTTGATCCCAAGCTGGGGAGCTACCCACATGGCTCAGCAGACCTCTCCTGACTCACCCACTGCTCCCCTCAGCAGTGTACTTCAGCCTGTACCCCAGTTCTTGTATGCATAAATAGATAAATCTTAAAAAAAAAGTTACACTTTCTTTCTAGAGTCTCAGCTGTAGGGTCGTGTAGGACACAATACTCTTCCCTATGCAAATAGGGTAGGAGTGGGTGTGGCCTCTCTCCTTGCTACTCATAAAGTCCTTAAGTATTTCAGTTTTCCATCACTGAGCCTTCAACCCATTGGGAAGCTCAAACATCCAAGGAAGGAAGGGTTTGCCAGTAACAGTTAAATGGGAAACTGGGGCCAGAATTTGGTCATTTTATCCCCTTAATCTTCTACAAAGGATGGTCATGTGACCACTGGCAGGAGAGTTCAGTTCCCTCAATGAAGGGAAACAGTGCTGTTGAAAAAATGGAAGCCAGGAGAAGTATGTGGAACTCAGATACTAGGGAAGACCCTGGGTATTTCTCGTGGGCCATTCTTAATCAATGGAAAAACACACAAAACAATCAAGTCTAGATCAATGGATACTGAAGAAATGGAGTTTGGGATTAACCAATCATGTGAATGATCCAGTCTGGCCAAGGTGCCAGCAGAATACAAACAGGGAGGGCCCATCAACTGCTATGATATATCAGTGCACGTCTACCTTCCCTTCTCTTTCCCTGTCACCTGTCTGACCAGTGTGGACAGCAACTGCGGTCTGTGGTCAGATCAGAGTATGACCAAATGGGCATCGCTCTGTGGCTATGTAAGAGCAGAGGGAACTTGTGTGTCTGTTTGGGGAACATACACTTTCTTCAGGATAAATGACACATATGGTTTCAGAGGGAGAAAAGGAATGGACTGATGATGGCATGTTTGCCCCTCTGTTAGACTCTTGTTCTGGGAGGCTGATGTTACAAACAGCCGCCACAGGCTCCCTTGTCCTGGAGAACAGGACATGGAAAGTGACCCCACTAACCAGGCCAGCTGGCGAGAGGAGAGTGAGACCAGGTATTTATTCCTGTGACTGTCTGTTCTGTCCCTTCTAAGACCACTGGTGTTGCTGCTTCACTCCCCCAAATAACACGATCCTGTTGGATGGCTCCTTGCTACAGATTCCCATAAATGTCCCTTCTTGTTCCTCAGGCAAGTTTCCAGAGGCTCTGTGCAGTAGCCTCCTCTTCCTTATTTCACCAAAATCCTTTTGGTTGTCTCACCCCGTCCTGCTGTTGCAAATCATCCTTTTATTAAACTGGCAGCATAGACATCAATGGAGTGTGCCTCACTGGGACTCTGACACACCCTGAGGGCCAGCTTTGAGCCCACAGCTGGCGCAACACCCCAGGTGGCAGCAGAGCAGCAGAGTGGAAAGGAGCCCGGGTCTGGCCTTGAATTCCTCCTGAGCAGAGCAGCCCCTGCCTGGACTCAGGAGCGCCAGACTGCCATGAGAGCTGAAGATATGTTGCCACTTATTTGAGACACTGAATTTCTTTCTTCTATCTGTCCTGACAGTTTGGCCTGTGCCTTAAGGAATAGACCTACTGTGTGTCCAGGAAGGAGCAAAGGGATTTACAGAGTTTCTAATGTGATTTTTATAAAAATCCTAAGAGGCTGCCGTTATTAATCACTGTTCGTAAGAAAGAAAATTGAGCTCCACAAACACAGAGTCATGTGTCCAAGTTCACAGAGATAGCAAGTGACAGAGCTGGGAATTGAACTGAAATCCATCTTATTTCAAACTGGGTAATCTTTCTACCGCAGCACACTGCTCCCTCCAGGGGCCCATCTTACAAGCTCCTTTCAGAACTGACCTGAATTATCAGTTTCTCCCACCCTCTCCCAGTCTGCGGAACCCTGTCAGGCAGAATTCTGCCGACACACGACCTAAGAAATAACCATTGAGCCTGTCCCCTGCAAAGAGTCCATCCTCTGGGCAAATGACCAGAAAGAGTGTACTTGCTCCGGGTATTTAACGACTCCGTGAGGTTTATTTGTTCCTCCATGAAGTAGAGTCAATAATGATAAGAAAACTACAATGAGATACAGGCACGGTCAAGGACCTGATTTTTTTGCCTGAACAAACGTGAAAGAAAAAAGAGATTTTGGCCATTTTTGGCAAAGGCTTTTAAACTGTCAATAGGACCCTAGTCCTTGACATGTTGGACTGGAACAAAATGTAGGCAACATCACGTGCTTTACATTTCAAAGGCAGCGTTTACAATGCACTTTCCCCAGGCTCCCTGGTGGCACAAGGGGTTAAGCATAGCACTGCAGACCTCTCCTGTCTCGCCCGCTGCTCCCCTCAGCAGTGTATTTCAGTCATCTGCCTGTTCTGTTCCCCAATCTATCTCCGGTGAATCCCCTCACCCCCCTGCACCTGGGGCCTGTACCCCAGTTCCTGTATGCATGAATAAATAAATCTTTAAAAAACAAACAAAACAATGCATTTTCCCAATAGTACAGGCTTAGATCATAGAAGAGTCTCATAAACTCATTATAAACCTGTGATTCAACGTTTCATGCTCTGCTTCCTCCTGGTGTCTTTGCTCTTCCTTCCTACATCCTGCCTTCAAGTGCGCTCTAAGAATATATCCCATGTTACTGGAACCATCAAGAATATTGATACGGTCACACCTTCTGGGTTGGTGGAGTTGTCGTGTCATCTGGTGAGTGGAGATGCAAGCATGTGTGCAGCTATTTTTTAGCAATTACATAAAATATAGTGAAATTGGAATTAGAAATAATGAGCCGGATTCCACCCTTGACGCCCTATGTGGCATCAGTAAAGTTTTCAAGAGATGTTTAAACATGGGCATATGGCTGACAAAAGAGATGGCTTGGGTTCTCATAAATCCAGGAAACTAGCAGGAGATAGAACTTCTGAATGCAAAAAGGTTTTCTTATACCTAAACTTGTACCTTATAGATTGGCATAATACATTTTAGAAACTCCAGCTTTCTTTAGATTATATTTTGAGAACAAGCACAGGATTTTATTAGAAAAGTGGGATGCTGAACCTGGCTCTCTCTCAAATGGATTTGTGCCCTCTATAAATATCACTACCTTGGACTAGATAAAACTAAAACCTAGGGTCTCCCTAGTAGTGCAAAGGGTTAAACACAGTCCTGTGAAGCTATCCACAGCCTCTGCAGCATGAGTTCAATCCCTGGCAGGCCAGGGAGCTATCCACATGGTGCAGTAGACCTCTCCTGACTCACCTGCTGCTCCCCTCAGCAGTGTATTTCAGTAGATCTGCCTGTTCTGTTCCCCACTCTGTCTCTGGTGAATCCTCTCACCCCCTGCACCTCTAGCATGTACCCAAGTTCTTGCATGCATAAATAAATCTTAAAAATAAAAGCTAATGTCAGAGTTGCATGTTTTGAGTTAGATTTAAGATTCCCAAAGAGAATGGTCAGTGGCATTGTAATTCTGTAGGAAGCCCACACACTTTGTTAGTTACAGTGAGAACATTAAACACTGTCAGGGGAGAATGAGGAGAAAAGATGGAGAATACAATTCCTTATAGTAGAGATGTTTATTGAGCATTTAATCTGTGTAAAGCTATTTTTTTTAAAGATTTATTTAAAAATAGAAGAACTAGGGTACAAGCCAGAGGTGTGGGGGGTGGGAGGATTCACCAGAGGCAGAGTGGGGAACAGAACAGGTGGATTGACTGAAATATACTGCTGAGGGGAGCAGCGGGCGAGTCAGGAGAGCTATGCTGCACCATGTGGGTAGCATCCTGGCTGGCTGGGGGATCGAACTTGTGCTGCAGTGGCTGCGGACAGCTTCATGGGTTGTGTCCTCACCCCTTGAGCCACCAGGGAGGCCCTGTGCTAAGCTATTTATGTATGTTGTCACAATTAAACATTTTTGTGTTGTCTCTTCAATTATATATTTTTCAGAAAAAAAGGTTCTTTTTTTTAAGAAAGTGAGCAGAACTCACTTTTCTAAGTTTCTAAAACTCACACTGTGAGTTTCTAAAACTCACACTGTGTTTCTTTTAAAATTATGTAATAAAACATATTATATGAGATAGATCATTGAAAAGTTTGATGCCTAATAATATCAAGAACATAAATATTACTAATAATTGTTCTTAACTGTAAGTACCTTTTTTATCTAATCTTTTCCCTCCCCCTCACATATAAAGTTAACTACTCTTTTATAAAATTTTCTGTCTTTAATTCCATTGCTTTTCCAAAAAACAATCTTTAAAAGTTTTAATCACCTGTGTGGATATCTTTAAGCATTCTGGCAACCTCTTTCTCTTAATTTGGATCAATTACATTCAATGTATTTAATAATAAATATGTACTTATGCATTACTTTATATATTTAATTTTTTTTTCTTTTTTTAAATGATGTTTCATTTTTTTCTTCTACTGCTTTGTGGTCTGGAATAAAGACTGTTCAATTTCTTAATAATTATTTTTCAACTTTTTTATCAAGTACTTAACAGACTGTTAAGCTTACATATTACTCAGATTCCTGAAAAATATGACCCTTCTGGACAATGTGCCCTTTAGAATCAGATCAGATTCTCACAGTTTTTATTCCATGGTTCTCCATCACTTCAGTTTCACCCTTTCTAAGGCCCTGCTAAGCGGATACTACCATTATTAATTTGCCATGGCGATGCGATGTTTGCTGATTGAGTTTACATGTTTCTTTTTCTTAACCTCTCTTTATTTTCCTTTTCTTGGACATTTAAAGATTTTTAATTCCTCTTTGAAAACCAAGAAATGCAATAAAAATATTTTATGCCGGTCTAGTTGTAAGAGACCTCTTTACTATGGAAAGTGGAAATGCAACACTTCTGTTGTAAGATGGATCAAAGGAAGTGCCACTTTGCCTCTTTAATATACTGGACAACTAAGTTTTGTTACACTAAAATCCATAGCTTAAAAAGAAAATGAATGTTATTTAAAAATTACTGTAACATACTATTCCACCGTCTGATAAGCAATATGTAATAGAGAGGGTGAAGACAGATACCTTAGCCCCAAATGCATGCCACACATTTTTTCCCCTAAAATTAGTAGTGTTAAATTTTTCCTTTTGTGCTTTACTTTTTGGGATTCTTAATTCACTTTGATTTCAGATATAATCAGAATTTTCTAAGTTTTTCCTGTTTTATTGGGGTAGAATTGACAAATGATCTTATGTGTTTGGCTGTACAACCAGATTTTTTTAAAGCTGTGGAACATGATGATGTAACATGTGCATACACTGTGAAATGCTTGCCACCGTCACCGTCACCTAATTACCATAACCATCATCTTACAGAGTTACCATTTTTTTTTGTGTGTGAGGAGAACCATTTTAAATTACCAAAACTGAAAGAACTATGTGGGACAGTGAGGTTTCCAAGTTTCTTTTACCACAATTTAAGGAACAAGGAGATCTGGTTTTGATTTTTATGCTTTTCAGAAACTTTCACCCTTCCCTGAGGGTTCCAGGAGCCATCTTTTCAACTTCAGAAGCCTTGACTTCAGCACAAAGATTAAAAGGGAGGATGAGAAGTCAGAGGCGTCTCAAAATAAACAACATTCTTCCAGCTGTGAAGACAGTCTTAATCCAGGATAAAACAGCCATTGATAGAATAAATAACTGTATTTATTAGTAGGAACACATTGGCTACCCACCGCGGTCTACAATGTAGCCCTTTGTCAAGGTGAAGTCATATCCTTAGACATTCCTTACTTGTGTTTCAGCAGCACTGGGCTATATATACAAAACCTATACTCATGTAGAGGTCCTTTCTTCTTATTTGAAAATCTAAAAAAATGTTCAATATTTTCACCATATTATTTTTATCTCTAAGATGAATACCCCAAGAAGATCAAACAGAAATGAAGAACATTTGATAGTCCTTGTGAATTCCCTGAGGAGGAAAATAAAATGATACTGTTTCAGTTTCTTTCTTTTTTTTTTTTTTAAAGTTTTATTTTTTTTTTAAAGATTTATTTATTTTTTATTTTATTTATTTATTTATTTATACAAGCACTGGACAGTCAGAAGTGCGGGAGGGTGAGAGAATTCACCAGAGCCAGAGCGGGGAGCAGAGCAGGCAGAAGGACCGAAGTACACTGCTGAGGGGAGCAGCGGGCGGCAGGAGAGGTCTGCGCGCCATGTGGGACCCTCCTCTGGTAGCCAGGGAGCAGCTGGGGATCGAACCGGCACTGCAGAGGCTGAGGGCAGCTTCGCAACCCAGCGCTCAACCGCTGCACCACCGGGGAGGCCCTGTTTCAGTTTCTAACAATAAAAATTACTGATGTGATGATGATGATTAATCAATGAGACTTGGAGTCATCCCTGATGGGGAATCCACGTCATGGCTTTTCTGTTTCCTTGGCTTTTGAGATAACCTGTAATTGAAGAGCAGTGACCTAGACTAGTTAATGGTATTTTTATAAACTCCAACAAGAGATCACCTGTAGTAAGTCAGAAAAATAAGCAAGCAACTTGGGTTTGCCTTTTTTATTTCCCCACCCTAGGTAATACTACAAATCTCTGTTAACTTGAAAACATAATTCTAACAGCAGGCGAATTGTGCTAAGAAGCCGTTTGATATAAAGATAATATTGTTTTCATGTGTGTCACTTAAATGATGGACACCTTCAGAAATATCTTTTTATTTATTTTTTAATGTGAAAGGCTTTTAATACATATATTGGGTGAACAAAGATGGATAATTAAACACTGTAGCATAATTAAATGCTATATAAATGCATATTAATATATGCCCATACACTCAAAGGTTTTCTTGGCATTTCTAACATCAATCATGACAGATGCCTTATAATAAAGAGAGCTCAATATTTCTCTTCTTGATTTGTTAAGACTCCCATAGATGTTTTAGTTTCCTACTGTTTCCTAACATATTACCTCAGAATTTCTTTTTTTTTTCAATTTATTTATTTATGCATACAAGAGTTGGGGTGTAGACCAGGGGGTAAGAGCATTCACCAGAGATAGAATGGGGACCAGAACAGGCTACCTGGTAGCTACCTGGCCCACTGAGAATCAAACTCAAGCTGCAGTGGCTGATGATAGCTTGATAGTGCTGTCTTTAACCGCTACGCCACCAGGGAGGCCCCTATTACCTCAGAATCTCATGGCTTAAACCAACAGTATTTATTACTTCAGAGCTGGATGGGTCCAGGACCTTGCACTGCTAAATGGGTCCTCCAAGTCTCTTTCGTGACTGCAGTCAACATGGCGGCTGGTTTCCATGCCAGACTTCACTGAGGTAAGATCTGCTTACCGGTTCACTCATGAAATTGTTGCCAAGATTCAGTTCCTTGCTTCTCACTGGACTCAGGACTCAGTTCCTTGCTGACTGTGGCTGGAAGGCTGTCTTTCCTCAGCTGCTGTGGGGTGGGACTCCCTGCCGGGGCAGCCCACAACATGGCAGCTGCCTTCTATGTGTCAGGCCAACGGGGAACTCCTGAGTGAGTGTGCCAGTGCGATGGAAGTTGCCATCTTTTGCCATATTCTTTTTGTTAGAAACAGGTCATTAGGTCCAAAGTCACAGTCAAGAGGAGGAAATTATATAAAGACGTGAGTGCCAGGAAGCTGGCAGCCCTGGCTGCCAATTTTGTAGCAGCCAACAGCACAGATGTTAGAATACTTCAGCAAGCCTTGCATAGGGTTGTCAATTTAAAATCACAACAGTTTGGGTCTACTTAATAGCAATCATCTTGATAAAAATAAATATTAGTTCAATAATCCAAATGTTGAAAATTAGCTGAAGCTTAATTCTTTGAATTAAAAAGAAGTATTTTTCCTCTTACTGTGGTGATAATTGGTATTTATCTTCAAGCATATTGGTGGGAACATTCAGGTGGCCAGGATTACTAGCTTTCTATCTAAAATAAAAGCTGTATGATTGCAAATGCCTCAAGTTGGAAGACTCCATTCGGGAAGGCATTCACCTAGAGTATTATACCAGTACTCCTTGATGATGTTCATTTGATAAATCCTGACAAGTCTATTTGTGTTTGTTTTTCCTGGGATATATAGTGAGAGCACAGTTTTCTCATTTGCTTCCTTTATGTAAAAATGCAGAGATTGAATTGCTCATTAACTCCTAAGTAGGAATTGTTGCTATAGTAAATTTGAACTGATTATTCAACTAAGATTTATTGGTTCCTTTATATGGTTAGGTATTTCACATAAAGATCTAAGTATGGCATATATATACATACATATATATAAGCTTATTCTTTATATATAATGACCTATGTATTTGCTGTCCATTTTGTCAACAAGTTTTTTGTTGTAATTCATTTGTCTAGTTTTTAATTTTAATTTGATTTTGGTCTTTAAGTGGAATCAGTAACATATTAAGCAGTGAATCCCTTTGTTCATGTTGGTATTATTTTTTTTACTACTGCTTTCTTTTAAGTAGATTCCAAGTATTTTAATCCAAATTTGTTCACTGATGTATACATTGATGCTATGGAAATTTGCTTTCTTTTCTAATTGAAGTTATTAGTTTAGTTAGCTTTAACAAATCACTAAGGCCAACATTAAATTTATAGTTAATAAACTGACAATAAAAGGACAAATTTTTTGCTTCCCTGGAGTTAAAGTCTCAGTGCTATCAAGCTATTGCAGCTACTGCGGCATGAGTTCGATCCCCTGCCAGGGAGTAGACCTCTCCTGTCTCACCAGCTGCTCCCCTCAGCAATGTATTTCAGTAGATCCACCTGTTCTGCTCCCCACTCTGTCTCAGGTGAATCCTCTCACCCCCTGCACCTCTGACCAAGAGCCCAGTTCTTGTATGCATACATAAATAATAATAAATCTTTTAAAAAAGGAAAAATTTAGCTGGTGAATGATGATTTAAATTCTTGACCGAATCAACACTTCCAACCCTTCCATCAGAATGGCCTTTGTTGTTAAAAGATGGTGATTGAGTTATTATTACTATATTGTATGTTTAAAATTAGCTAAAAGTGTAGATTTGAATTCTCACAACAAAACAAACAAAAAAAGGTATGTAAGATGATGGATGTGTTAATCAGCATGGTTGTGGTAAGCATTTTACTATATATATTTACATGACATCAAGTTATACATCAAATACATAAAATTTTTATTTATTAACTATACTCAATAAAGTTAGTGGAAATAATCAGTCAAACTCTCAAGGAAGTTTTTGCATAGATATGAATCAGTAAACTTTTTCTTACAATATTAATTTATTTTGCTAACATAGTCACACAAAATAAAGGGAATGGCATTTGAATCCCATTTCTACCTATTGTTGACCTCACACATATAAAATGAAATGTTTTTAAACAATTGTCTGTAATAATATTAGAAATAATTTAACTGTTTTCAGCCAAACTGACAAAATATAAAATCAAGGTATTATTAAAATAGAAACATTTTCATCAAAATGGACATTTCTCACTGGAAAAATATTTCCCCAGCCCTGACACATTTTCTAAGGCTCTCTAGAATCTGATTTTATATTTAATGTTCTAGAACTGTCAGTTTCCTTGTCTGTACCTTTCGAAGGTACGGAAGTATTGCTTTGTTTTTCAGTATGCCAAGTATGTTCCAGTTGTCAAAATTTATTACTTTCCCCCTGGAAGAAAAACACTATTTTAAGCAATTGGTAATCTTATTCACAAAGATAGAGGAATTTTTTTTCAAGGTGCTCATATAGATCTTAATAAGAAATAAAAATAACTTTTTCTCTATATACTCAAATCAGAAAACTTACATTTTGCAAAAATAAATTTTATATATAAAATAATTATATATATATATTTAAACTTACATAGTTATTTAAATGTTCTTTAAGATAGAACAATATAAGAAATTGAGCAATCACCTGAGCTTACTGTGAAATTTATGAATATAAGTTTGAATAAAATTTCAGTAATGTTGACAAAAAAATGTTTATTTGACTCCTCTGCAAACCTTAATTATGAAAACTGGTAAACAGTATTGAGCATCAACGTGCAGAAATAAGATGGTAACATTTAACATTATTTTTAAAAAAATGCAATCAGATGGGGTAAGATTTTCAATTTAAGGTTTTCTGGCCTAAAGACACTACTCACCCTCCTCCTTATGGCTTTAAAGGTGAAAAACTGAAGCAGAAAGCCATAGCCTATGCTGATCTAATTTGCCAAAATACAAAAAGCCGATTTCAAGGCTGACAGATCAGTGGGAAACAGAAAGTGACAAACCCTGGCAAAGACAGTACTGTAGAAGCAGTAAAAAGACTCAGATATAAATATGAAACTCTGCCATGTCACTGGCTGAGGCTAAACTATGTGTGCTCAGGAAAAACAATAGGGGTTCTGGGGAAAAAGTAGGTAGAAACTGAAATAAAATCTATTTTTGAAGAATAGAACTGCACCAGGTAAAATTTGTAAATTTTCTGCTTAGTAGAGTGTAGCTTAGTAGCAAGCTAAAGTCATATATGCTTGAATTGCCAGAGGATATAGTTCAAGGCCAGCAAAGCGGCTGGAAATTAATTGGACTTTCCTAGAAGCAAAGAAAACAAAGAGAGGATGATCCTGCATGTCTGAGTATAAAATCTCAAATCCTTGGCCGGCCACCAAATTACACTAGGTCCTGGCTAAAAATACTTTAGTGGGGAGATATCAGAAGAGAGAAGAGTTATTAGATACTAAATCTCATAGGAGAGACAATTTTCAGACAGTATCTAAATGGGTTAAAAGCTACTTGAATGAGAAAGCATCAATCATTAGAGTAACAAACAAAATCTAGAGTCAACAAATTTAAATCCACAATGTCCAATTGTCCTTCTAAAATTCCTAGATATGCTAATAAAAAGGAGTATGAAGAATGAGATTCTGGATGGATTTTAGAAGAGAACTTAAAAGACTGGTGTGTGTGTGTGTGTGTGTGTGTGTATATATATATATATATATATATATATTATATATTTTATATAAGTGAAAGAAATTATAAGGAATGAACAAATACATAGGGGCTTAGAATCCCAGGTTATCTAAAGTACCTATATAAAAACATCTCTCAACAAGAGTGGCTGAGTGGCTGACAATATTTTATGCCTATCATTGTGCAGGTGATTTATTCAGCTTCTGTTTTCTGAAGTTTCTTTCTCTTTACCAAATGAATGAAACATTACATTATTTTGAAAGGTAAATTTGTTTCAGAGAGATATACATGCATTTTATATGTCTGTGAAAGGAATAAACCCCTTTCATATGACTTCAATCTTTGAAGTTACCAGAGTTTTATGAATACTTCTGTTGTATAGAAACTTGGTGCAAAAAATAGAGACAGTCTGAAATTACTGGGCAAGATTAAAGAAGACAAGAGACTGAATCAACCTGCTACAGGTGGAACTTTGGTGAGAAGAATAAAGATGCTAAAAAGATCTTTCATAAAGCAAGATTTTTTTTTTTTTTGCTGCTTATATGGCTGTTCTTGTGTGTCTGTGTTGTGTGTCTTTGTGTGTCCCTATTTGTCTGTGTGTGACTGGATCTCTGTAGGTAAGTGTATGTCTGAGTTTCTCTGTTTGTGAGTCTGTGTGTGTGCCTGTATATGTGTGCCTGTTTGTGTATGAATGTGTATGCATGTGATTGTAGTATCTTTAAAAATATCTTGGAGCAAATTTCTGTCACTTCGAAAAGTTATCCTGAAGTCACAAAAGCACCCCTGTGGCTGATAACCAGAACTGTGAATGTAGCCGAAGAACAGAGTCATCATCTCTCATCCTTATTTTGGGAAGAAGGACACAGTCACCCATAGAAAGTCATGGGCTGAGCACCATGTTGTATCAGATGTGAAGAGATTGGTTGTTTAGGCTGCATCTGGTTGAGCCGAAGCTATATTTACAGTGTCTCTCTTCAACTCTGTTTACCAAGACTTAAAGCTACCTGGAGATTCCCAGTAACATGATGTTCAGCGTAAAGGAGATATATTTAACTGGAGAATTCTCTGTTTGCAAAATGTTTCTCAGGAACTTTCAGGAGCTGATCCTGGATTCAGAGACTCAACATCATAGCCAAGTCCTCACAAGACACTGGAGTAGCGGTTATGAATCTTCCTGTCTACATTTTAAAACAGCCCACATTCCATATGGGGCTTATTAAAGACTTTGTCAAGTGCATTACTGGTTTAGAAATATATCATTCTAAATGCTAATGCGGGTGCAGTAAGGCAGATACTTTCGTATATTAGTGGTATTAAGTGAATATGGCTACAAACTTTGGAAAGTAATTTGGCAACATGAATCAAGGGTCTTAAATTATTCATACCGCATAAATTCTACTTCTACAAATATATGCTAAGGAAATAACCAGAGAAATTGAAAACCATATTAATACTAATATTAGTTATAAAAGCAAGAACTGGGGGAAATTCAATGGTCAATCATAAAGCAAGGGTGAATACATGATGGTGTAGTCATAGGTGAAATATTTCGCAGAAATAACAATAATTTTAAAAAATGTAATGACTCAGCAAAATAAGTCAGAAACAAAAAGAAAAATACCAGATGGTCTCACTCATAGCAGGAATTTAGAAAACCTAAGTAAGAGACCAGGAAAAAGACTAATCAATACAAAGTAAAAATCAAAATCAACAAGCAACTATAAACCAGAGACACACTACAGGGGGGAGGGAGGGGTCAGAAAGGAAGGACTAGAGTCAAAATAAGGGGGGGGTGCAATTGTATGGGGAATATAACCACATTGAAAATGCATACATTGTGCAAAGATGAAAAATGATGTAAGAATTATATAAAATAAAATATTTTAAAAAATAAAAAATAAAAAATGTAATGACAAGGACAATGCTTATGAAATAATGGTACTTGAAAAAAAAGAACCAAGACCAAGCAAATATGAGAAATTAATTTATATTTGTTTATATGTATACACACTCATATTGTGTGTGTATATATATGTATATATATGTATATATGTGTATATATATGTATATATATGTGTATATATATATACATACATACATGATTTACTTGATACTGTATCTACTACATAGAGAAGGGAAAATCTTAGGTATATAACATTAAAGCTTGTAATGCCTGAATTAGAATTGTTGGTATTTTTCTTCCTTACATTTCTTTTTGTTTTCCAGCTTTTTTGGCAGGTAGTTCAATTTTCATAAAAAAGTAAGATTTTTAGAACTTGGCTGAAGTTTAGATATGTAAACTCTATGAGTCTGTCAGACTGTCAATTTACCAATGATATTATAATTTTAAGTGAATTTAAACATCAATAGCTCAATGTTATCAAATTATCGTTGGTTTCCAGTAACAATTTCTTCTGTCTCCAAGTGCTTAGTAATCCTTTACTTGGATTAGTTTACCTATTGTTGGACATTTTGCTCACTGCTCTATAGTCTGCAGTACACCTCTCCAAGAAAAACATAATTCTGTGTCTCCTAACACCTTGAGTTGTTCTCAAATGAGATCAGTTTCTTTGCTTTATAACATGTGTCTTTCTGTTTTTTATTTATTTAGCATTTTTTTTATTATTCTTTTCTACTCTTTATAAGATATATCAATAAATACAAGATAAAAATTTGTTTGGAGTTGCTTGTACAACTTTCAGTAATTTTTACATGATAATCTTTAAAGCCACAGGATTTATTGGAAAATTTATTTCCTTTTCCTTTGGTCATTTCTGTTCTGGTTCTTGACAATCGTATGGGATATTAAAACATTTTGAAAGGTAACAGTAAAATGTTCAAGTGGATTTTTTTCTCCATTATGTTTTGCAATACATTTCTACAGGAGACAAGATGAATTGTAGTATATCAGGCAAGAAAACAGAGGACATTCTCATTGCAGAGAAGAACTATTTGGAGCTTACCATCCTCATTTTATTTATCCCAGTACTGCCTATTAGGATGTCAAGAGACACTTTCAAAAAAACTACAAACCTGGACGCTCACTAATGGTCTCATCTTGCAAAGGTAATCTCTGCATTCTCAGCACCTATTTCATATTTTGAAAAAACATAAACTTCATTGTTCTGCTTATTCTATACTTCTATTACACTCCTTGCCTCCTCTGCTCATTTGAAGTCCAAAGTATTGATGGCAGTAGAGGTTGTGCTATCAAAATACAGTCACTAGAAATTCAGTGTGACCTTATAGACAGTTGCTTGATATACAGTTTCTAGGAGCTTGTGTGTACATATTTGGGCATTCTACCACCATCAGAGTAGTATAAATATGCACAGAAAATCCAATAATATATCTTTGAAATACAAATATTCTTTGTGGCAGATGGAATCTTGAGAAAGCTTTGGAAAGAAGAAATGTGTTTCCATCCATAAAGTGAATTAACTTTTCTTTTCTCTCCAAAAGAACATAGATAATAGGAAATAACAAAGAATATCTGTAGCATTTAAGTTGATTTTAGAATGACACCTATATATCAGAGACACTTATAGAACTGAAATTGAAAAAAGCAGAAATTCAGTATTTAATTTTGGCTAGCAAAGCTCTAGATTTTTACTAAAATACAGATGTACATATATACGTGTGTGTGCACATGTGTGCATGTATGTGTGTGCATACACATATATAGAATTAAACTTAATTCATAAATGTTTCTGGGGGCCTCTCTGGTGGCATAGGAGTTAAGTCTCGGTGCTATCACTTCTGTGGCCTGAGCTCAATCCCCAGCCAGGAAGCTAACCCACACATGGCACAGCAGACCTCTCCTGTCTCACCTGCTGCTCCCCTAAGCTGCATATTTCAGTAGATCTGTCTGCTCCCCACTATGTCTCTAGTGAATCCTCTCACCACCTTCCCATACCTCTGGCCTGCACTGAGTTCTTCTATGCATAAATAAATTATATCTTTAAAAAATAAAATAAATGTTTATAAAATGAGAGTCCTTATGTACACAGTAGAATATTACATAGCAATCAAAACACAATCACAGCTACACACAAAAATATGGATGTGTCTTAGCAAAATAAAATTAACTCAAAAATTCTGAAAAGATTACATGTTTATCAATTTTTCAAATTGCCAAATACAACTAAAACATAAGCCTACATTTTAGCAATAGATGTGTATAAAATGAAGTCTTATAAAATGGTGGCCAAGGAAATGATAATTATAAGACTCAGAACAATAACTAAATCAAATTTAGGGAGGAAGAGAGAGAACAGCTGGGAATCTTTTGATTATATGTCAACTAATGAGTATCCTGCATTCAGAGGTGTTTACAGAAAGTAACATATTCAATAAATGAATAAATAAAAGTGGGCCAAACATAAACTAAAAGTGGGCCAAACAAAAACTAATGAGAGTGTTTCATGAGTAAAGAATTACTGTTAATCTACTGTTAGTCCAACCTTCTCCTCCACACACATAAAGAATACATTATTATAAATTCTGTTTACAATTGTAGGCAGAGAAATGACATTAAACATTTTTAGTGATTTTCATAAAATATTGTGGAATATTAAAGCATGCATTTTAGTGGAGAAGTCTTCTATAACCTCGATTTTCTATCTCAATATTTTAATATTTATTAACTACAGCATTCCAAATGGTTCTGATACTGTAACGTGTAATGCACATTTCCTCTGCAGGACTAAAGATGAGAAAGGGAAATAGAGTTCACAGATGAGCTGAAATAAGGGGCAGCTACAATGAGAGGTGGGACAAGCTATGAGGAGGGGTGTGACTGCTTTGCTTGTCCATCTGGCTCCATTATTTATGACTGTATCTCTGAAAATAGTCCAGCTGAGATGACTGTAAAAGCCAACATTTCATTCAGCATAGATTGGACGATATTGAACATGAACTATGAATTGGTAATTTATGCACCAGGGACATGCTTGAGAATTATAAGCAAGGTGACCTGATGGTATTTCTGAATAATTAGCTTTCTCACTTCCTAGCAAATTTCACCTCTATTACCTCAGCCTGAGAGTTTCCATCTCATAGCTCATCAGAATGGGCCCACCAAGAAGTTTGCCAGTATTATGCCTCACATATCCTAAGAAATCATATGTTATTAAAGAAAAATGAGAAATGCATTTTTCCTGTACCCAAATTCCATTAAAATAAACTCTTAAACTAATTCTCTTTTGATTGGGATTAGAAGTATGAATAATAGATTTTTATGCCTCAATTGGATGGGCCTTCTAGACAGACACTAAGGCTAACTTTCAGACCCCCAATTACCGGCAATGACATTAAAACTGGATCAGAATGGCTGTGTTACAAGCTAGATTTTGTTCTAAGAGGCCTTTAAAAATAGGAAATCATCCCATCTGACAAGTGCAGTTAAAATGAGAACCAATTTCTAATATATATATATATTTTTACTTTAGAAACTTTCTAGATCCCATTTACTCCAGTAACTATACTTTCTCTTTGACATAAGTAATATTTTTATGTAAATTAAAAATACTAACAATTTAAACATGACATCTTCACCTTGAAGCTGTGTGTGGTTCAATATCCCTTTTAAAGACATCTGGGATAATGTCATTAATTGCAATCATAGCCAGAATAGATATTCACTAATGCTTCAATACATAGATTCTTTTCTTAAGGAGAAAATACTAATGACCCATTAGGACATTTACACTGAAAATCCTATTAAATTTGTAAAGAATTTCTGCATGGTTCATGGTTGCATATTGTTATTATATGTTATACTAAAATGCTACAATTACTTAGAAAATGTCAAGGCTTAAACCTTGGAAATGATTTTTCTTTTAAATTAGCCTAGAGTAGGTTCGAAACAGTCCTCTGCCCCTCTTTTTACTGAAAAGAAACTTTCTTTTGGCAAGGTAGCATGCACTTTAAGTGTATACTCAACAATGTATTTATCTAGGTATATTTCCTAAAGAAGCATTAAGTGGTAAAATTTCACCCACTTCAGTTCTGTATAAATCATTGACATAATAGTCTTTCATTTATAATATTGGTTTATCAACTACCTTAAGCACCATTCAATTCATTATTGTCCTTTCTTTGTTTTCGTATTTCAAAGATCACCAGCCCTATTGATCTAATCCTCAGAATTTTATTAAAATGATAAAGGTTTTATTTTACATTTTTGTCAAGATCTAAATAGCAGATCTCCAATACCCAGGGCATCGAGTTTCTCACCACAGGACTCTCCCGCCACCCCCTTCAACAGCCCAGATCTCCCACAACCCAGAAACTGGGGCTTCCCTTTGAGAATCCAGCTCCCTCATTCTCTAAGTGGAATCAGAGGCACTGAGCTTCAATCCATCCTCTCCCTGCCTATTAGGACCTGCACTTAGGCTAGAACCCGCATAGCCTCAGCCACTGAGCATATCTTCTCTCTCGAAACTTCACTTGTTTGCAACAGAAAAAAAAATAGTTTTTAAAATGAAGTTTTAAAATTCATAATATTTTATTTATCTCATGAAAACACTTTTGAATTGTTCCTCTGCTTTTTAAACTCTTCTCTAATTCATAGACTATATACTTATAAAGTTTTGAAAATTACTACTCTTATTACTCCATTCTCCAATGAAAAGTTTTAATAACCTTTAAGTCCTTATCATAATGCCCAAGCTTCTCAACCTACTATTCAAAATCCTTGACAAACTGTCCAGAAAGCACTACAGCCTTATTCCTAATAATTGCTCCCAAGGAGTCCTCTCCTTCCTGTCCACTATCATTGTCCTTGTTAATCCACATCGCCCCCTCTGCCGCCCACAACAATGTGTCTCTATTTTGTTCCCATGTCAAATATTATTCTCTCCTTTTAGTCTTATTTATCTAAATAGGTTCAATCTTTTAGATCCAGCTAAAATCTTACATTTTCCATAAAGAATTACTAGATAGTATGGTTTCAAGGTGATTTTTCCTAGTTTCCTAGTTTGAGCTGAAAATCTCAGCACCGCAACCACCTATGTTTACCTTTTTGAAAACCAAATTTGATCTAGCTGTTTAAATGCTTACCTTGACATTCTTATCATCAGGAAATACTGGAGAATGGAGGTCATTATCACCCTCAATTTTTATATTTTTCCCTAAATAATATTGAATAATATTAAGATATTAATCATATCTCCTGTGCTTGAGATAGACTTGCGGGAGCTGTGTTTACAACGGTGGACAAAATTCATCAAACTTCTACTATTGGATAAGTTTTTGATATATAAAACATTGATTTGATTCATATATGAACCTCAGGTTCGCTAAATTCAAAGTCATGCTCAGACTTTTTTTTTAATATGTTCCAATTGAAAACAGCATATTCTGGTCCAGTGACTTCAAATTCCCCACACACACAAATGATAAAGTAATACATGTGTAAAGTAATGAATAACTTGTTCATCAAGGAAGTTTTTTAATTTGATACAAACTCTGTGCCTTAAAAGTAATCTTCTGCTTTCCAGTTTGAATTGAGAAAATGCTTTTAAATAATTTCAACGTAAAAAGGATATCTGAATTATGTGTATATTCTCTCACATTCCTTCTATCAATAGAATATAGTTTGAGATTTAAAGCTTTCGCAATTTTATTTTCTTCCTCAGTCTAGCACTCCCACTTAGAAATATGTAAATGATTCATATAAGCATAACTTAAACTTTCAAGAATGAAAGGGTGGTTGGTATTGAGAAGGAACACATTTGAGGTCAAAATGATGCTTAAATTGGGGCAGAATATGCAGCTTTTGATTGACATTTGATCATCATCAGGTAGATAGCTCTGTCCTCCCTGGTTTCAAAAATTAGGTCAAGTGCCTTTTCCTTTGGAAAAGTTTCCATTTTAAAAACTTAACACATTCTCAAGAGTTATTTAAAATATTGTGTAAAGCATACACATAATCAGATATTATTCCGTTGATACCAAATTTCTATTCATATGACCAATAAATTGATTGACAGTTATCAATGATATGCCATGCCTTTGGATGAATATACATAACATCTTTGGAATAAAAAATACATAGGCAAGATACACTGTCATATCATGTATAAAAGATATATATAATCCCCAGAGAAGAAAATGTTTATCATTTACATTTTCATATCAGGAGTTGATGATGAAGTAATATTTCCATTAACTTGAATATCAGCTAACTGCATTTAGTATAATATTGCACCAAACTCTTTCTAAAATGATCTGACAACAAACTGGTAGGCTGACATGTAGGTAAAATATACAATATAATGTGTTTCATTGTATGTGCATGATAAGAAGTTGGGTAAGAACAAATTATCCTTTTTCTTTTTTTTGGCTTTTACCTTATAGTAATTTACAGTTGTAAATGTGAAAAGAAAGCAATCAATTCAATAACATGTGAGGACATTATTTTAACAGATAATGAAAATAAGAATGAAATTAGGAAATTATTTCCAACATGACCCACAGAAGTTCTGTGGCTACATGATCTTTTATTAGCTTCACTAGTAAGGACCGAAAAAACTGTATGTAATTGTTATGAATTTTTTTTGCTTTCTTATTGTCATTATAATTAAATAAAAAATAACTGTAAATTGACAGAACAACCAAATATCAGCTCTTGAGTAAATATCAAATATCAGTGTTTAGTAAAGAATTTAATCTATGAGCCTCAGTTTCTTAATCTGTGAAAGGGGGATAATAATAACATGACTAGAGTTGCTATTAATGGCCTGCACCTTTAAAGTACCTAGAACAGAATCTGGTCTATATGAAAAGATCAATAAATGTTAGGAGTAGAAGGTGTGATGCAAGAAAATGAAACCAAGTTTATGCATAATAGTCTTGAGTGGATCATTTAGCGTTTCAATCCAAGCTCAATGATATGGAGTGAAGCTTTTTCTTTGCCTACCCTACTAGAGGAAAACAACTTAATTCCCTGTAGACATTTGTTGTCTTTTCCTTATTTTTTTTATTGAGGTAACATTGGTTTACAACACTGTATGTTGTTCAAAGATACAATCACATCTTCAGATGTATGTCACCATTCCCATATTACAGTCCACTTTTTGACCTCTGTGACCTGTCACATTGACTGTGTTTTCACAATTTAGTATGCTGCTGGGAAGTTAATATGAAAAGTGAGACAACTGACAGGTATATCTTATGTACTCTCAAGACAGCTCGATTATGTTCAAAATTCTGTATTTAGGTAATAGTGTGGTATATGAACGCTGATTTGTATCTTTGAGAATAAAATACCATTTGAAGGCTGTCAAATTCAGCTATTAAAGGACTATATTCCCTTAGATTTTGTCTAAAACAACGACATTATATCAAGCATGTCATTTGAAAGTGTACTTCTGAGCTAGGGAAATAGTCTATTCTACAAAACATTTTCATTAAATCATTGCACAGAAATTACTTTTGATATTATTTTCCATTTCTAAAGTCTTATAATTGGCCATTTGCCACAACTGCAACCATACCTTATTTATACATTTCTCATATATCTTAATATATAAACTTTCATATCAAACCACAAATTCCTGCCGATATTTATTAAGACATAGTCCTTTTTAATATTCCATATATAAATGATGGCTCTGCTGTAGACTCTATTGCCAAGTACAAACTAATGAAATGATGAGACACACCCTATGTCTTGTGGCCCCAATGATGGTAGAAAATTTTTCCTTTCTACTTTTATAAATGTCCAAGCTTCACAGACACAAGAGTAGCTATATCAGGAGCAAGACCACCTCTGCCACTAATCATGGGTGCTTTTCACCAATTTCCAATTAGAAAAATCCCAAATATAAATCTCCATTCTCTGGGACTTAACCAAGCACCTGGAAGCATAAACCTTAGAATCCACCAAATACAGCACATTGAAATAGGTATCAAAGAATTCCACTCCCAGAATTCAGGGTAAGGAACTATGTAAAAACACTGCAAGATGAAACTTACTGTTAAATTTATTTTTTAAAATAAGCCATTTTAAAATATTTTTAAAATCAACCTTTTAAAGTCACAGTACATCTTTTGTGATGATGTGAGTCTCCTGGCTCCCTCTGGTCCTGTCTGCACTGGTCCCTGAGGTGCCCAGGGTCCTTTAGTCTCCTTAGCCCTGGACATTCTTCCATGTTGTCGTTCCAGTCAAATGTTAGAAGTTCCTGTTGGGACAATGGAAACCTCTTCCATTGCCATTTTGGACACACCATCTCTCTTTGGGGGGGGGTCTTGATTTTCAAGTTAGGGGGCACAAGCTCAGGTCTCAGCCCAAGTGTGTCCTGCTGGGGTCTTTCTTTAAGGGGGCTCTGCAGGAATAAAGTTAGGGGGAAGAAGAAACCAATGACAAAAACTAGGATGGGCTAGAGATTACATTTCTTACACTTCATTGACTTTCATTCAATAGGCTTTGGTTAGTATGGAAAGAAGAAAAAGGCGGGTAATGATAATTCTCAAGGCTGTATGCCTGAAACTTGTACAATGATGTAATGCAATGTTACTACATTAAAAAAACAAAATTTGAAAAGTATCTTTGAAAAGTTCTTGGTGAAGGCTGTGTCTAGCTAGAAACTGCTTCCATCTAGTCAGTAAATAGCTTTTTTTTTTTTAAGTTAAATGTTTTGTAAGATGGAATCTGGGGCACAAATTGGAGTCAATTCAGCCAGCCTGGAATCCCTGTTCACAATGAAGACTGTGAAACTCTTGTTTATAAAACTCAAAGTAAAAAAAACAACAAAAACACAGTTTCTGGAGCTACTGTGTGTTGTTATGCTGAATATTGAATGCATTTGCAGAAGAAAGAAACAATTGTATGAATCAAAGATTATCCCCAACAGTTTGGAAGGAGTTGACTATTTACTCTCTTGAGTCCAAAACACATTTGGAGGAAATACAATTTTTCAGTCTTGAGCATCTCCAGTCAAGGCTTTCTCATACTCGCTCAATATGTTATTGTTGACTGAGAATGTTACTCCCAACAGGTGTACCTTGTGGCTTTTATATTCTTCCTAGTTATTTAAGTGTTTTCTTCACTTTTTTCTCTTGCTTTTCTAAGTAGAAGAATGGAAAACAACCATGGCAGCAAAAACTCTATGGGTATATCCTAAGTGTCTGAGCAACATATGGTGTGATTGCATATATAAAATGAAGCCAAATGTTTGCAAGGAGTTTTGTATTTCACGATTTCAAATGATACCAGGGTATATCCAAATTCATGAAACCTATTTTATCATAGAGTAGATATTACATTGTTGAAAACTCTGCAGAGTTTTCAACCAAAAAACCAAAACCCAAAAAATTAGAAAAGATAGCCCAGTTTTTAGAAGGACTGCAATTTATATCTGGGTGGATCACAAAATCAACCATAAAATACCAGACTGTCCAGGCAGCTAGGAAAATCTCCAGCACTACACAAAATGCAGCATGACAGTTGCGACTATTTTGTAATAGAGAATAATTTCTGTTCAGACAACTTCTAAAACTTGTATTTAGTACCAGTTTCCGGAACCCACTGCAGTAGGGCAAGACCCACTAATGGAGAATGAGGAGCACCCAGAGGACAGGCTGCTGGGGGGCAGGTGCGCTGCCGAGCGGGACGAGCTGAACAGTGTTCAGAATTGACTAGTGGAGGCAAGTCCTGTGTAGTCTCTAAGGAACTTGCTGTCTAAGAGACGAAAATTCTCTTTCATAAAATACACATGATATAGGCGCCTCCTTGGTGACGCAAAGGCTTAAGAAACAACCTATGAAGCCAACTGCAGCCACTGCAGCATGAGTTCCATCCCCGGCCAGGGAGCTACCCACATGGCTCAGCAGACCTCTCCTGTCTCCCCAGCTGCTCCCCTCAACAGTGTATTTCAGTCAGTCTGCCTGTTCTGTTCCCAACTCTGTCTCTGGTGAGTCCTCTCACCCCCCACACCTCTAGCCTGTTCTTGTATGAATAAATAAATAAATCTTTAAAAAAACGCATGATACAAAGGAGTATTTCAAAGAAGACCATGACATAAGTCATATAGGAGAATGATCAAAGACTTGCTTATTTCAGTCTATTTAATGTGTCCATAAATTATCTAGTGTAAGTAGATTAGATGGATATAGGTGATAGACAGAAAGACAGAGACAGAATTATTGAGTAAGCTCTATGATGGGTTTCTAGCCACTTTGAATTGATCCTTGCATTGCTATCGTGGTCTAGATAAAATCATGTCAAGGAACTTTTAATTAGATACTTGGACCAGAACCAGGAGGTGGTAGTGGTATGTGAAGTGTACAAATGACAATTGCAATCATGAGACTAAGAGTCCAAGAGAGGGAATTCTCGTTAAGTGCAGTCCTTCAAATGATACCATCAATTACGAGTAAACAAGCAGCTAATGTGTTTACCATTACGCCATGTTCTTCTGTGAGATCAAAACGATGTCCTCTCCACCTCCTTGGAGAGAGATTCTGTACCAGCAATAATTTTAAGTTATTATAAACCAAGAATAACCTCATACTTGGAAATGCTGTATGTTTAAATTGTATGTATATATATGCGTATATGTATAAATTCCCCATTTTCTAAAACCTGCCTAAATTTTTTATGCCATGTTATGATATTCCTCCTTTATTTTATTCTTTAAATATTTGTGCACTGTTTGCAATTACTAATTAATCTTTGCTTATTGTTTTAGGTTTGTTTATTGCTATAATTTTTTTTCCATTAATGTCTCCTGCTATTAAGCTTCTGAGTTAATGTCTCCTGCTACTAAGCTTCTGAATTCCCTGAATTTTATCTATACCTCTCTTAGGACAATATGCCTTGCTCTCCATTTATGTCCCTTGAAATGTTTCCAAAAGAGCTGCAGTCTCTGATCCTCTTCATATTAATGTGGTGGTTTTCTTATCAGCTTCCTGAGTCCTCATTTTTTTGGTGTTATGCTCAAAGATTTGAATTATCAAAAAAAAATCAAAGTTAACAAATTATTTATTAAATATAATTATATTTTTATTTAAGGATAATTTGATCTTGAACACCTTTGATATTTCATTTTTGTAATTAGACAATTACATTTTCTAAAACCTCAATTTACATAACCAGATTTTTATTTTACCAAAATTCTTACTAAATATAAATTTAATTCACCAAGCTAAAAAATATGTACATTTACAAATACTTTAATAACTCTGGAGACATTATTTTCCTCCTCACTGGAAGTCTCTGATATCTTTTTTTCTGGCCCACACTTTAGAAACATGCATGTATGTACACTGGTTTTCTAATGTATTGATATGAAGTTGAAACAACTCTCTAAATTTCTAAATATAATTTCTAAATCTAAAATTAGACAGTTTCTAAATTTTCAAGGTGAAAATTTCATGACTTATTAAATGGATTGTTATAAAGTCTATTTCTTCTACTTTTGCACTTTATTTTTTTTAAGATTTATTTATTTATATAGGAACTGGGGTACAGGCCAGATGTGTGGGAGGGTGAGAGGATTCACCAGAGAAAGAGTGGGAAAAAGAACAGGCAGACTGATGAAATACACTGCTGAGGGAGCAGCAGGCAAGACAGGAGAGGTCTGCCGTGCCATGTAGGTAGCTCCCTGGCCGGCCAGGCTCGAAACCGCACTGCAGAGGCAGTGGAAAGCTTCACAGCACTGAGCTCAACCACCTGCACCACCAGGGAGGCTCTGCACTTTAATTTTAATGGTCCTACCATTCAGCTGTTTTTCTCTTAAGTTTTATGTTAACAACAAAGCACATTACCAATATGTGAGATGGGTAATTTAAATGAATTGTCTCAAATTTTAACTTACTTTCACTTAAATTAAAGTATTTGAACTTTACTTTTACTATTGTATTTTTGATAATATCCATATCTAACTACAATACTATGTACTTTGTAAGATATTCATCTTCTTTATATTTTAATACATATCTTATATACTCCAATCTTAAACAATATTATAAACTGAATTGACATTTCATTTTCATTGTATCAAAGTCATTTTGGATATAACTTATGTTTAAATAGTTTAAATTTCCAAAGTCTCTATCAGATGTGAGTGTCTCAATATTCACTTCTTTATTATTCCATCTTAAAGTAAAGAAGCTGTGCATTTCCAAATCTGGGTATTACGAAATTTAATACCTTTTTCCCTATTCTTCATTTTTAAACTCAGTCCAAAATATGCTAAAGTCAGGAAGTTTTAAGAAATGGAAATTTATTTCCAATTAGTGTTAAGTTTAATTAATTATGCATAAATGGAGTGATTTTTCATATTGTGCCAATATAAGATTATCTTTCATAAAACATAATAATTTCTGAGAAAAATGCATTTTCTTCCTAACTCTGGTTGATAGAGTGATAAAACATAGCTGAATATCAAGTTGAAAAGTACAAATTCATACAGATTTGTTTCTGGCTCTGACTTCTTTTTTTATTAAGAAGGACTGTTTCATGGAATATTTAAAAAGTATTTTTCCATTATCATCTGGCTTCATTTGCATGTTTCCCGATTTGTCTCTATGTTTGTAAATGTTATTCTTGTAGATTGCCAGAGTTTAGCTATATATATAATACCTATTTTTTATTTATGTATAAATGACATGCAACTGTGAATTATAAGACTGCAGGGATGGAATAATAACGAACTCATTTGCCGTGAAGTGGACTCATTATCATGCCAGCTGCTGGAACTTCCCACCCAGAATTCTTCCTGGCAAACAAGGTCTCCAGGGAAAGGTTTCAGTCTGGCTAAAGAAAATCATCCTCTACTTAAAAAATTTATTCAAAGTCTGGTATTCACTGGCTTAATAATAATAATAATATTAAAATAATTTTTGAATGCCATACTTATTTTTCCCCAGGTAGCTGTTTCTCTAATAGATGTAACCTGTACACACATACCTAGATATGCTTATTATCATATTGCTTGATTAGGTTAAATATCACTTATGATTATATGGAAACGAATTCTTCAGAGATGCACATAAGTTTGTAGACCACCCATATAAAATATAAACTCATTTTAACTTTAGATGATTAAAAACTGCATATTGTATGGGTAAACATTTTATATGGCTGTATCTATTTTATATATGTGTATATATACATATTTTATGTATGCATATATGGATACATATATGCTCTTGGACATGACAAAAATCACTGCAACTTACATCAGGTGTAGCCAGGAGATGACAATCTGTTATATTTTTTTTTGATGGAGAGCTGATTCTTATGTCTTACAGAATATTTAACAACTCTGATGGAAAAATCTTGACTAAATAGTGATACAAATCTATTAACAACATCATGTAAATAACTAAACTTTTACATTTTATTTCAATATGATCTTGAACACACTTGGCATTAAATGAAGTAAGCTCTACCTTTAACTTTCGATTGCCTAGACAAAAACTAAATTTGGGGGGGCTTTCATATATCTTTATACTCTATATAACCCAATTATTATCATCAGTGCAATCTGCTATTATGTGGCATATTATGTTCCTTCAGTCTTCAAAACCTTCTCCAAAATAAATTTGCCACCTACACTATAAAATATTTTTGAATATATTAAAAAGATGTGTTTATAACAAACTATCTCAGCTCTTCTGTATATACCATATTTTTTGTATATAAAATGTTTTTCTGGTTCTTTCTAATTCTTTTCTCGTAATCCATAATGCCTAAGAAATAAGATCTTTTTAAAATAAAAATTAGAGTTTCAAAAGATTTCTATCTTTAGATGAACACCAAGAAATCCAATATTTTAGAAGATTGCTGACATATTTAAAAATATGGAGTGTAGTCATTGTAGAGAAACTAAAGTCACATGATTGTTTACTTTTTCCCTAAAACCCTAATAATTTGTTTTTAAGTTCAGTGGCTCTGGTGGGAATGATGATCATGCATTTAATAGATCTCAAAATGTTCTTTGGAGAAAGGCAGGAATAACAGAAAACCTGTCAATGATTTTTAAGTGTCACTAAAATGACGGCATGCTTAATCTCATAAGAATCAACTAAAAACCCATTTCTTCATGCTAGAGCATTTGTCTCAGGAAAAGTCCATAAAGTACTAAAACATTTACAGAGATTACAAATCAAAACCAAAACCTGGTGGTTTTGTTTCTTTGTTTTGAGGCTACATGGTACATAGCATATTGATGACTAACCTTCAATGGCTCACCCTCTTTGGAGTCCTATAAACCAATTTCCAAAAAGGGGCTGAGTGAAGGGAAAATATAAGCAGTGGTAGGAAGAGCTGACACTGATGAATAATATGTCACTTTTATCTAATTACTTACATAGATTAAGCAAATCTATTTCACACTTACTATTTTCTGTCTTATGTTGCACCAAAAAAATAAATAAACACACACACACACACACACACACACAAAACTGATTCCCTAGGAAAATAAAATGAATATATACAGAGTATTTGCATTCACTCCATAAGAAGCAAACTATTTTTAAATAATTAGCTGAAACCATACGGCAGTGTGGTGTGCGCCCTACCTGTGGGTGTGCCGGTTGTAAGATGCCCGTGCCAAACTGCAGGAGATAATTTAGCAGTAGGAGCATCTGGCTCCTTGGCAAGTTCTTTAGGTTTTTTTTCTTGGCACCAAATAGTTAGCTCTAAGTTGATCACTTGATACATTTTTAAAAGTCTCTGATTATTTGCTAACACTTAACCTCTGCTTATCCACCTTAATCAATGTGGTCCTAATTAGATCAAGTGCTCTGTGTATGTGCACGTGTGTGTGTGATGAGTATAATTTAAGTGCCTCACAGCTTTATTAATAGAGTATAATGTGAAAAATTGGAGAACATATAATTATAGAAAACTCTTCCTCAAATTTGTGACTGTATGAAATACCAATCCAACTGATGATTCAACATATATCTTTAAAAAAGTTTGATCAAATTTATAACACTGACTATACACTGAACAAATATATTGTTAAAGTCTTCCACTGCCAGACTTAAGTAGAAAAAAACTAAGTCAAACCAAAGACCCAATCTAGATTCCTGACTGATGTAAGATTTTTACCTGTTATAATTGATTGAACAGGGACAGATAAATTAGTTTAGTTGTGAGAAAGTCCAAGTGGACTAAAGGAACTATCAGTGCAGAAGATTTGTCTCAGTTACACAAATGTGGTTAACTTTCTTGCAAACGTTTTGCAAAGATCCATGCTGTAAATGAGATAAGAAATCTCAGTTTTTGGCATAGAAGTGCTAATTTCAGTCTTCACAGAAGGAGTTTACTGTCTGGAGAGTATCTCCAAAAGCTCTGATTATGCATTTGATAACCAGCAAATTCTACCATTGTTTTTATTTGCATTCATATATACTTATACACATATATGTATGTAATATATATTCTTATATCTAAACACACATATGAATGTGGGTGTGTATTTAGGTATGTATGTACGAATTAGATTGAATTATGGGCCTATTGCTTTCCCCCATCCTATGCCTACCCTCGTTGCCTGAAGTCTGTCTCCAAAAGGTAAAACATCCTTTTTCAACCCTTTACTTGGTATTCAGCCCTGATTTGCAAAGGTATTTGCTTATCTAATGCCAGAGGCATTTGAAATATGCTTATGTGGGGGAGTTGCCCCCTTGATCCATGTTCATTGCTGCAAGAAGAGCTTCACCTGGACCAGAAGTGAAATGCAGCAGGTCATCCATAACCAGTCACTCAACTCCAGGTGAAGAGCGTACTCCCCAGACAACACTGAGATGCATGGGAAGGAACTGTTTGCTGTTGCATGCCACTGAAAATCTGGGCTGCTGCATTGATCAATGTGGTGTGCTTTTACATTGTAGCACATTCTCTATATGCTTAGAAGCATGGTGGTAGAGTCTTAAACCAATACAGCCAAAAACCCCTGACAGGCCTTATTAACATAATTTCTACCTTACAACTTTCTATAATATTTGTATGTGCTTGGGGTGAAGGAAGCTTTCTTAGCAGGAAAAGAATAATATAAATTCCAGCAGAGCATGGAAGGGTTGTGAGATAAAATCCTGAGATCTGTGTACAAGTTTCTTATGATTGAAGAATCACAGAAAAACAGCTGAATGATTATATGTGTACATGTTGTATATAAATATACCTAAGAAGCACAAATAAAGAGGAAATGACGTGCTCGATGGTAGTTTGTTAACATAGCTTTTACATATAAGAACAAATCAATGAAAATTAGTAAAGATCCAAAGGAGTTATTCATAATAATGAAAATATGAATAGTCAAAAACAATATAAAATTATAATTGGACCTCACCAACAGAAAGACACACATGTTTTATTTCACCAGCCATATTGGGATTGATAAAAGAAAATATCTTTGATGCATTTTTATTGGTGAACTCTGGGGCCACTGAATATGAATAATTGCAAATGGTTCTGGCAATGGTATACAATCAAGTCAAGAGAAAGGAAAATACACACAACTTTTCACCACAATACCATCCACACCATCTATATTACGAAAATTGTGTGTATGCCACAAAAGGTAAAATGCAAAATAAATTTCCTACTCATGTAATGGTTAAGATATTGTTGCAACATTACCCATCATTGCCTTTGTGAATTTAATAATTTAAATCCCATTCATCTTGCAAATCCTAGCTTCAAGGAGTTTCTTCATATCATTACTATTCTCCCTACATTCATGTTTATATCAGCTTCTTTTTTCTCCCAAAAAATAAATTGCAAGTATTGTCAGAAAATCTAGGTTAAACATTAAACAATTTTCCCATCAACATTATCACCATCTCATCTTCTAAAGTGCTAAAAACTTGAAGTTTGGGGTTAATTTTACTTTTCCTGCTTAATCACAGAGCAAAGCACATGGACAGTATAGAAAAGGCACTCACAAATAATGCAAATATTTTCTGATGATACTTGTTTATTTGTATTGCTTCTTCAAATTATTTTAGAAAAACTTATAAGTTTTTTGTTTTTTTTAACAACCTTCTCAATTCTTCCTTCAACATGATGGTCAAACATCAGAAAATATTTTGGAGGGTCCTCCTTGGTGGCGCAAGGGGTTAAGTCTCAGCACTATGAAAAAATCTGCAGCTACTGCAGCATGAGTTCGATCCCTGACCAGGGGGGTGACACACATGGCGCAATAGACCTCTCCTGTCTCCCTGCTGCTCCCCTCAGCAGTGGATTTCAGTAGATCTGCCTGTTCTGCTCCCTACTCTGTCTCTGGTGAATCCTCTCTCTCTCACACACACACACACACACACCCCTGCACCTTTGGCCTGGACCCCAGTTCTTGTATACATAAATAAATAAATCTTTATAAAAGTATTTTGGAGGGCAAATATTAAAATGGAAATATATATTAGAAGATTTACCTTGTTTAATGATCATCAAGTTAAGTTTGAGGCCTACAGACACAAAACAAAAATTCAAAAAACAAATTTTTTTGCTACATTTTTTTCCGCTTTGTACCTCCAAAAACCCGCTTTGACTATCAATTCTTTAGCATCTAAAAATACTACATGAAAATTTCCTCTGAACTATATGTACACCAAAATGCTGTTATTTTAAATGAGATTCTGAGGAAGGAGCTATGCATTACCCTTCTCCTGAAACTAAAAAGAGCATCTTATTGTCTGCATTAACAGTAGACAATAACAACCCAGAGTTCAATTACAAACACCTGTTCTTAATATCACTTAACTAGCTTATATGTTCTAATCAATTCATCTTTCTCTTTTTTTTAATGCCTTCTCCCCCCGCAACCCCCGCCCCGCCTGTTCTAATCAATTCCTCTTTTACTGAATCAGAAGGGGATGGATCAGTTACCCATTCTTTTTTTTTTTAAGATTCATTCATTCATTTATACAAGCACTGGGTACAGTCAGAAGTGCGGGAGGGTGAGAGAATTCACCAGAGCCAGAGCCGGGAGCAGAATAGGCAGAAGGACTGAAGTAAACTGCTGAGGGGAGGGGTGGGCGGGGCAGGAGAGGTCTGCGCGCCATGTGGGACCCTCCCAGGCACCGGGGATCGAACCGGCGTTGCAGAGGCTGCAGGCAGCTTCCCAGCCCAGCGCTCAACCGCTGCGCCACTGGGGAGGCCCCAGTTACCCATTCTTTAAAGTACTTCCCTCCTCAGGATGTATGCTCCATTATCCTGTTGACTAATGACAAACACTTCCAATAATACTGAACATTTATAGAAAATGCTGTTGAGTCAAAGATACTTTTTCATCATTTGTTATATACACTAAGTCATTTTACTGCCATAGCAAACTGATGTGGTTAGTTCTATTTATTATACTATTACACACAAAAGAAAGTGGGGATAGAGCAAAGTTAAATTGTGTATGAAACTGAGCAAACCTGGAGGAAAAGGGAAGCCCCATTAAGTGGTGGGGGTCTCACCTGCAAGCTTCTGATGCAGGGAGAGAGACAGACAGAAACTGAGAAAGACACAGAGAGAAAGACAGACATTATTAGGCCAGCACGTGACCGACATAATCTGTCCTACCCCAGATAGTATCTGTGTTGCAAAGACCAGGGCAAAAGCTGCAGGTGAAGTTGGCCGCTCATTCCCTCAGCAGAGGAAGCAGTGACCTAGACAAAATGGCTGGCTCACCTACGAGAGACTGACGGTGGCTCACACACCGAGGAAGAGGTCAGCTTTAAGAGGAGAGGTCCTGCCTGTGGAGCCTGCTGCCTGTGCAATGACAGTGTCAGGGCCTGAGGGCAAACCTGGGGCCTACCTCGCATGGGGGTGTAGACGCTGGTCCTGTGTGGAGGGGCCTGGTCTGTGGAGGCCTGGTGTAGGGTAAGGAAAAATGTCAGACTTTCTGCCCTCCCACCATCAGGATAGGTGACGGAACCCTGCGATCCTGAATGCACGCCTGATGGCGGGCACCTGGAGTAGGGTGTGGGCATAGGTAGATGGGATTCACCTGGGCTGAGACTATGCCTTTAAGGGCGCATCACGGGGATGCCAGCAGAAGCTGAAAGAGAAGCCGATGTAGAAGCCAAGAAACCAAAAGAGAAGCCGAAAAAAAAGTAGCAGAAGCCAAAAGAGAAGCCAAAAGAAGGCCGGAGAGCCCTGCCTCCCAGCCCCCCAGCACCACTGCCTGCCATATGCCTGGTGAACCCCAATAAAAAACCTGCAAAACCACTGAGGACTCTGATTCCTCCTTTACCCAGTCTGCATGGGATCAGAAAACCTGCTCAGTGGTCATTCCTGCCTCTACACCTAGGCTGTGCCTTGAGGGGAGAGCACCTGAGGCTGGGACTGAAGCTGCAAGCACCGCCCATGGTGCAAGCAGACTGGATGCTGGACGGGGAAGCAGGGCCACACACGCCTCTTTTTATGCCAAGAGGAAAGCCGCAGCTGCTCCACTTGCCCCCTACCCAGCAGCCCCCTGCTGAGGAAATCTGAGGCTGATTTTGACCTCTGGTCCTGGGGAGGAAGCAGCTCAGCAGGAAACCTCAGAAGTGTTCATAACCTTGACACCCATTAGACTCACCTCAGGAACTTCACAAGATGCCCAGAGGGGTCCCCACAACAGACCAGCAGAAAACACAAAATCATCTTTAAGCTACAGTCACACGGAGAGAATTGTTGGGTATGACACAGAGATCCCACTTATGCTGCCATGTCTCTCTCTAGTACTGATGAACAGAATTTTAACTGTTAAATAGAATATATGTGATCTATTATCCTAAAGAAGTTTGTCTCCTTTTCTCATTAGACTCATTATTCTGTCCTTTAATTGGCTAATATTCCCATTCTAAGGGGAGCCGTGTTCAATTGGAGCTGTTCTCTTTGTTGTTACTGTCAGAATCTTTGGATCAAGGACCCCCCTAAGCTTCAAAACATCTCATGTGAATCCACTTTGTCTAAATTCTGTTTCTCACCTGGCTTGGAATGAAGCTTGCCAGAGCCACGACTCCCTTCTCACACAGCGTTTTACTGATCTAGGTGTTAATTATTCTTTTGCACAGTTAAAACTAGTGTTAATGGATTACCCAGAACATATTGAGTGTCACCTGCCTCTGTTCAGCACCTCAATATCTAATACATGTAATTTAAACTCCCTCCACTAAAGTATCTGGGCTAAATTCCTCAATGCCACTACATTGCTGATCTCCAGCATTAGTGTGTAATGCAAGCTTAACTGTTTGTTGAATGAATGATACAAAAGTTACACATATTTGGATTTTTTTCTGTTCTTCCTAAACTCTCCTGTTCAGGCATTATTTGTTTTTCAATAATATTTTGTTTTACTAGCTTAAGTTGGGATTGAAAGTGAAATGTGCCTCAAGAATTTTTTGTAAGTGCCATCAAGGGACTTTATTTTGCAAATCTTACTCACTGGACCTGCAAAAATGTATAAAATAAGTCTCCTGTGTAGATTAAGGCAGGCTAATCCTCTTTATAGAGCTTTGAAAACAAAAGTTGTATTTGATCATCGGTATTGATTTCTCCAGCTTAAATATTGTTTCCTTTCATCTCCACATAAAGATTTTATTTACTTTCTCTTGTATTGAATTCTCTTTACTTTCTCAATGCTCTTTTAAAAACATAATTCAAAATAATATACCATGTCCTTTTAGGCCCTGTTCAATATTGGGTATAGTACCTTTTTTATATTTTCTTGGCATGCTTATCAAGTTTGGATTCAAATTAAAATTATTCAAAATATCTTTACTCACTCCTTTTATCTCCCCCTCAGCATTCACCTTCCCTCTTGTCTTTCTTCCATTTGCTTTTGCGTGTGTGTTTTGTTTGCCTTTATGTCTGATCAGTTATTGCTTCCAATATCTGGAATATCTTTTAAATAATTAAGCCTTTTATTTATGGAAGTAAAATCTGTTTAAAAATGTGCTGTGGGGCCTCCTTGGTGGCACAAGGGGTTAAGTCTCAGCACTATGGAGCTATCCGCTGCCACTGCAGCAGGAGTCTGATCCCTGGCTAGGGAGCTGACACACATGGCACAGCAGACCTCTCCTGTCTCGCCCGCTGCTACCCTCAGCAGTGTGTTTCAGTCAGTCTGCCTGTTCTGCTCCCCACTCTGTCTCTGATGAAACCTCTCACCTTCCTGCACCTCTGGCCTGTACCCCAGTTCTTATCTGCATCATATTTATTTATGTTGCTGTGTCATGGGGGTATCTCCCTGGTGGGGGAGCAAACTGCAGTAGCTGTGGATAGCTTCACAGTGCTGTGCTTAACCTCTTGCACCACCAGGGAGGCCCAACAAATTAAATCTTTACCCCCCAAAATAAATAAATAAATAAATAAGAATGTGCTCTGTACAAGGCACTGCAGTAAAGAGCAAGGCAATACAACTACAACGGGATGTGTGAAGGAGGAGAGAGAAAAAGCATTAGAAAAGACAAGCATAAGGGAAATTACTTTTGTTTTTAGTCCTATTCTTTGAACAGTGCCCACCCTTTTCAAACTTCACCCTGACGCAAATGCACAATTTAATATATATCATTATGGCCGTCGCTGCTTTTCTTGTCTGCATGCTTGGAAACATCAGATCCATTTGCTGGTAACCCACAAATCCTTTCTTATAACATCAAAATACTGAAAACAAAAATCCAACTACTAGCACAAACCAGGGCTCGATGCACCCTCAGAATATCTTTAAATATTTCCTAATATGAGAGGACTGAATTCAACTCTGTTTTTGGCATGTCTTATTATACTTAGTAAGAAGCACATTTCATACTTTCTAGTGGTTATACTGGCTAGAGTGAAATAAATCTTTCTCTTCCTGTTTCTCCTTCCTCCCCCTGCTCAGCTAGCCCACCAAGGTGTGATTCCTTAGTCATTTATGTTGTATCAATATTAGGATATAATCACATGGCTGCCCATGGATATTATTAATGTATCTCTTCACCACCTGTGGATAAAAGCTTCAGTGGTCTCCCCAGGTGGTTTCTTCCTTGCTTCATCTATTTTTCTCTTTAGATAATTATTAATGAATGCAGAGTCTCCAAGCTATATCAATTTATATCCACTTGGTACAGAGTGCTGGGGCTTTGTACTCAACTGTGTCTGTTTTGGCTACTGAGTAACATTTAATGACACCTTAAAGGTATCATTCTCTCCACCAGAACTGGATGGCTTCTTATCTCTTTTCTCTCTAAACACCCATTTACACTCAATTTCTCTAGTGTTATCATTTTTCTTCTCTTAGAATCTCTTGTTCCCTATGTTTAGTATCCAATCTAATCCGGTCTGCCTCTTGGGTTTCCTTATTTTCCTTGTCTGCCTCTGTCATTTTTTCTCTTTATCTTTTCTGTATCTTTTTTCCTTTCTCTTTTTTCTCACTTTCATCTTTATTATTTTCTTTCCTCTTGTGTCTAAGGTTTGTTTGTTTTTGTCCCCATTTTTTAATTTTTTTTCCCCACTTAACCAATTCAGATTTTTTTTTCCCCCTTCATCTTGTCACGGACATTCTCACTTTTGGCTTTCATTGTAAATGTGACCTCTGCTTTCCTTGGTGACCTTTGTCTTCTGCCTCTTCTCATTTTTTTGGTGCTCACTTTCTACTCTTCTTTGAATTCCCCATTCTCTTCACTTTTCCTCCCCCAACACATGCACCCTTGTTTTCTCTTGTTTGTCATTGACCAACAACTTCATATCAAGGATAATTCAGTGACATAAAATTGCTAACATTTTAAAATGTATAATTAGGTACACAGCTCTATGTCTGTAGGGTTTTGAAAAAGATTAATAAGTTAAAAAAAAAAAAGGATGGTGTTATAGGATTTAGATGGAAACCAAGAGCAAATGCTAAACACATGGGGAAAGGAAATATTGAATTGGGTCACAAATAATCCTTCCCCACATGCTCAGCTTGTATTAATTGGTCTGTGGGAGGTGCCATATCTGGTACCCCTGAGATGATCATTTTGAATTTAACTACCCAATAAGATGAACTTATTAAAAGGGACCAATATATAGCTCTCCTGCTTACTAAAATGAATACTGATATTAATTTTCTTAAGGAATCGAGAACAGCAGGATGATGTATCACTTCAAGGTGAAGAGCCCTGTGCTAGTACAGCCCAGCAGTTGATAAACACTGAATAATTCTGGGCAGGGTGACTACACTGCAAGTGAGCTCCCAGTTCCTCACCCAGCCTAGACCACTCATACCTTCACCTCAGTCACAAACTGAAGACTGAACATCTCAATCAACAGAAAGCCCCATCACCTGCTCCAGTGCCCATTCAGAGCCTCTACTCCAGAGCTGTCATTATTTTTAATTTTACCCTAGAGAACTGGAAATAGAAATAAAAAAGATGTCCTTTTCATTAAATCACAATTCATTGCCTGCAACGGGCATAGATGACATTAGCTATACACAAGTTATTTGGAAGCCCAGAAGAAATGTTAATAAAAATATAACCTGTCTTGCACTTTTCATAAGGTCTAGAGTAACCTCCAGTTGGATGTGTTTCTGGCTGAGAGTGAGGGTTGAGCTGAGCTGGTGTGATGCCAGAGACTGGGGCAGGACCTGCTGCCTCTGCTCCTGCTCTGCTTGCTTAGCTGGCCAGTTACCTGCTCACTTACTTGCTCAGGTCTGTGCGTGCTGGATGTGTTGGTATTCCCAGCCAGAAATACTCTACCATTTCCAGGCATAATTTGGTATTTCCTCCTTACAGTCTGTTTTATGTGTCATCAACTGTCACCTTCTGGTGACAACAGTTTAGATTTGTAAAGATCATAAGGACAGACAGACATTTAAAAAATGGATAGCTGGAATCACATTACAAATGCACCACTGGGTAAAATAATTTTTAAATAAAATCATTAGTTTGTGAGTATGGAAATGCTTAAATTCACAGGATAGATGAACAGATTTCAAAGAAAAGTTATAAAACAATTTGAAAAAGTAGGTGTCAAAAGACTCAGTATTAATCAAACTGGTTTTGAAATTTTCCAAGAGAAAAAATATTGTCTATTCTTACATGTTTTGTCCTCTAGAAAGAGATATATATGCAACCCTCACAAGATGCTGCACATAGACATGAAATAAATATCAAATCCTCCACTTGTCATTCACAGTCTTACTGCTTATTGATCCCAAGCTACTGAGCTGCATTTGGATACTTTAGCTAAAGCCTTGGATTATTCTAGAATGTTTGCCATTCTTTGATTCTTTATTAATTCTTTCCATTGCACCTGGCATGCATTTTTCTTCCTTGATCTATCTAGCCTTCCACCCACCCATCCATCCATCTATCCATTTTTACTTATTATCCAATTGTTCAGTTTGAACGTCATTTCTCCACTGAGCCTTCTTTGCTTCTTGTAGGAAATATATATTTTTTAAAGATTCATTTATTGATGCATACAAGAACTAGGGTTCAGGCCAGAGGTATGGAGGATGAGAGGATTCACCAGAGACAGAGTGAGGAACAGAACAGGCAGATTGACTGAAACACACTACAGAGGGGAGCAGTGGGTGAGTCAGGAGAGGTCTGCTGCACTATGTGGGTATCTCCCTGGCCAGGGATCAAACTCATGCTGCAGTGGCTGCCAACAGCTTCATAGGTTGTGCCTTAACCCCTTCCACCACCAGGCAGGCCCGGAAATATATTTTCTAAACTCACTCTGCAGTATGTGCCTACTTCCCTTCGGGTCTTTTCACAATCAACCGGGCTTTCCTGTTAACTGAATCTATTTTCAAGTCTTCCCTTTTAAGCCATGAGTGCTTTGATGCCAGCAATTAAGTCATTATTCAGTTGAACACAGCAACAGGGCATAACATAAAGGCCATGAACATAAGGCATACTTAATAAATAATTAATAAATATTAACATTATTTCTTGACCACAGTGAAGAGCCAATCATTAGTTTTGAAGGGGAAAGGGTTTTTTAAAAAATGTCTAAAATATTTGCTTTATTGGATTATAGCTCAAACCATTGCATATTTAATTGCTCAGCTTGCTACAGGTGCTCTTGAATAGGATTGCATTAAACATCACTGTTAAAGAGTGAGGGATTAACAATCAACCAAAAAGGTAATTGGACAAACAAAATTAAGACAGTAATAAGGCAGTTGATTTAGTAAGTTGTAAGACATCGGCTTGTATTCCCCTCCTATTTGTAAATGTAGAATGAACTAGTCCTCAGATTTAACTATGCATTGCCAGCTTCACTATCCTCTAGGTTGAATAGCAGAAGAGGTAATATATTTATGATAACTGAATTATTTTGGTCAAAATTTCATAAAATTACTTGAGGTACCATTCACCTCAGATCTAATTTTTACAGCGCGCTCTCTATCTAAACTATATATGCTGTCCTGAAATTAAGAGTTCATTTTATGCAAGACAGAACAAGGCGGTAAAAGACAGGAAGATAAAGCTATGGTGTAAAATAATACTGACTTTATATTTAAATATATCAGGGACTATAGTATCAGTCTTGATGAAGTCATTAGTAACCTGGGTATTATAATATTTCACCTCTAACCACAGTGTCCTCCAGAAAACAGTAAGCGTTTCACAAGGGAGTTGGCATAGTAGTTTGTACTGTTTGCTTTAATACTTATTTCTAATTCTCCTTTCCAAGCTGATCAGATTTCTTCCCTTGCTTTTACAACCAGCAGTTTCTCTCTCTCTCATGCACATTAATATGTTGCATATGCAATTTTATATATATACACACACATATATAATTTGATGTATCTGCAACAATATACAGAATAAGTGTTGGTTGAATATCACATATGTCAAATATAAATGCATATATATATATACATTTTCATATGCATGCATAGCCAACAGCACATGTATATATCTATACATTGAAATGTTACACCTTGAATATTCATTTGACTAAATATGTGGTTTCTGTGTCTATTTTGTTTTCAATTTACTGATATTACTGTCAAGGAAAAATGATTTGTTTGTCCATAATTAGGCAATGGGTCTGATAAGAAAATATATTATTAAGCAAATGCACATAATAAAGATTCCGGCAGAACTTCCAGCCCAGGTGCAATGAACATTCCAATGCAGGCATAACTAACAAGTTTGCTTACTCACAGCTCCTTCCCTGTCAAGATTCACGGCCAGGGCCTCAGCACTCCTATCTACAAGGTCGGAGAACCAACCAGCTGGTCTGTCTCTCCAAGGCCATCCTCGGATGCCTGCATCTTTCCCCCCTTGCCTTGCCCCCTTGCCTGGGGACTTTGCCACAAATGGTTGTGCCTGCTGAAAAACGATGTCATCCATGGAACAGATCTGGACACAGTTGTGTATAAAAGGAACCCTTGATCTTTAAACAGGTGCTTAGACCTTACAGGGCTACCCAGGTCTGGGACCTCATGCATGAGTCATAAAGCTTCTCCTGTCCTCACCATTCCTGAAGCACCACTTGTTCTTCCTCTGCCTGGGTAAAAGGCTAGAATTTATTTCTACAACGGGTCAATGAGTCTACTTGTGACAAAGAACCATAAAAGTCATTCATTATGTATTGAGAAAATTTACAGTAACATTGTTCACCAGTTTAAGAGAAGAAGATTCAACTGGCAACTGGATGAGCACGAAGAGAATGAAGAAATGTCTACAAATAAATACTATGAAAAACTATATTTAGAAACAATTTTTGAAGAACAAAATCAATTGATGAATTAATCAATCAATCAACACTTCGACACAACCTGTAAAATATTCTGCCAAGAAAGAATGAAAATGAACACAGAGAGATGATGATGATTGTAATAGTAGCACATGAACAAAGAAAAATGTTAGAAAACATCTGTTTTGCCATCAACTAAACTTGCTGAAATGTGTTGCAGGAAACAAAAGATGAAAATGAGACAATTCATGTTTGTTTTGTATTCTGTGATAAAAACTGAATTTACTGAGGAGAAATCGGATAAAATTTCAAGAAATATAAAATTATAACTATAGAATTAAAATCTGTTTGAAGCAACAAAATGTAAAATCGATACCAAAGCGAAATTATATTAGTGAAGTAAGACAAACTTTAGAAGCTATTCCCAGAATCCATTGGGCCAAAAGACAAAAAGAAGAGTAAAAAAATAGATGTGATGAAGATATAACAGAAGAATAATTATATTCATGAAGATTAATTCAAAGAAAGAAATTAAAAACATAATTATAATTACAGATTATGGCCAAAAATAAAACTTTGTTTGAGATAATGGAAAAGAAAAAAGCATCATAAATTTCTCCATTTTCCTATGCCTTTATTTTTTAGAATAATAAAATAGGTTCAAATTTGTTATTTAAAAACTAACATTAAATGAAAAGTTTATATATCTAGTTTTCTTTAGAAAAAATAATGAAAATACAGTTTCTATAAAAAGTTAGAGAAAAAAGTATAAATTTGAGTCTGAGGATAATATAAGATTTACTAGAGAAAAACACACACACATTATACAAGAAATATAGATACATATTTGTGTGTATCGGCATTAAGTAAAATATACATTTATGTGTTTTATCTGCATAATACATGCACATATATTTTTTATGGGCAACCAAAGGGGAAAGACCTGAGACAGAATTGCCTTAAACTCAACAACACATCTTGTGAGATGCTCAGGTAATGTATGGTATGTTTTATTTCATCCCTCCATTTAATTCATTTATAAAATGTCTGATATCTACTTCTACTTCCCACTGTGCTCTGCCACTGAACTTAGGAAGAGCCATCTTGACATGTTTCCAAGCATTTGCCATAAAGCACTCTGTTTTATATTTAGAAGAGACTTAGAATTCTGAGACTGAACCGTCATTACCAGCCTGTGACAGAAAACATTTTTGAGGTAGGAATTTAACCTTCAATTATCACAGAAATAAAGAAATATTAACACTGCAAAATAAACATAGTTTCACGTTAGTAAGTATTCCGTGGCCAAGAGTCAATGCATATTAAACCAATTCCCTTTTGAGAATTCAGGAACAGATAATGTCCTTAAAACATTTTTTTAAAAGATGCTTTAAAATTAAAATGACAACCTTAAAAAACAGTTTTAAAAAATAATTATGGGTCTCCCTGGTGGCACAGGCAGTTGAGTGCAGTGCTGTGAAGCTGTCCGCAGCCTCTGTAGTGCCCGTTCGATCCCCATCCGCTGTGGAGATATCCACATGGCGCGGCAGACCTCTCCTGCCTTGCCCACTGCTCCCCTCAGTTTTCAGTCAGTCTGCCTGTTCTGCTCCCCAATCTGTCTTTGGTGAATCCTCTCACCCCCCGCACCTCTGGCCTATACCCCAGTTCTGGTATAAATAAATAAATCTTAAAAAAAAAATTCTCTTGGGCCTCCCCGGTGGTGCAGAGGTTGAGCGCTGGGTTGCGAAGCTGCCCACAGCCTCTGCAGCGCTGGTTCAGTTCCCGGCTGCTCCCCGGCCACCGGAGGAGGGTCCCACATGGTGCGCAGACCTCTCCTGCCACACCCGCTGCTCCCCTCAGCAGTGTACTTCTGTCTTTCTGCCTGCTCTGATCCCTGCTCTGGCTCTGGTGAATTCTCTCACCCTACCTCGCTTCTGACTGTACCCAGTGCTTGTATAAATAAATAAATAAATAAAAATCTTTGAAAAAAAAAATTCTCCTTTTGGGACCTAATAAACCAAGTCATTCTTTTTTATTTTTTCCTCAGAGGGAAAATACATTTTATGTCTAAGTTGTAAACCATTAACAGTTGAACATTATAATGGAACTGCTGACATAGTGTTAACTAGGGTGGTTAAATCTGCATCACTTTAGTCTCAGCTTCTGCAGGGATATGCAATCAAGTCATAAAGACATTATTTGATATTTTAGCAGGTGAGCTGGGGCAGTCATCTTGTTCAAACCAGCACAATTTCATTCTCTCTGAGATACCTCTAGCTACCCATAAACAGAATGTAAACACATCTGGGTTTTCTTCTCCATTTAAAAAAAAAGGAACTCCCCTATTCTTTCTTCAGACTTGGCCTTTCTTCAAATCAGCCTCTGAGATAACTCTGGTGTGCTTCCTCCTCAAGTCAGAGGTAACATGACTCAGTGTTTGAAAGAATATCAAGATAGAAAATAAGCAGCCAATCTTAGAACAGTCCCTACATTTCCACTTCAAACTGCCATCACACTACACAATACTCACACTAGATAAAGGTGCCTCTCTCTGTCCTCAGACTATATACAGGTGGCATTTTATTGCCATTTTTGTTCTCACTGACTTGAATTTTAGTTATTTCTCTTCTTACACTGTGATGACCACTTGCAACGTCTTCTGAAGGATGAGGTCATGAATCAATCGTCTCCGCACCATCTTAGAGAAGTGCAGTCTTTATCAACTTCTTGCAAATACCATTTCTAAAATCATATTATTAATGCAATGAACCCATGACACTGAATTCTTTTTCCTTCAGTTATTTAAGCAGTGACATTCTCTGTGTCTTTTGGCATCTTGTTCTGGTGACGTAACAAGAGACGCCCACCCGCTCTTTCATCACCAAATAAATGCCTGATGCTATCAGCAGACAACGTAAAATATTATGCTTCTTTTCTAAGAATTACTTTTCAAGTTCTTAACTATCAAAAGGGAAGAAAAGGTAATGTGGACAAAATTATTTTATTAAATCTGTCCTCTTGCACAGAGAATATATTTTCAAAAATGTGATGTCCCAAACATCTCTGTCACCAGCAAAGTCTGTGTTCTACAGAGGCCAGGGGCTACGGGATGTTAGGGAGCTGGGCTGGCTCCCAAACTGGGGTGGGTCACCCAACAGGGCAGAGCACAGCAAGCTCCGCAACCTGGAAGAAGGAAGGAGGCCGAGTCTCTCTGAGGTCACTGACTTGTGCCCATTTGCTTTGTAAGATTGGTTTAGTTCATTTCAGAGGGCAAACTAGAACCCAGGAGATAGTTAAAGATGATACTTCGTCCCAATGGAAAATAAAATTAGGTACAGATGAGTATCTGCTTGTCTTCTCTTACCTGGAGTTATAAAGGTGTTAATTTGTCACTGAATCACCTTATTTGGCTCAAGCCATACAGACCACAGTGGGTGATGGTGATGTTCCAGACAATTCCTGCTCACATCCCCTGCCCCCTCACATGATTTCTAGAGTTGAAAAAGCCATTCTTAGGGCAAGACAATATAAGTGTGCTGACTCAGGTTTGGGAGATTAGAAACGAAATAAAAACTCCTCACTCAGCACTTTGGGTGCAAATTAAATCATCTGGTACCCCTCTGGGTTTTTCTGGGGCTGTTTTTTTCTGAATCATCAAAACAGCATCAGACAGGTCGGCAAGGAAAAACAATGAATTGGATAACAGACGTATGGAGAATTCACAAGCTTGTAAATTCTAAAAGAGTAACGGAGCAGATCAGGAATATCTGTCCTGAATTTTAGGACACATCAAGGATGGGGGGCGGGGCTGAGGGGGGATGCACGTGATTGACAAGGAAGGGGTCGCCTCATCCTTATTGCCATCATTTTATGAATACTGATGTTATACTTCTCAGATTGGTTAATTATCCAAAATCATTCTTTACTAATTACTGTGATTCTACCACTTGATGACTTGTTTTCTATGTGGATTTTAAATTTTAATTTTGAGCTCATGTTTAACAAAGACTGCTATGTCAGGGACAGGTAATAGGTGAGTGTGACTACAATATGTTGTAATGTGGCTTTTTCCAGAACCCTAGGTGTTCCACTGACATAGATCCACTTATCGTATTATTTACTCTGCCCCAAATTTCTTTAGCATGTGAACAAAAAGCAATTGCAATCTCACAATCATGGATTGCACAGGATTGAGATGTTTATCTTTTTTTAATTTTGTGTTTCTCTGTGAAAGTTTTGTCAGAAGAAAATCTTGCTTATCATTTTCCCATCCAAAGGATTGTGACTGGAATGGATAATTTTCTAACCCAAGCTTTTTACTGTTATAGAAAATTCTGAAACTGTGGTCCATCTGGTTTCTTGAAACTTTCTCTGTATTCCTATCTCCAATAAGAACTTACTACTAAATTGGTAAGTGCATCCTTGACTACCAGAAACTCTATATTGAAAAAATCAATATAAAAATATTCAGAATCTACATGAAATACATTTCCATCATTAGATATATACTTGCGCTTATTAACTATAATTTATAAGACATTTAGTTGGGAAAAGTATGAATAACAGGTAAAAATAACAAAGTAAGAATGGTTAATCTAAATAATAGATAAGAAAGTTCAGCAACAAAATAAAAAAATACTGAAAGAATTTCTTTCTGATGCATAAGTAAGATATTATGACTGATTCACTATAAAAAATGTCAAAGTGGGTTGAGTATTAGGAACACAATTAAGAAGAAAGCATTTAGAAGATATGTACTTGAATTTTCCTTGTACATTATTAAGAACTAATGCAAATGGTATTATCATTAATTTTATGGAAGAAATTAATGTCTTCAAATCTAAATTAATCAACTAAAATTACTTCAACTGCCTCTGATGTACTTTACCACTACAGGGTTTTATTTCCTAGAATCTTATGCTATATAACTCTGTGGATATAAAACACTTTTCCCTTATCATTCTAGTAAAACTGAGCATATTATTGCTGACATTTACAAAGTGAACTGAATGGTGGGGCAAAATGTGAATATCTCCTTAAGTAGGAGAATATATAATATTCTTCCAGGAAACAATGTAAATTGTGCCCAGAAATAGGAAAATCACATACACTCATTCTCCTAAACTTTTAACTACATAAATTGCTAGGAATGACATGCAATAAAGGGATTGTGTTAAGGATGGTTTTCCTTCTAGAATCAATCTTCTTGAGCACAGAATCCAGCTGCCACTGGTATTGACAAGCACATTTAGGAATATTCTAGCGCAAACAAAAGCCCAGTGAAGATGTTCAGTTACCTGAAAGCTCTCAGCATAATATGAAAAATGCCTTCTTAATTTAAACTATACAAATGGTGAAGACAGAACAAGACAAAAAGAGCAATTCTAAGGAACCTTAGGAAGACTTGTAGGCATAGGGCCTTTGAGAGTTATACTATTTTCACGTCTTCCTGGAGTTTGGATGGTGACTCTGTCCTGCCATCCCAGAAACTGGAGTATCTTATAAAATATTATTTTCTTCTACTAAGAAACAATGTTTCATTGACTCATGATTTGTGGATCTCACAATTGAGAGAGAGAAGGAAATAGTGGAAGAGGGGTGGGGGGAGGGAGAGAAGCAGGAGAGAGAGAGAAAAAATATAATGTCTGGTGGTTTGTCATTGCTCAGACATTTGCTACTGACTGGTGATATATTCATAAGTGTGGAGTTGAAGATTCTTTAAATTGTACTATGCCAAGACCCTGAGGAAAACCTTTCATTTAATCCCAAGGAGATTTATTGATAGGTAATATAGCCCTTTCACTGTTTGGGGGTCAATGAAGCCCAAAAAGTTTGAGGTGCTCAAAATGACAGTTGTCTGGCGACAAAGCTGGCATAGACCCCACTTCTAATTCGCCCTAAATCTATATATCCTAAGAGATAAGCAAACAATAATGATGATGGGTATTAAAAGTATCACCAGGGGGAAGGAAATTGGCAGTAGGGAAAAAAAAAGCAAGAACTCTCAAATGCCAGATGACTTAGGAAACAAAAACTTTCCCACAGTTTACCACGGAATGCTTAAAAATGTGATTTGTTCAAAAAGCATGGCAGTTTTCTATTACAGTGACTTACGATGACATTGTGAAATGAAATCCATTCCTAATGTGCCTCAATTTGCATACACAATGGTCTACTCTACCACCATGGTCGCTTTATTGAGCTTTTGAATGCAAAGCTAAAGTTCTGAATTCTCATTTACTTGAGGCTAAAAATTAATGACTTTAGTTCAATTGCAGACTAGAGGAGTGAGGTCAGGAAACGAATCTTTATTTAAGATACTGATATTTTTTTCCACTCCAAGTTTCAAAAAGCAATAACATGCCTTCATCTGTTTTCTCTCTGTTGGTTAGCAATGAATTTAATAGCAATGGAAATACTACTGAACTATTTTGTGAAGATGAGTCCTTTTCCCCTGAAAATGTTCTCTTAACTTTAATCATTGCCAACAATCCTTCCCTTCTTTCTTTACCATTAATTCTTGACATAAAGGTAGGTACCTTACATCTTACTTTCTCCCTACAAGTGTGATATATACAGTAATCTCTGCAGCAGTTGTAACGATGAAGAAAAACATTGGTGAAATATTTGAAATGTAAATTAGAAACATGTAGTCCTTACAGAAAAACACTTCCAAACAAATGCATGAATAATGAAAGCTAAATTTACACAGTGACTTTTATAATACGAATTTTGCTACATTGTAAAATGAAAAAAAAAACCCTATATTCTCCATACATTTATTTTATTTCTCAAACTAGTTTTATATCTCTGCTAAGAATATTGCTATGAACGGATCTACAGCCTTGAAGGTCATGAAGGTTGTTTGTGAAGTGTTTTAAGATAACAGTATCTAATTCCATATTCTGAATATAGTAGGCGCTAAATGAGCTGGTTCTTTGCAGGATAAGGACTTCCAAATCTTTAAATCTTCTGCCATCTGAGACTTTGACCTCAGCTAGTGCCCTTAAGGTAGTATTAATAGGGGACTTGCTACTTAAAAATCACTCTTTATTACTAGTCCACTCAGGTGACCTTGGCTAATTATGTTTGAGCCTTTTCACAGAGAGTTGAGGAGCCTTCTGATATCTACTTGAGGCTAACTTATAGCATCCACCTTGAAAGATCCTCCCATGTTGGGAGTAGAGGAAGTGAACAGTGAACAAGAGGAAGTGTTTGCTTCCTCAGGTTGGAGCTCCTGTCAAAAGTCAGCATCTACATGGTATAGATAGTCTATAGGCTTCTAAGGCAGTTGACTGCATGCAGTATACTCTAATAGTTATTAAAATACTTGAAATGACTAATAAACATCAACATCATTTAGACTTAGTCATGTATTATAAGCCATCATTACTAACGTGTTCAATAATCAAACTCTGGAGAGAATCACATTTTTCTCTAATCACATAATGTTACACAATTAAAATCAGGTATTCCATAAATCTGATTTGTCAATCCTTTTGGAAAAGGCAGATCTATGAGAAATTATCTTCTTTAGAGTTCAGTGGGTCACAAGGCACAGTCACTGGTTCCCCATTAGAGTAAGAATACACTGAGGTGAGGGGATGAATAAAGTTCTGGGCCCAATTCAGTTCACAGGATACCTGGTAATTTAGCATCTGATGGCAATCACATAATTTAAAAAAATCAGAATGGAATATTAGCATCTGACAGAAAGTTCACATTTTGTTAATATTGTTCTGCAGATAAGAACTGTTACAGAAGGGGCCGTGAAAGCTCTAGAAACTATCAATGAAGATAGAAAATCTAAAGTAACATACCCTCCACCACCGGGGAGACCCCCTATTCTCAAAGATTTAAAGGATACCAATGCAGTGACCACCACATTATGTCCTCAGCATGTTACCATTTAATGGGTAATTTATTTCCTGCAGCTTAATTGAGGTGTCCTTATTATACAAAAACCTGTGCATATTCAATGTTTGCAATATGAGGAGTTTGGACATTTGCATGCACACATACCATTGTCACGTGCAAGGTAGTAAACATCTCCACCACCTCCGAAAGTCTCCCTGGGCCCCAATGCTGTGCCCAAACCACAGTAACAATGATAGAAAATGTGGGTTTCTGCACGTAACCAAGTGGAGGTCTCAAGTGCAGCTGTTCTGTCAAGTGTATTTTCTTTCTAGGATAGAAAAAGTCTCCAGTACTTTTGATATGAGTATTGTGGTGAATGCATTCTTTTTGATTCCTGTGCAGAAGAAGGATCAGAAGCAGTTTGACTTCACACGAGATGCATTGCACATTTGCCGTCCATCACAAAATCCTTTGAAGGAATTTTATTTTTAGCCATTCTAGAACATTCTACTTTAGAGCTGGGTATTGCATTGTCTGGATGACAATAGTTCATTTCCCATTCACCTCCTAAAATAAATGATACCGTGGACATCTCCAGTTTTGGTTATTATGACTAAAGCTCTCATGTGAGATTTTCATGGACATAACTTTTCAACTCCTTTAGGTATATACCAAGGAGCATATGTGCAGGATTGTATGTAAAATTATGTTCAGTTTTGTTAGAAACTACCAAAACATTTAAAATTTTTTTTAAATGACCTAATGTTTACAACACTGTCTGAGTTAGTGGTATAGTGTAGGGTAAATGGTTTTTCAGGCTTTTCTGCCCTCCCACCCTCAGGATTGTCCTGCCTGATGGGGCACCCTCAGTTGGTACATTGTTGTAAACTATCTTGTTTACTTCTGTGGGCCATGGGAGGAGTCTTGAGATAGTCACCAGGAGAAGCAGAAGCAGGAAAGAGGCAGGAGAGAGAGAAGGGGAGAAAGAAACAAGAGTAGCCCAGAGTGAAGACTTGCTTGGGGCTTGGAGGCCTGCTGACCTTCTGGCCCCCCAGTACTCCTGCCTGTCGTGTACCTGGTTGCAGCACTACATGTAAGAGCTCAATAAAAGCCTGAGAAATTCACCGACGGCTCCCGGACTCTCCTTTATTCATCTGCTTGGATCATAGATAACCTGCCCTGTGCCTCTCCGGCCACTGCATATAGGATCACTCCTTTTCAGATGCATGTTACCCCACCACACCCACCAGGAATCTTGCCCCCTGGTCCATGGGGCTTCCTCTCCCTTTGCTTTCCCTGCCGCCTCCCTGGCAGACTCAATTCTACAGTCAGATTTCTAGGGTTTGTTTTGGTTCAGTTTTGTCTGTTGTTTCGTTTCTTTATAGGTTACATATGCATGGAATTATCCCTTAGTTGTCTTTGCTTTGGGGGGACACATTGCCTCGCTCTTCCAAGGCTGTTTACTGTATAAAATTCTTGAAAACAGAGTCTGGAACAAAAGCAATTGGGTGTTTCTGTTTACCAGACATGAATAAAAGGAGATTCCTGAGGAATTGGTTCACAATGTATACTTCAGAGAAGAAACGATTTGATTTTGAGAGGCTGAGGCTAGTCACTTGATGGAATCATCTATAATATTAAGGCAAAGCAAAGTGTGATGTGTAGGACTCATGAGAAATCACTGACAATAAGGACTTGCTGTTATGTAAATAGGGAAGCATTAGCAAGGGAAGCATGAGCCTAAGGTTCCAATTGCTCTATACCAAGACATATTTAACAATAAAAAAATAATTAATAATTGACAAGAACAGGCATTAACGAAATGAAGTCTGTGATGACTATAGTGAAGAGAATAAAGCCAAAAAATATTTCCATACTGTAAGCTTTAGAAGAAATTAAAACACCATGAACAGAAATTTTCTATGTGCTGCTTAAAATGCATGAAAGTTACTAGGAGGATTCAATCTCCCCCTAAATTTTTATTTTATTTGAAATCAACTGTTGAAAATGTGGATCCTAATCAAGGCACAAAATTGCTCATTTGATAGTTGGTAGCTGTGACAAAAATGTTATAAAAATTCTTGCTATCTGGCTGGAAAAACAAAGTTTATGCTATTCCAGAGCAGTGTGGCAATTAGATATAAGCAGTACACTCTGCATGTGAGAAGTTGATAGGAATATTTGGTAAGTGTTAAGACAAAAGTAAACTTCTCTAATTCCTGACTGCACAGACTCACAGCCCTTTAAAGGCTTTCAACAGTTACCTCTCTCTCTCTCTCTCTCTCTCTCCCTCCTTCTGTCTCCCTCCCTCCCTCTCTCTCTCTCCCTGTAAGTTACTGATTCAATTCCTAAAAGAGAATGTTGCTAGTGTAAAAAGTATGTCAGGGAATTTTTTTTTTTTTTTTTTTTTTTTTAATGTTCACAGCCACAGAGATTCACGCTGCATCACTGGGGAAAGAGATATAGGGGAATCCATGGTGGGCTAAATCCCAGACCTGAGCTAATTGTGGTTTCCTTCTGTGTCCCAATGCTCCAGCAAAAGTGTGAGCTCACAAAACAGACTAGAAAGGTCAACCTGCATCTATTCTTCAAACGTAAAGGGTGTGTGTGTGAGTGTGTGTGTATGTGAGAGAGACAGACAGACAGACAGAAAGACAGGCACTCATATTTGTCTCTGCCCAGATTTCTTCCCCACAGGAAGGTAGACTTCCTGGGGGCAGATAACCTAAAAAAGGAAAGATCAGAAGGATTTTCTTTTCCTTTTTCTCCAAACACATCATTACTCCTTCCTCGTGAGGATGAGATGAGGGACTTAGATACCAACTCCCCAATTATTCAGTAGTTCTTACTGCAGGAAGAAAAATAGGAAGGCAAGAAGGGGACAAAAATAGTTCCTCCTCTAGAGGATATATGCTGCTGATATAGCTTCGACAAACTTTATTATACTGCTTAAGCCTGATTTTTATCACCAGGCCTCTGTGCTTCTCAGCCTACCAGAACTGTTCCACTACCCACATCAAGGGGCGGTTATTAAGCTGAACTGAGCGTTTAAGATTCTGTCCTCCCCAGAGCAAACAGCTCATGATGCTACATAAAATAACCTATGTTTGAATCTATAATCCCTCAGCTATACCTTTCTCACCTTAACAAAAGAGGATGTTGACTTTAAAGATGAGAAAAAGAAACATCCTACCCAGTCAGTCGTCTTCTCTCCCACTCAAATTTGAGTGTGCTATCAACAGATCCAAGATTTCCAGGTGATAGAAACCAGTGTATATGGTGCATTCAAATTCAATTTCTGAGACATAATTTAGTAATCTTGATGACCTCTTAGTAATAAATTATAAAATCACCTTCCTAAGGAAGATGTTTTCACTGAAAGGGATTAAAATACTAGAAAGAAAAATTCTTCCTAATAAAAAACCTGTACAAATGATTGGCAACCATCATTAAGTAGATACAACTGAAGAGTATCCTCATTGTATTTTCCAAAATATGGTCAGTTAACCTGTGCAGAGGACGCTGTTCTTTATTTTATACAAGTGGTCTCTTTGTCAGTTCTTGCTCTTTGTTTTTGACTCATTTATTAATGTCTATTATGAGGAAAGGAAATTAAAAGACCTATACTATTACAAAGGTTTGACATTCAATAAATCATATTTTTGAAAATATGCCATGTTTTATTCATTAATGCAAGCTTTAACACGACATACTTGGAAGTCTCCTCAGTAGCACTTTTGACCTTAAAAGCTTGTAAAGCAAATTATCATTGGTATTTGTTCAAATATTTGCATATAATTTCTAGATTTCCTAATTGAATGTCTAGATTTTTAAAATAACTGTGAAAATAACTGAAATGCATGGCAATAAACTTGAACATTTTAAAAATAAGTAATTAAGATTTACAAATAATGTTTGGTCATTATTGGACGAGGGTGAGGACTATATGATTTTTGACCATTATTTATGTGATGAAAATAAAGGATAAAATTTACTTAAGCAGAAACTTACATTTAAGAGGACACCGATATTAAGTGAGATAAGAAAAGATCGAAATACAACTAGATAAGAAAACATCCTACTCTAGTGTGGGATATTTTTCCTTGGTAAAACCCATGGTACTAGACCTCCCTGGTGGCACAAGGGGTTGAACACAGCACTGTGAAGCTGTCCTCAGCCTCTGCAGCAGGAGTTCGATCCACAGCTGGCCAGGGAGTAGCAGACCTCTCCTGTCTCGCCCGCTGCTCTCTTCAGCAGTGCATTTCGGTCAGTCTGCCTGTTCTGTTCCCCACTCTGTCTCTGGTGAATCCTCTCACCCCCACAATTGTACCCCAGTTCTGGTATGCATAAATAAATAAATATTTAAAAAAATTAAATAAAACCCATGGTACTGGTAACTCATTTCAATAACAGAGTGGAGGGTGGTAAGTTTCAAACATACTGATAATGGAAACTTAGGTTTCATTAAGGGGAAGACTTTCTCTTGTAAGCTAGGGAAACAGAAGCAACAGTGACAAAGTGACTTATTCAAAGTCTGGGAGCTAGTTAGCACCAAAGCCAAGAGTACAGGCCCAGTCTCTGTCTCCAGCAGAAGGCAGCAGTGTTCCCACCCCAGGCTGTTATCTTAAGCTGGCTGGAGTAAGCACAGACTTCTCTAGGCTGATGACTAACAAAGATCTTTCAGAATAGATTGTCAGGCTTAAATTAAGCACACTTCTTAGTCATGGGTAATACATGTAACTACCCTGCGAATCCAGTAACAAGCTGGGTTTTCTATCTTAAGAATTACTTACTGAATTATTCAGTGTCTAATTACAATACACAGTGGACCAGAATTTCCGCATGGAGGGAAGGTCTTAGGAGCCATAATCTGCCTATAAGTGAACAATGAGATTCTTTGCACATGACAATTTACTAAGCAGTGAGAAAGAGCAAATTTCCAGATCAAGCAAAGTGATTAGGATAGGTGGTGATGGAGGCTTTAGGGGAATTAAATCATTACAACCCAGTTCCTTGATGCTGACTTTCCATTAAGTACTATCCAGTTATTTATTTGAGCTCATTATGTCATGGAGGTTGCACTGTGCAGGGAGTTAGTCCAGGTCAGTAGTGTGTGGAGGTTGTATTGGCCAATGAGTTACTTGAGGTCAGTAGGGTACAGCAGTTGCACTGTCCAGTGAGTTTGTTCAGGTCAGTAGGTTGTGGAGGTTCTACCAAATCTGTGGCTGCTCTACCCTTCCTGTTTCTTCTTTACTAGCCTGTCTTTTCTCTCTCTCTTGCCTGTAAAGCACCTCCTGATATTCACAAACACACACAAATCTTTCTTTAGCAGAGGTTTATGCACTTCTTTTCCTAGGGTCAAAAGGCTACTTCCTCTCTCTTTCTCTTTCTCCCAGATCCAAATTTTTCTGTGTGAAGAGTGTGCAATTTTTACACTAGTTGCATTTCAAGGATGTGTGAAATCTTGCATATAGTCTGGCACAAGATCAGCAGCAAGGCTACTTCATTGTCAGCTTGTTCATGATGATTGATCTTAAGGAGAATTTCCTTTCATCAGGCAGAGAGGAGGATCATTTGGTTGATTTATTATTATGGCTCATCACCTTGGAAGTTTCCTTAAAGGACCTTTCTGCGTGACATGTAATCTTTATCAGTGAATATATTTTACATGACATCTGCAGTTTGATACATACCTAGAATATAAACTGTTTTAAATTTTAGTTAATCTTCTACATTAAATTTAGCATTCATTGCTTGGTCATATTTTTCTATTTCTAGTGCCTTAGGTCTGTCCAGGGATGTGGCTTGATCAGCAAACTTTTAAAACACAATTTAGGTGAAATCTGTTGCTTACTGCTTTCAGGGCCTTTTGCACAGATATTTCTAAAATGATGGAGTAAATATATAATTCTACTGAAATCAGATAACTTAAGAAAATGATCTGAACTTATGGATAAATATTTTCTAACCTTATATGCCAGCCATTTTAAACAATTATTTTCAGGATATTCCAACAATGAAAGAAAATGCCTTACAATTTTACATATTGTATTGTACAGGTAACTCAGGAAGTTATAGTTGGTAAGTATATTTATCTGTTTCAGTTTTTACTGTCAAAAGACAGTAATTATTTTTAAATAAAATCTTATAAAAGTCATTGCCAAAATTTTGGTACATAAAAAAAAATGTAACATAATTAGAACTTTTTATCAGAAAGAACTTTTCAGGGACTAATTTTCTTGTCATATAGATGAAGAAAATGAAAACCTAAATATGTTCACAAAATTAGTTACAGTGTAAGTGCAATGCATAGTTCTTCACTTATATTTTCTAATAATAAATTATTCTACACTAAAACCAGCAAAACATTGCAAGAAAATAAATAGATGCAAACATGCTCATCAAAACATTAGTGAACTCAATCCAAAAGTATATAAAATGAATTACATATCACAACCAAATGAGTTGTCCCCCAGGTACACAAGATTGGGAACATTGCAAAAAGTAATATAATCAATCATAGTGGCAGACTAAAAAAAAAAATCACAATGAACATATCATTAAATACAGAGAAATAATCAGACAAAACCCACCACCCATTTGTAATAAAAGGAAAAAAAACACAAAAAAACTCTTGGTAACCTATCAGTAGAAGGAAACTTTCTTAATTTAATAAAGACTACAAAAAACAAACTGCCAACATCACACTTAATGGTTGAAATTCCAAGCCTCCCCAGTAAGATTGGTGCAAGGTTGATGTCTCCTATCACAACTTCTCTCACTATTGTTTCTAGAACTATAAGACAATAAGGCAAGAAAAGGATATAAAAAGGGATTCAGGTTGAGAATGAAGACATAAAACTGTCTTTGTTTGCAGAAGACATGATAGTCTGATGCTTTTTTGGCTTATTGAACAGGTTTGCTCTTATTACTCCATTTTGAGAACTAAAAGTTCTTAAATATAGGATCCTTTTTACCCTGAACAACAGAGTACAGTGAAGAATTTTAATATTCAAAATGCACGACTTCCCAAGAATACTGTTTCTGCCCTATCCACAGCACTTAATTTGGGAGATTTCCTCTCAAATTTAATGTATCACACACCAGTCCAGTGTAATTTCTTGCTTAATCGTTATTCAAGTTTTTCCTATTTGAAAAGAAGGAAGGTGGAGGTGAAGTGGACTCTGCTGTCAGCATTCTTGCTGATTGTAAAAAATCAATGACCAATAAGTGGAGAGACACCCAACATACTACTAGGCTCAAGTAGGGCCCAGTGGAATGTCTGGCATAGATGGGGCAGGAAACTTGAAAGTAGAGCGTACTTTTGACCTAATGTCAGATGATAATGTGTTTGGGTTTTGTGCATCGTACTCAGGTAGACTCTCCTTCATTTAATTCCTTCCTGATGTTGTGGTGGGTCAACTTTAACTCTGTTTTTGAGCACCTCTCCTGAGTTTTTCTCTTTTCTTTTGTTGTATGTGATTGATGGGAGTGTGAGGGAAGATGAGCAATGTTTTGGATGGATATGCTAGGCAGACAGCATCTTATGTTAGATATTGCCTCACTTATCATTGTTAAAAGCAAGACATTTATTTTAAATACTGTTGCGCCTTTTAGTTTAGCATATCGTTACCATGGCTAAATCTGCATTCTTTTAAGCTTTCCTCTATTTGTTGAAAATTATATCTTAAACTGGTCTATGTCTTTTCAACTTTCTGATACATTAGTGGAAGAAATCTTCATAAGGAAAAGAATCACTCTATGGTTCAATAACAGTGAAATTACATTATGGAAGTTTTATACATATGCATTTCTTTTGTTAAATTAAATGGGCTTACAACTGCCTAAACATTCTGAATATATTATCTTGAAGGAATGTCTTGTCTTGCAGCTTGAGCTAAGTATGTATAAAATTTCTTTGGAATCAATTTGCAAAATAAGTATACTTGGCATAGAATTTTAGATATTGGACTTCATGATAAATTAGTGAATAATGGCACTATTGTGCAGACACATTGGTGATACTATTTAGCACTAATATGCCATGAAAACATTTAGTAGGAGATAAGTATGCCTAGTTTTGTTGAGTCTGGTTTGAATGGATTTTATGCAAAAGGCTCATTATTGCTTTTCTTTTCCTATAATTATCTGTTCTGGTGATTTCACTCAAAGTTATTACACCAAAACAACTACATTAACAAAAACAGAATGGCTTGTATTTATACAAATCTTGTTCCTTTGAAGAATCAAACGGTATTTAAAATGCTTTCATTATTATATTCTTTTTTCACGTGACTGATTCTATTTTGCATCATTTTTCACAAAGATGAATTCTATTCCAAAGAGACAACAGTGAAGCTTGTCATGATCCCTTCAGCATCATAAAATTGAGACTGTCTATAAAACTTTGCAGTCTTTCACTTTGGTATTATTTTCCAAATTAAAAGCTCGTTCTGAGTTTTGGTGGGAAATTCTCAGTCTCACAAATGCTCAAGAACAATGAAGGTGGAACAGGCCAGGGAGTCACATGCAGACTCCTTGCAGGGAAAGAAGGGCTTTAGCTGAAAGACCCATTGTTGCCTGCTCTGCTGCAAGGCCTGCCCTGTTTAAAGAAAACTCCTTTTATAGAGGGACAATCTCAAATCTTTCACTTTTATGAAGCTTGTATCTAATGGCTGCTTTCCTGTCCCAGTTAGATAGCATGACATGATTTTTTTTCACATTATTCTGTTTTTCCTGTAGACTTTTTTCTAGCTTAATTGACATGTAACTAACATGTACTGTCATATTTGTGCAAGGGGCACCATATAATGATTTGAAATATGCACATTATTGCCAAATGATCACAGACACCAATGTATCCAATTTTTATCTTGTGATGAGAACTTTTAAGAGCTACTCACTTGGCCTCCCTGGTGGCACAGCGGTTGAGCTCTGGGTTGCGAAGCTGCCCGAAGCCTCTGCAGCGCCGGTTCAATCCCTGGCCAATGGGTGAGGGTCCCACATGGCGCGCAGACCTCTCTTGCCGTCCACTGCTCCCCTCAGCAGTGTATTTCGTCAGTCTGCCTGTTCTGCTCTGCTCCCTGCTCAGGTTCTGGTGAATTCTCTCACCCTCCCGTGCTTCTGACTGTACCCAGTGCTTATATAAATAAATAAATAAATCTTAAAAAAAAAAAAAAAAAAGAGCTACTCTCTTGGCAACTGTCAAATATACATAAAGTATTGGTAACTGTAATCATTCAGTGCCTACCCAGGACATATGACTTAAAACTGAAAGCTTGTGGGGCCTCCCTGGTGGCACAGGGGTTAAGTCTTAGCGTTATCAAGCTATCACCAGCCACTGAGGCAGTGTGAGTTCCATCCCCAGCCAGGGAGCTAATCCACATGGTGCAGCAGACCTCTTCTGTCTTGCCCACTGCTTCCCCTCAGCAGTATATTTCTTGTGGATCCACTTATTCTGCTCCCCATTCTGTCTTTTGTGAATCTTCTCACCAACCCACCCCCCCCAGCCCCCACTTCTGGCCTACACTCCCATTCTTGCATGCATAAATAAAAATAAATCTTAATAAAAACAACACTAAAAGTTTGTATCTTTTGACTATCTTCACTCATCTCCTATTATGTTTTATCCATGTATGTTTGTATGTATTTCTGTATTTATTCTATGCCTAGATCTGTATCTAGATCTGTATATCTATATGATGCACAACAATGGCAAATGCAACTTGTTAGGAAATGATTCTGGAAGCTACCAAGTCTGTCTCACACACACAGCAGACCGAAAGCCACACTTTGGCAGACAAACCTTTAGCCTTGAGCTCTGTGCTTCATTTATAAGTGCTGCTCTGTCACCTGGTGAGGTGGCACCGATCCAGATCACTAGCTGTGGTAAGACTGCAGAGAGCAGCGGCTGTCTGACTCACACAAAAATTAAATTTCCAAACTTAATCCGAAACATTCAGAAGGAGAATAACAATAACCACAGTGAGACGCCAGGCTCTGTTGGAATTAATCAAGTGTCGCCTTGTTCCTTGGTTTATTTATCTGCACTGCTCTTTCAGGAGACACAGCTCTCTGGCAATCCTATTTCATTTGACTACATATTTCATTGACATCGTCTCACTCAGAAATGTTGACTGTCAGGTGTTGAGTGTTCTACAGTTCATATTTCAGGCTGATAATCACATTTTTAGTCTTTCAAATCAAGCAAGAAGACAGGCATATTTCATCCCTTTGTTGCCAAAGATGCACTTTAGTTGTGAGGAGCGAGCTGAACCTAAAACAGCTCTCCTATGCCCTGGATGATGGGCCAGCATTTCTACAAACAGACTTTTAGTAGTTTTCTTTTTCTTTTTTTTTTTTTTTAATGTGTGTGTGTGTAGAAGAACTGGGGTACAGGACAGAGGTACAGAGGGTGAGAGGATTCACCAGAGACAGAGTGGGGAGCAGAACAGATGGATCTATGGAAATACACTGCTGAGGGGAGCAGCTGGTTAGACAGGAGGTCTGCTGTGCCTTGTGGGTCAGCTCCCTGGCCGGGGATCAGACTCAGGCCTCAGAGGTGATAGCACTGAGACTAAATCCCCAGGCTCCAGAGAGGCCCAGTTCTGTTTTTTTAATGCTTCCTCCTACTCACAGCTTAAAACATCAACCAAGATTTCTTACTGTCCTAAAGCTATTCAGAGCTATTCCAAATGACTACCAAAGCAAAGTTTATTTGGATTAATTTTCCATACATTTTTGGTCTTTCAGTCATCAGTTTTAACAGCAGAATTTCAAAGGCACTTTGCAGTACATATTTCAAAATTGAGGCATTTTAAGTCTACTTATTTAGAAAATTCCATATAAAATATTTGCTAAATGGGAAGTTGTTAATGGGCTCAACTCTTATGTTTTGTATCTCTTGTAATGAGGCTAACACAGCATTCACAAGGTAGTGGGCATCGGGCAGTTAGATCAAGAGCTACGCCTGGTATAAATCTGGACAATGTATAGGTATCTGTGCTTAGTTAGTGAGAAAATGATGACTTAGATGTTCAATGAAATAAAATTTTAATCATTAACTATGAATACTTAGTAAGAATTTAACTTTCCACACTTAATAATTTAAACCATTTCACTTGCAGTTTTCACTTTTGTAACTTCTATCCATCATTAATAGTTTATGGAATAAAAGATTCTTAACATTTGTTCAGAAAAAGTAATGTGTCGATACGTAAGTGCCCATGAGATAGGAAAATCCACACACAGTTTCCCAAGCATAGAATTAAGGACTGTGGTGCTTTTAATTAGCATATGTCCTTTTATTTTATTTTATTATTTTTTTTTAAAGATTTATTTATTTATTTATTTATTTTATTTATACAAGCACTGGGTACAGTCAGAAGCGCGGGAGGGTGAGAGAATTCACCAGAGCCAGAGCGGGGAGCAGAGCAGGCAGAAGGACCAAGGTACACTGCTGAGGGGAGCAGCGGGCGGCAGGAGAGGTCTGTGCGCCATGTGGGACCCTCCTCCGGTGGCCGGGGAGCAGCCGGGGATCGAACCAGCGCCGCAGAGGCTGTGGGCAGCTTCGCAACCCAGCGCTCAACCGCTGCGCCACCAGGGAGGCCCCAGCATATGTCCTTTTGTTATAGGACAGGGAAGGGGCAGCCCAAACCCCACAAACCTGCCTATTCTAAATGGGTTCTGCCATCCGCCGCATCAACACAAAACATAGGAGACTTTAATGGGAAGGAACTTTAATAAAACTAGGAAACAATACAGGTAAGGCAAAGAGTCTAGTTCTAAATGAAGCACCCAAAGTTACCCATCCCCTCGTGGGTAAAAGTCCATCCAAATGGGATTGGCCCAGAGCAAAGCCCCAAAGCCTGCCACAAGTCTAAAGCATCTTCCAGTGGGGACCCACAGCAAAGGGTCAGAAATAACCAGACAAGCCCGGAAGGAAAAGAGCAAAATCAACATCAAGATAAAAGCTGCCATTGTCACCTCCCCACGGGTCTCACCCACATCTGTGTCACCCAGTCCACGACCAAAAGACAAGCGCAGTTTCTTCACGTGTCTCTAGGCTCCATGCGCCTCCTCCAGGTCTCCTGGCTCCATCCTGCTGCCTTCCTCAGTCTCTTCTGCAGCTTCTCCTCTTCCTACTCAGCTCCACCCTCCCTTGGGTGGGGCAGGGAACCTCCCCCTTTCCTGGGGACCACCCTGTTACACTTTTAGATGTAACAGAAAAAATAAACTAATATTCTTCTCTTTGGCCCGATCTTTCTCAGTGTACTAAATGTATCACACTTATAACTCAGTAAAACATTTTTTTTTTCAAAAAAGATTTGTATATATTTATATTTCCCCCTTAACTAAAGGAATGATAGGTGAAAATGTCAGTGAAATATCTATTATTACTGTAATTAGAATTAATTTTTAGCAGTGGAACAGATTGTACACACACTAATATATTTCTATATTTATTTAAAATATTAGCCATGTTTTTTTATCACAATGATTACTTTAACTATATTTGGAAAAATATGCCTAGTAAAGTATAACTAGGATCTTCTAAAATAAAAATCAGCTAATTATAAGACAAAGGAAATCATTTTAAATTGAATTTATGACACAACACTTTCTTCATAATATACATTATGAATATATGTGATACAAAATTATTAATATTAAATATTAATGTACAATATACATTAATGTACATGGATAATATATATTCATTTAAAAGTCCTACCATAAATTCTACCACCGCAAATTAACTTTAAGATTGCAAGGAAGAGATAAAAGGAAATATCTTGCTTAATACAATTTATGGGACAAAAATAAAATGCTCATACCTTTGGGACTTAAATCAAATTTCCAAAAGTGGCAAAAATTCTTCAAGATTCTTTTCACCTTGCAAACTGCTTATTGCTACCCCTCATTACCCAGTGTGATGTGTTCCTATGGTAACTGTAATCCCCAAAAGGGAGGGTCCAGGTTCCCACCTATTTAGGGTGGGACTGAGCAGGGAGGAGAAGCTAAAACAGACCAGATAAGGGAAGGTCTGGAGAAGAGCTGGAGGAGGCATGTGGAGCAGAGAGATATGTGAAGAAGAAGCCACCCCTGCTTCTTGGCCTTGGACTTGTACCAGGGTCTTGGGGGATATGAAGTATCTTGAATGAGACAGACGTGAACGCCCTGTGGTGTGGGGAAGCGGACAATGCAGTCTTTATCTTGACTTGCAGTTTGATTTTGCTCTTTGCTTCCCAGATATTCTGGTCTCTTCTGCCCTTTCTTGTGGCTTCCCACTAGAAGGTACCTTAGAATTGTGGCAAACCTTTGGGACTCAATGGCCCTACTTTAGGTTAACCCTTTTTGGCTGGGCATTTACCCAAGAGAGGAAGGGTAACACTGGGTTTTTCATTGGGAAACTATGTTAATTAGACCCTTTTCTCTCTACTGTTCACTAATTGTATTAAAGTTCTTTTCTATTGAAAGTCATATGCACTAGAGTATGCCTTGTCTTTAGGCAGCAGATGGCAGAACCCATTTAGAGCAGACTAATTTGGGGGTCCTGGGGTGCCCCTCAGCTTTCCTGCTAACAGATTAGCTCAATCATCCCAGTTCTGTCTATCCTCTCTGCCCAAATGCAAACATCTGATTTTAACTTTATTTGTTTAATTTCCTATACTTATTGTTTAAGATCCTGTATTTTATTATGTCACTTTTCTTCCTCAAGGGTTCTTTTGTTTGGTGTAGGTATGGACCACAGTCTGTATACTGGTTTTGTGGGAAAATTGAAGATAATTTCATTTTCTGAAACTAATATATATATATATATATATATATATATGTATATGTATATTTCAAAACCCTAATACATGAAATAACAATCAAAAAGGTGGTGATAAGGTTACCCGTAAATGATCATTACATCAATGACCTTATTAATTCCATTTTTTATTAGTCCTAATGCCTGATTCATTTTAGTTTTACCTTAATTGATTATAGTGTTGCGCCTGAGGTCAGTGTCGGAGGATTTACCAGGCATTTTCCTAATACAAGCACTGCTTTTTGCAACAAGAGGCTCAATTGTGCTTAAGAGTTCTCATCTCCAAAACAAACTTGAGCTGTGTATCAAATCTATATAAGTGGCCATTTTATATGAAAAACAACTATTCCATTGTCTAATTCTGCTAGCATTTCTCCTTTTTGTAACTCCTAATTATATCCAATGGACTATTACATTACTCACAAATAATAAAATAACTACATAATGAATATAATGCATTTTTGCTTCAGCGTCAGCAAGACGCTAATATAATAAAGTCATCACCTAATTCTATAAACACATGGCCATAGGGTGACTTCAGCACCAATATGCAAACTTGTGTTGTTAGCACAATTAAATACTTATTGGTTTTGATTGGATGGAATTAAACATGTCAGACTGAAGATTCTACTTTGCACTTATGCAAATCACAGTACATCTTCAGTAAATATAACACATTTCAACACATACTAAAGTGAAGTAAAATTTTATATATTCTGTCCTATTTTCTATTTTCTATTTTTTTAACTTCTGATCTTTAATATAAGGATTATGTCTTATTCATATCTGATTCTTGATTTTTATCATAATAGTGCTTAGTTGCTGATATTTGGGTATTAAACTGAACAAAACTAAAATAAAAAGTCCCTAAAAGCTCCAAAATAAAAAATAGTCAATAAACCTACTTTCTTATTATCTAAGTTTATTTGTTCAAGTGTTTAAGTATCTTTAAGATTGATGTAAGAGTCACAGTAACTTTTCACAGAATTATATAAAAACCTATGGGTGATAGTTAAATATATTTGAGATATATAGTAAAAGACATTCTAAAATCAATTTAGATGAGATATATTCCAAATATTTTAAAGGAGGAAAAAATCCAGATCAGTGGTTGAAGTAATAAAGATACGAGCATTCTCAAAATGACAAAGAGGTTGAAAACGAGGCCACAGACCTCTTTAAGTTAAAAATCTATAATACTTCAGAGCAAAGCTCTTTAAAACACTCAGTGAAAAGGCAGGTAGAGTCATCACATAAACCTAGATATTTGCTGGCAATATACTTTGTCATCACTATATACTTTATAAATGTACTTTACCTTGACTAATTTAAGTTGCAACCAATAATGAATTAAAACAAGGATTTTTTTTTGTATCAAGAACTCACTCTTCCTTTTTATTTTTAAGTATCAATGTAGGGGACATCCCTGGTAGTGCAGGGGTCATAGAAAGTGCTATGAAGCTACCTCCAGCCACTGCAGCAGGTGTTCGATTCCCAGCAGGCCAGGGAGCTGCCCCACATGGTGCTGCAGAACTCTCCTGTCTACCCCACTGCTCCCCTTAGCAGTGTATTTCAGTCGATCGGCATGTTCTGCTCCCCACTCTGTCTCTGGTGAATCCTCTCACCGCCCGCACCTTGGGTCTACACCCCAGTTCTTGTAGCACAAATAAATAAAATCTTTAAAAAAGAAAAGTCACTGTTCAAAATAAAATTCCACAGTATTTCGAGAGTAAACATCCCTCATATTGCCAGTCAGTTTTCAAAATTCTGAATAAAGGAATTTTGATCATTGCTGTCATGATCAGACTGCTTTTTTGGAGGGGAACATTTCCCGATGCTCTATCCCACTGTTCCTAAAGTGCTTCTACCTCTTGGTGAATTTTAAGATTCTGCAGTGGTTATGACATCAAAAAGTTTGATGTCAGAAGTCAGAGGTAAATAAAGATGAGAAGTAAATTTTGTCTCAGAATCAGGTAGTAAAACTCAGGGACAGTTGGTTTCTCCTCCCAGGAAAAGTTCTCTGCTTAAGACATATTGTGATACTTTCAAAGATTCATCAATAGTAAACACACATTTGGGGTTGGAAGTAACAAATTTACTAATTGATCATAATCTTATTACTTTAATTCGGTTACTTAGAAAGATAGTTGTGTTTTAATTCAAGGAGATTCTTCTAGACATATTTTGTTATGTAGTATAAGATCTTCACATTTTGTTCCTACAGATGGTCAATGAAGATGGACAGTTCTCTGGAAGTTGTAAATGATATTTTGTTATTCTCATACATTTTATTTTTAGTCAATGATGCCTTTTTCCTGATCTCTTAGGACTTGGGATATTAATAAATAGAAAGCTTAAATGAGACAGGTATAATTTTTGAAACTATTATTTGTAGTATAATATACATGATAATATCAGTTGACAACACTTGATTCTTACAATTTTCTTTCTTTTTTGAAAGATTTATTTATTTATGTATACATAATACATAAGAACTGGGGCACAGGCCAGAGGTGTGGGGGTGAGAGGATTCACCAGAGACAAAGCAGGAAGCAGAACAGGTAGATCCACTGAAATACACTGCTGAGGGGAGCAGCGGGTGAGACAGAAGAGGTCTGTTGCACCATGTGGGCAGTTCCCTGGCCGGGAATCGAACTCATACTACAGTGGCTGTGGATAACTTCATAGTGCTGAGACTTAACTGCTTGCGCCACCAGGGAGGCCCGATTCTTACAATTTTCAATATTAATTGCTTCTGATTCACAATAGAAGATCTTTGAAACTTTACTACAGATAACATTTAGGATTATTCAATCATAATTTAAAATTTGTATTTATAAATATATCCACTAAGCCATACAAATGGTAAATTCCTCAAAAATATTATGTTGAATTTTTTTGTGTTCTGATTATATTATTGAACTGCCAGGTGGCGACATGGTCAATTAGGACAATGAGTGAAAATGAAAATAACATTCTAGGCTTTGTTCCATAAGAAACAGACACCTGCTCCCTAGTCTTTTGCTTTTCCCCGTTGAAAGCTCTTGGAGATTCAGGTGAATTAGTGCTGATAGGAGAACTTGTTTCACTCCTGAGAGGCCTTGAACACAATGCTACTGCCGCTTTAGGGACCCACGACACTTATAAATGAGTGAAAAAGAAAAAAAAAAAATACTGAGCCACAATGGAGGGAGCTGTCAATGGTCCCAATCAGGAAGTCTCCATGAAAGCACTGTAAGTGCCTCAGTCAAGGCCCCCTGATCAAAAGATGCCCCAAAAGTTGTCTGCACTAGAAATGCAGACACACACATGATTCCAGCCAGCCCCCAAGTTCATGACATTACTCCCCCCACAGCTGCAGTGAACAGGCTGGGCATGAAGTGTGCCATCGGACTACAGGTGCCTTTGAAACCTTCCTGGAAAATTCTGCAATTACCTACGGTCAGGCTGGAAATACCACACCAACGTTTTGACCTGGACCTGAACACCTCATATATGACAGAGTTTTTTATATGTCTGATTAACAAATATATCTTCAAATCAGAATAAGAGTGTCATCAGCATGAAAGGTACATAAAATAGTATCAAAGAATGTGATGAATGTTTAAATCATTAATGGCTATAATTCTATACTCTCACAGCATGTGTATCAAGCAATTAAGAATGACTATATTGGAAACAATATTTTAAACTCAAGAGACTATCAAGAACCATAGCCTTTGAACAAAAATAAAGCTATAATAAAATTCATTAAAACAACTATATTTGAAAACACATCAGGGAACATAAATAAAATAACCACTGCAATTTGACTATTGCTTTGCACAATTTTTAAAGAGTACAGCATATTAATTTTCATTATGAACATCCAGAAAAGAAATCTGATAAGAAGCGGTATATACAGAATAAAATCCTGAAGTAGATCCTATTTCAAATCCTACTGTAAACTATCATTTAAGCAAAGATTAAAGATAGATTGACTCATTTAATTCAAAATAAACTTAGGAGAAATACTGAGGTTTGGTACATACACTAAGATGTAATTTGCTTGGGACCTCCCTGGTGGCGCAGGTGTTAAAGACAGCGCTAACAAGCTATCATGCTGTCGCCAGCCACTGCAGCATGAGTATGATCCCCAGCCAGCCAGGGAGCAACCCACATGGCTCAGCAGACCTCTCCTGCCTCACCACTGCTCCCTTCAGCAGTGTATTTCAGTAGATCCATCTGTTCTGCTCCCCACTTTCTCTGGTGAATCATTTCACTCCTATATACTCTATCTTACACCCCAGTTCTTGTTTGCATAAATAAATAAAACTTTTGAAAAAAATTTAAAAATATGTAATTTGTTTGAATCCTGTCTGTGTAATCTTTAAGCACAGTATCAGTAGTGGTAACTGATAAGAGTACTTTATTATATTATTGGCAGTAGCACTTTTTACAAAGTATTTCTTTCAGTAGATGAACATTTGTGCATGAATTTTTAAGCAAAACCTAAAGTGAAGCTTAATAAACTACATGCATATTTGAATTATATATTATGCATATAAATATAAAATGTGCTTAATAATTCATTTAATTAAATTTCTTGGTCTAATATATTATATTAATGTATAATGTCTTATCATAAAGAAAAGCTCCAAAATGAATTGGCTATATTCTTATCTTGACTATGATCTAAGACAAAGAATGAATCTGCATGTCTCATAAAATCTACTGCAACTTAAGTTTAAAACTCATATAATCAGAACAAGTAAGTGTAGAAAAGACATAGTCTGATAGATCAATGGAAGAGAGACCAACAACTGCTAAGCATTTGCTTGGAGAAAATAGCAGTCAGGGGCTTGGGGTTTATGTGTTACAAGAAATATGAAATACCATAAGACACCACAGCCCTTAGAGATATGAATTCCTGGCACTAAACCTAATAATCATGTGAAGTCTTCATCTTCTCTGAAGTCATGAAAATTTGCACCATAATTTCTGCCAATTGCTTAGTCTTGCTCTGATATAACAGAGTTCATGAAAATCTCTGTGATACCAAAAGATAGGCACTGACCATTCTAATTTCCATCACCTTCTTAAATAGTGTCACTGGAAGGATCAACAGAAACCAGAAATCTTGCATTTTAATATGGAGAGTGATATATATATATATATATATGTGTGTGTGTACATATATATCAGCTCAGTATCAATAGCAGTAATTATAAGTTATATATATGATATATATATCACATATATATCATATATTATATATATATATATATCATATATATATATTCCATCTCCCAGATGTCCAGTAGTGTTATATCCCCATACTTGATAGGTATCAAGAATTATTGTTTGTCACAATACAGCCAGAATATAAAATAAATGTAAGAAGAGGCCACAATAAGATCCTAGGCGTACCAGCTCAGGATATCACAATATAGTGTATTATGGCTAGGAATCTTTAGGGCTATGGAGCCCTGCTCCTCTGTGACCCCAAAATGTATAATGAATTCTCCCAAATGTATAATGAATATATTAATACTTAGAATATAAGCACTACACTATCAGTTTATTTTTTTAATTTATTTTTAAAAAAGATTTATTTATTTATACATACAAGAGCAGGCTAGAAGTGCTGGAGGGTGAGAGAATTATTTATTTATACAGGGTACAGGCTAGAAGTGCTGGAGGGTGAGAGGATTCACCAGAGACAGAGTGGGGAGCAGAACAGGCAGACTGACTGAAATACACTGCTGAGGGGAGCAGCGGGCAAGTCAGGAGAGGTCTGCTGTGCCATGTGGGTATCTCCCTGGCCTGCCAGAGATTGAACTCATGCTGCAGAGGCTGCAGATTGCTTCATAGTGCTGTGCTTAACCCATAGTGTCACCAGGGAGACCCTGCACTATCAGTTTCTTAAAGTTGAATATAAATGTAATTTGAGATAATGCTATAGAACATAATAGATTTATAATACATCATAATCATTCATGTTGCTTTCTGCAATGTATTAAGATGACATTAAATGATTAGAGAAATGATATTATCATTTATGATGGCATAATGTAAAACATCTCAAAAATTATATATACGATACAGAATTTTACATACACAAAAACACACACATGTTCACATATCTAGTTAAAGGTCGACCTGACACTTTGTAAATCTTTTATCCATGTATCTTTCTAAGGAATTTACAAAAGAAATATAAAAAGACTTAAAGATGGCAAAAGTCTTTGAGGACAAAAATCCATACTTATGTTTCTGTTTAGGGAACCAAGAAACCAATCAGAAAGTGAACAGATAACCATTAGCCTAAAAAAGAAATAATAATCTATCATCAAAGATTCACAACAAATTATCAGGGAAGCAAAATTTAGGAAAACAATTATAAACATATGAAGACAATATAGGGCTAAGTTATTCAATGTCACTCAATAAAACACAGTATATAATTAATATTTTGCTAATGTAGAAGAATGGTCTATGAAAGTAAAAATGTCCAATATCACTGTAATCAAAATACACACATTTAAATCACAGCAAAGTAATATACTGTGTCTACCTGATTTTAAAAACTGTCAACAGTTAATGTTTCTGATGTTACGAGGAAGAAAGATTCTTCCTTACTTGAGAGTGTAATTGATAGAATCTTCTGAGACAGAAGTTTTAAAATATATATCAGAAGTGTGCAAAAACCATTGATAAAATGTCACTAGGCACTTATATTTTTAGAAAGATTTCTAATGAAATAATCAGAAAATGTGTTAAGATAAATGTGCACAAAGATTTTCAAAGTTTTGCTTAAAATTAAAAAATTAGACATGCAGAATTAGAAATATGGAGTATATTTAATATATTTTATATCATTCAAATGTATTTAAAATATTTATGCAATTTGAAAGATAATGAAGTAATAACATTTTTAAAAGCTAAGTATGCGTTTTTAAATAGTAATATAGATGTATAGTTGATTGGGAAATGATTGCAGTGCATGTGAAGCAATAATATTCCAATTTTATCAATATTTGAGTATGTGTGTAGTTTTCTACAGGTATAGAAAAATATCAATAGCTAAAGAGTTAAAGTTCAAGATGACTTCATTAACTTCTTGAGTGAAATCAGAAGTAATTATTACAATCTTTTATTTTCTCAAATTTCGCTAGAGTATATTTTCTGAAAGGAAAATGAACTTATTGTTTAATTAGATAAAAATTGAAAAGAATAATTGAAATCAGTTCCGAAATCAGTTTGTCATAATACATTACCATGATCTTGTTCACAATTAGTTTGGGGCTGCAGTGAAGGAAGGATAAGATATTCTCAAAATGTTATAATAATTTGATTCAATGATTTTCAGTCAAGTTGCTTTATAGTTAATTATTTATTCATAAAGGCATATTAAAGTTTTGTTTCAGATAGAAATTGAAGGGAGACCACTTCCTTACCACAGTGTTATTTCCAGAAGACCATGAGTGTCTGTATTTGGTTTCTACTGCTGTGTCACCAAATATCACAAGTTGAGTACTACACTTATTTATTATCTCAGTTCCTGTGGATCAGGGTGAGTCTGACCCAACTGGGTCTTTTCTTCAAAATCTCACAAGGTTTCAACCAGGTGTTGACTCAGGCTGTGATATCTGAATGTGGGGATTTCCTTCTCGAAACTCAATAGTTGTTGGCAGAATTCAATTCCTTGAACAAATAGGGCTGACATATCAGCTCCTGGAAATATCCAGATGTTGTCTGATAAATGATTTTCATCATCTGGTCTCTAGTTCCTTGAAGGCCAGTGGGAGAGTCTCTAATTTTGAGTCTCTAATCTCAAGCACCTCTTTTAACTATATTAGGTCATGCCCATTCAAATTCCTCTTCTGCTACCTTAATCCTATCAAATGGGGATTTTAATTACTTCTGCAAAATCCACCCACTTTTGCTATATATATGACCTAATGGCAAGAATGTCCTGTGTAAATTACAGGTACTGCCTATGCTCAAGGGGAAATCCCGATACAAAAGCAGGACTCTGTGGGATCCTAAAGGACATGTCCTTCACATGCAGAAAATATGTATGGTACTTATGTGAGATTCATAAAAGTCTCCATCAATAGCTGTATCATCCTCATCTGAAATCACCTAGATATATTTTATCCATTACTTCCTGTTAGATTTGTATAAAAGCTTTCTGATATTTTAATAGAATCATAATATTTGTGGAATATTACTGATGTAAAATTTTAAACAGCTTTAAAGAAATCTCACAGAAAATTCATGAATTATCTGTTTTTATTCATTTATACAAATGGCTCACTTGACCACAGTGCCAAAAATTAAATGCTTCATTTAGCTCTATGAAAAGTATTTGAGGAAACTGACATGAACTTCAATATATTTTAAACAAGCATTGCATTAACTGTTATTCAAGATAATTATTGATATCAAAGGATGATATTAGGTTGCATTTACAGATCAACTATTTTTTTCATTTGTAAATAATAACCTCTGATAAATGTTACTTTACCACCAAATCTAAACTGCAGTTGATATACATTAGTGAGAATCATGAAAACTGGTTTGAGAAGGCCAATTCTGTTTTAATTTATCAAGTGTTAAAGTATGTCAAATTTTCTGAAAAGTACTAGAGATTTAGAGATGAGGACTTCTGAGCCAAATAATTTACATCAAGTTCTATATTAGAATTGAATTTTATAGGAAAACTATAAAACTGATGGGTATCTTTAATGATCTAAATCCATAGGAGAGTTTTCAGGTTCATGGAAAACTGCTGGACCAAATTCTTAGGAAAATTCTAAACGAAGAAAAGGAAGCATAAACACTTGACCATATAAGTCCTTTTGTCCTGTGAGTCCTAATAATCCAGAAAATGTAGATTTTAATTCAGAAGCTTCATGGAGTAAGTAGAAATAGAGGAATATAATTTAAATCTTGGTTGGGAATTCTGTAGGAGACTCTCACCATATTAAACTGGAAATCAAAGGGCTACACCCATGAACTAGATAAAAATCCATGTCTGTAATCCCTGATCTCCACAAACCCCAAAAGATTTTTGTAGAGTTTTACCTGAAACCAAATGAAATATTGGAAAGAACCCAAGATGACAAATAAAAGGAATAACAACCAAAAATATTCATTCAGAATAGACAACACGATACTGAAGAAAAAGAAAGTTGTGGATACTACAAGACTTCACTTTTTACTACAAAAGTACAGTAATCAAGACAGTGTATCAATTCATGAAATACTTGACCATAAATGAAACAGGATAGAAAATCCAGAAACAGTCCAACATAAATATGGTTAACTTACTTTTGACAAAGCCATAAAGATTTGCCTTTATGGTGCAAAGACATTTTTTTTTTTTTTTTAATGGTGCTGGAGCAACCTTGCTGGAGCAAGGATATTCACATGCACAAAAAAATATAATGGGTCAATGCACAAATTAATTCATAATAGATCGTAGACCTAAAGGTAAAAGTCAAAACTATAAATCTCCTAAGAGGTAATAGGGAGAAAAAAATCTCAACTGGGTATGGCAAGAACATTTTAGATGCAAACAACACCAAAGACATTATCCTTAAAACAAATAATTGATAAGCTGGACTTCATTAAAACTAAAATCCTTTGTTCTATGAAAGACAATGTTAGAGATTAAGAACACAAGTCAGACTGGGAGAAAATTTTTGCAAAAGATACTGAGTAGAAAGTTATTCAAAATACACAAATAACTCTTAAAACTCAATAATAACAATAACCGCAACAAAAACACTTCATTTTAAAATGGGCCAAAGACCTTAACAGATACCTTAACAGATACCTCAACAAAAAAGATATAAAGATAACAAACAATGAACAATTGCCCCACATGAAATGTCTTCAGGTAACTGAAAATTTAGAAAGCAATGAGATACCACAGCACACCTATTAGTAAGGCCAAAGTCTGTAACAGCGACAACCCCAGATGCTGGGAAGAACGTGTAATGGGATACCAGAGACTTCCATTCACAGGTGGTGGAATGCAAAATTATACAGCCACTTCGAAAGAGAGTTTACAATTTCTTTTTTAATTTTTTTTTAAGATTTATTTATGCATACAAGATCTGGGCTACAGGCCAGAGGTGTGGGGGAGTGGGAGGATTCACCAGAGACAGAGTGGGGAACGAAACAGACAGACTGACTGAAATACACTGCTGAGGGGAGCAGCAGGCGAGACAGGAGAGGTCTGCTGTGCCATGTGGGTAGCTCCCAGGCCAAGGATTGAACTCATGCTGCAGTGGCTGGAGACTGCTCCATAGTGCTGCATCTTAACCCCTTGAGCCACCAGGGAGGTCCCCGAGTTTGTAATTTCTTACACAAATAAACATTCTCTAGCCATTATGACCCTTTGGTGTTTATCCAGAGGAGTTAAAAACATACATTTACAGAGAAACCTGCACGTGGTTATTGTCAGTGGTTTTATTGTTAATTTCTAAAATTTGGAAGCAGGATGGGAGGGGATAAACAGTGGAACATTAAGACAATGGAATATTATTCAACCACTGAAAAGAAATGAGCTACTGAGCCAGGAAAAGACAGGGAAAAACATCAAATGTTATATTAAGTGAAGGAAACTGAGAACTCTACATACTGTGTGATTCAAGCGATATGAAATTTTGGGCAAGGTAAAAGTTTTGGGCAAGTAATATAAACTATCAACTTTGGTTTCTAATGATGTATAAATGTAGGTGCATCAATTGCAATACATGTATCATTTTGGTGAGGATGTTGGTAACGGGGGAGGCTGTGCATGTTGAAGGAAAGGTACATATGGAAAATTGAGGAAACTTTCTCTTAATTTTGCTGTGAACTAAAACTTGACTAAAAATATAGTCTTAAAAATAGTTGAAACATAATAAAAAAAGTTAAGTCAAAGAATAATTAACAAAAATACATTTAAATTTTGTTCAGAGAGAGGGCAAAAAAGGTCTAGCAAGCTATCATTTGGGTATGAATATTTGTAAAAAACATATGGGAGAATGATGATGAATATAACATAAAAATATCACAAATTCACACCACAATGTTATCTATTGGTGGTTAAAGAGCTAGATATTCAATAGCATTGAGGTTAAGAGAATGGACAAAGTGGACAGTAAAAATGGACAAAGGGATATTTGAAGGATTTTGAAAATGGGGAGATAAGATTTAATTTTCTGAAATCCAAATAGGATCTTCCCCTACTCCAAACGAATACTCTTTCAAAACTGCTCCTCCCATTAACACAAATAGAATATGAGCATCTATTTATGGCATAGTGAATCTGTCCTATCTTATATTCTTCCTCTTTTTCTTACAGAAAGAGTTGACTTATTTGCTGGTACTAAAATACAACTGTGTTTCTAATTATTTTTCCCTTTTGACTGGAATATCCTTCTCATGCCTCATTGAGTAGATGGACATCGCACCATCTTTCAACTCAACACCATGTCTCTATCTACTAGATTTCAGCTCCATTTATTTTTTCATGCTCATTTCCTCTTTATTGGAGTCTAATCCACTTGTTGGCTGAAATGAATTTTTATTCATTGCTACATACCCAGAAATTAGCACAAGTGCCTGGCAAAAAGTAGTCAACAAATTTTGGTGATAGATCACATGTGAAAAAGTACAGATAGATGGAAACAGGAAGAAAGCTGGAAGAAAGAAAGAAATATGTGGTTTAAAAGTATGGTCCAATGTCTACATTTTCTTAGAACAACTAATCTATATACATGCACAAGAAATAAAACTATTAGCCACATAACACCTTTTATATAGTTATATTAAAAGAAGTTAAAGGAGAGCCCAGACATCAGACAATCCTCATGCATTGAATAGTATTTTATAAAATGCTAGTGGCAATCCTGCTAATATTTCAAAGCATTGCTGAGGAAATAGTAAAGTAACACCATATACAACAGAAAATAGCAAAGTGTAGCAGATTTGAGAGCCAAACTGACCTATGCCTGACACTAAAGCTCATCAAGTTTTTTTCATTCCATCTGCCTCTAAACACTTCTATGTTAGATTATCATAGATCATTAAAAAAAAAAAACACCTCATCATTCTATAGATGAAGGAGAAAAAAACTAAACTGACGAGGCCAGTCTGCCCTATAACTATTCAGTTCCTTGAGGAATAAATTAGTTGCAGAAAGTACGTATTTAAATTGATGGACATCTATTATGTCAATTAAAAATGAACAAACCAGCATGAATGCACCAATCCTGTCCATTTATTGCATATTCACCCACTTTCATCTTGAAAGGAATGAAGAATGAAAGCATTTTGAAAATTAAACTAGACTAGGTAAGATGAAAAACACAGAATTAACAAGCAGGTCAGAAAGGAAAGTAGGACTGAGGATATTACTGAGGATGTTGGTTGGAAATAGAAGGTGAAAATTCTTGGCTTTTTCCTTGATAAGGAAGGGATTGGAAAGACTAATTCACAGTGTTTCTGGTGGGTATTTGACATTTCTTATTAGACTTAAAAAGGGTAAGCTGAACAAGCAGCTTTTTGGGTGAGTTTTCTTCTACATTATTTATGGCTGTTTCCACCACCAGTACACTGTTCTACTGATGGAAACCATTTATGTCCTGAGTGAACAACATGTTAACTACTCAGGTAATAAATCATTTCATCTGACAGGGAAGGAGAAAGAACACAGGTGACCAGTGCTTTTCATCACTGGAGCAACATTAGACTCTCCACTAGAAAACTGATGGAAACAGTCATCGCTTCCTGCACACAATTACAAACAGTAATAAAAAAAAAAATCTTGTGAAAATGATGTGTCAAAGAAGGCATCATGATGTAATATAAAAGTTTGTGGTCATAACACAATATATTATTCAAAGACACGTGGAGGAAATTTATCTATCAGTAAAATAGGCAATAACAACAAATACATTCTCTTTAAGAGGCTTCGAGCTACAAGGACTGGAAATTCTGAACATCCTAGGTGATACTTCCATAATAAACAGTCTGTCACCTTCCATGTTTCCCTTCTGCCTGGAGCACAGTCTACAAGTCTGTTCCCATCTCTCCTTTCCCTCTTACAGGGATGGAATGCCAGATTACCTTCAGGGCTTGGGTGATGTGCTATTTACTCATGAAAGACTTACAGAGGCCCCAGACTTGGTTAAATAGCCATCATCCAGACACTCTTAGCCTCCTGTAGGGTCTCTTCCTATCACCTAATTATAATGTGTGTAATTGCACAGAGGTATCTCTCGATTGGCCTAAAATGACCATCATGTCAGTGATGGTGTCTGTTCCTTGTGTGCATATGGCCCCAGCATTTACTAAATAATTAGCAAGTAATTGTTGACTAAGTGAATAGGTGAGTGTGCATTTTGAGATTCTGTAACTGCAAAATAAAATGATGGGGCATGACTGCCTAGCACATGGTTGGAATGGAGTAAATGTACAGAAAGAATAAAATATTTTCAAATTTTTATGAGTCATACTACTTTAATTAGCAATTAGATTTTTAATTACTGTGACAGTTCATATAGTAATAAAAGTTAACTTAATTCAATATGGGAAGACAACTGGATCTATAATTTTCCTCAAACAGATTTTTTTTTAGAGCAGGTGACCTTAATATTATTCCTATAGTATTTCTGCTACATATGTAAGAAACAGTGAAATGTTGCTTGAAGATGAACATATTAAACTCTGTATTAATGCCCTTTTAGCAAATATTTTCTTTTTTTGCATGCTATGGATTAAGAAATGCATGAATTGAATCAACCAGCATTTTCTATATCAGATATGACAACATAATAAATTAATATTTCACTGAAATGTTTGAAGGAAAAGGCTATCGGGCCATGTCTCCAATGCAAATTCATTCTCTAATATACATATTATTTGAAATATCATTCCTTGATTAATTCATTTATTCATCACTATTTATTTAGTATGTTCTACTCACTGATATACAAAGAACAGGTGACAAATACTGTTTGGGTGAAGGTGAGTTGATGCTACTTAGAAACTTCTTAGGAGAATTCCTATATTCAGGTCTGATGAGTGACTAGCTATCAGTCACAGTCTGTTAAGTCATATTTAGGAATCTCCGTATTTGTTTAAACTGAATGCTATAAACATAGATTTAATGATTTGGGTTTTGGTCTATGAATATGTATTTGAGAAAAATCAAATTTAAAGGGAAGTTTGAAAATATGTTGGGGGTAGCTTTTTTAGGGAGTGTAGCTTTGGAAATTGCCTAAAGAAGATATAATTGGCAACTCAAAGTAAGACAACGTGGACCCCACTTAAAAAGTTATTAAAGTGATCTGTATGTAAAATAACAGGTGATATTCAAATAAAGTGGAATTGAAGGGTTGGAGAATCATGAATGCTGAATATTTTGATATTTTGATTAGAGAAATCTCTGAGAGGAAGACATTTTGGTGGATTCATGATCTAGGAGAGAATTGGGAACGTAGAAGTGATCACCACGTTTCTGAACAGACACAGAAGACTGCAGTAGGAAAATGCCCCTAAAATTCTTAGAAGTCCTTTCAGTTCACAAATAGGGTCTGTGGACACATATTAAGATTCTTAGAAGGACTCAGTCTATCTGAATGGGTCTACAAAGCATCAGCCTAAATTTTCCAAAAGTCTTCAGGATTTTATAGTAACAACTTTGTCCTTATCTTTGTACTGAGATTACAACCTGACAGCAACCTGGGTTTAATTTTTTTCCCTAAAACTTTACTGCTTTAAGGAAACTTTTCCTTATTGTAAAAGAGTCTTTCCTTTCATCAAGCTAACCCCTTAATATTTATCCAAATTTCCCTTAAGACTAAAGATATTTCTTTCATTCATCTATCCTTTTCTTTATGATAAACAAATAGGAGGAACTAGTGACAATTTCAGCATTCAGCCTGACAATCCCCTTACTTACATCATTCCAAATGAGCAGGTCCTGCTTGGGGCCTTGTTGCAGGTAAGTGTTGCTGAAATTCCACTACTATTCTAGAGTGTTTTTTCTCAATCTTCCAGTCCAAGTTTTTCTCGTTTTATCACAAACTCGCACCATCAAATTCCCCTCAGGTCCCGACTCCTTTCCACTAAGGAATCACCCCATTTCCAAGTGCAAATTTATTTTCCATTTAGTTTTGACTTAAAACAACAGTCATTGTTATTGATCTCATGATGTGGGGATCAGAAATTTCAGCAGGACTTGGCTACATCATCTTGTTCTAGGCAAGAGCAACATGGTGATGCTCAACTAATGAATGGCCTGGTCTGGAAGGTGCTAGATGGCTTTCCTTACCTATTTGATTTCAAGGATTGTCTGAAAGGTGGTATCACTTTAGACTTAACCAGAGTGTCTATATGTTCAGTTTCTGCCATGCTCACCTCAGCATAGTTGGATTTCTAGAATAAAATCATAGAGCAATAAGAACAATTGCTCCAGTGAACAAGGTAGAACTTCATGGTCACCTATTACCTAGTCTTCAAAGTAAACTTCTCTTTCATAGCCTATTTACCAAAGAAGGCACAAACCTGCCCTTTGTAACAGGGAGGGAATATAGATTTTAGCTGCTGTGGGTAGGGAATCAAAGAACTGGAAGATTTTTAGTGTCCCTTTCATCACCAGGCTAATGGATATATAAATGGTGAGACATTGATACAGAGATGTACTTACATACCAGTGAAAGTAAATAAACTACAGCTAAAGACATTATCGCAGCTGAATTTCATCACTAATATCAGTTGAGTGATAGACTCAAACTATAAATTACATGTCTTATGACTCAATTCAAATAAAATTTATGAGATAAGAATATGAAATATCTTATTTAATTACATAGAGATTGAAAATTTAGGTTTGCGGTTACCCTAGAAGCAAGATAAGAAATTCAAAGGGAAGATACATATAGGTGCCCCTTAATTCTCTATACTAAATTATTGGGGCCACTCATTTTTGTTTTAACAGATCATCTTCCTTAGACCCTTCGGATACATACTATGCTTCACATTTAAAAAAAACAGAAGTGAGGGCCTCCCCGGTGGCGCAGCGGTTGAGCGCTGGGTTGCGAAGCTGCCCGCGGCCTCTGCGGCGCCGGTTCGATCCCCGGCTGCTCCCCGGCCACCGGAGGAGGGTCCCACATGGCGTGCAGACCTCTCCTGCCGCCCGCTGCTCCCCTCAGCAGTGTACTTCGGTCCTTCTGCCTGCTCTGCTCCCTGCTCTGGCTCTGGTGAATTCTCTCACCCTCCCGCGCTTCTGACTGTACCCAGTGCATGTATAAACAAAACAAACAAACTAGCAAACAAATAAATAAAGCATGCCTCTATAAAAAAAAAAAAAATTTAAAAAAAAAAAAAAACAGAAGTGAAAGGGTGATAAATAAATGAAGAATTCTGAAGAAAACTCATAAAATTTTACCTTTAAGAGGAAGAAGAAAAAGACAGTGTTGCTAGAAGAAGAATAAATGGAAATATCAAATATTTTAGTTGGGAAATAATCAAATAAGGGAATGATCAAAGAAGGAAGGGAAAAGGAAAGCTGTGAGATAAAAGAAATTGCCAAAAGTATCTTTGTAGTGATATATGGGGCGGGAAATCAGGGCACAAGGGAGGTTCTTTACTGGGCAGGAGCAGAGACCTGACAACAACACTTGGGAAAGGAAAGATGGAATCAGATGCAGGTGGGTGTCTAATGGCAATAAGAAGGTATGATGGAGAATTGTCATGTAAGCATAACAGGCTAAACTATTCATTAAAAACTTAATGTCATTTTTTTTTTCAAAGAAAACCATACATGCTAAGACCCCTGTACAATAACATGCTACTTAGACATTCTACATTCTCCCTGAGGAAGATCTAGATGGGAATTTATGTATTAGTCAAAATGGCACTCATTGCGCCCCAGAGTATTGGAATTGATCAGATAGTTTTAATTACTAATGACTAGTTATTTCTAGTATCTAGTTAAGATATCAATCCAATTACTGCTTTTTTTAGTGATAATCTGTCAAAGAAACTGGATGCTAGGTTAAACTGGAGTTTGTTGAATGAATCTTGCCAAGTTCTCTCAACCTCATCCATACAAATTTTAATAAAAAATAGCTTTCTAAAACTACTTCAGAAAATAACGATCAACAGTTGATTTAGAATATCCTCTACCTGTGCAGTCCAGTAATGATTTTAAAATATGGTTATGACTTAAAACAGATAATTTTGTTTTCAGCTCACTTTTATTCTGACAAATCCATAATTCATTCTAAAATACCCTGAGTCAAAAATACGAATGTGGTAAGAGCTCACTAATGCCACATTCTGTTGTCATGTCTGTTGCTTCCCTTTTCACTTTGCGTATTTTATACTCTCCACTTTCATCAAACGGAAGTGAACTAAATTAAAGAGATTTATCAATCTAAAGGATACCTGGTAGTCGTCAATAGCAATCTCTTTCATTTTCTAGCTTACATTGAAAACATAAATGGTGTAAATTACCAGATAAACACATAAAAAGTGCTCCCTGCTTTGTGTTATGACTTTAAAAGCTTTTTGAAAATAACTATTAATATTATGCAACCATACTCACACTGTTTTAAGTACAAGTTATATTTAGGAACTTTAGGGAATCCACTCACAGACATGGAAGAGCAGCAAGTGAATTGGAAAGCTAAATAAATTATACGCAAATTGTAGAAAGCCACTGTAGAACTGCGGCAGCCTCGCCCTTCAGATTGAGCGATATCCTTATCAGGTGATATAAATCGTGGCTCTAATAGGTTGTGCACTAGAGTCACTTTAAGTCATCTGTGCTCCAGCACTAGGAAGTTGTTAAAGATTGGTTAAGCCTTCAGCTGCATAAAGAATGTCAAGAGTCAAGGAGACAGTCAAAGAAATTGACCAAATATGTAGTTTTTCCAGACTATTATTTTAGCTGCTGGCAACCTGCTGGTTATAAGTGTAAATCAAAATGCTTACAAGCTAGATGTCCGGCACTGGAGGTACTCAGACAGAATTTCCAGCAAGTCTCATTTCACTCGTCCTTTGAATGAAATGATTGATTGATTGTTTGCATGTCTGTGCTGCCCCAATGCATGGCCTTCTCCACACTCCACACCGGGTGCACATCATTGACTTCCTGCCAGCCACTTGGCTGCCAGGACACAGAGTGACATTTAATGATCTTTCAACATGGCAATGTCACATTCATCACTCTTTATCACTTGTGACAGACCTAAATTCAAATGCAAACGTGAAATGGAGACTGACTTCAATCTAAACTGATAGACTTTTGAATTGACATCTGTCAACACAGATTGACAAGATACATGGAATAGAAAATAACCTATTACTTGCACAGTAATTAAAAATACCAGCACTGAAACTGTCCTGAGAAATCAAGGATATTTTAATTTCAAAGGTCTTATTAAAAGCTTTTGAGGTGGAAAATGTATTGTCTCCACTAATGTATCAATTAACATCTAATATCTCTATGAGCTTGGAAAAGTTTGAATGTAATATATTTAAAGAGCCATGCCCTCATATCTGTGCTCTTTGAGTGTTCTCAGGAGTGAAGAGCCTCAAAAGTTGTAATGATAATTTATAAGAAAATAAAAAATCATACAATGAAACAAAATTATTTTAATCACCTTTGAGTTGTCTTACCCTGCTGTGAGGGCTATCACATTCTACACTACAGTTAATTTCCAGACCAGACGCCTCTCTGAGATACACCATTCTCCCAAAACCCATGTAGGCCTACAGCTCACTAGAGTTTGGGGGTACTGGGATATTGGTAACATTTCAGTTCTGTTGAACAAATAGTTGCTACAATCAGTGCAGATTAAAGTAGGATGTGCATACAAAGAATTCAGAGTTTGGGCTCATACCTTCATTCTTCCTAACTTAAAACCCAAGTAAGCCTCCATTTCACAGCCTCCCTGGTGGCGCAAGGGGTTAAGACGCAACCTATGAAACTATCAGCAGCCACTGCAACACGAGTTCAATTCCCAGGCAGGGAGCTACCCACATGGTGCAGCAGACCTCTCCTGACTCGCCTGCTGCTCTCCCAGCAGTGTATTTCAGTTTATCTGCCTGTTCTGTTCCCCACTCTGTCTCTGGTGAATCCTCTCACCCCCCCACACCTCTGGCCTCTATCCCAGTTCTTATATGCATCAATAAATCTTAAAAAAAAAAAAAAAAAAAAAAGCCCTCCAATTCCTCTCTAGAAATCAGTGATCTTTTGTTTCAAAAGAAAAAAAAACCCTTTAATTTAATTAGGAAAATTTTGCTATTTAACCACTTCATTTTCACTAAATCCAGAAAAAAAAACCCTTTAAAAAAGTATTGACATCTACCGTAAGACCTCAAAGTTGACTTTCACGTATATTTCAGATCCACATAGCTTGGTGTTTAATAAATAACTGTAGAATTACAATGGAGGAAGGCTTCAAAAAACTGCTAATATCACAATGATGGGCAGCACGAGTTTTAGATGTCATAGTAACAATATCTCTGGCTCTTGTGCTTTGAACTCACCAGAGTATTTCTCTAAAAGGAGTGCTTCTTTGATCTAATCTTCCTTTAGACTTGAGGCAATTGCCACATTCTGCCCTCCATTTTAATAACTAGAGTATATCTCTAGACCTCCTTTCTAGCTTTCAAATGCTTTAAGATTGTAAAAATCTACCTCATACACAAGATAGGACCTATCACAAAATCGATCATATTGTAAACGCTCAATAAACATTTATTGAGTGAAATTGATGTCCTGAAAGCATTAGCTTCATGAACCACTCCGAATTTTCAGGGCCCTGTACTTCCTAAAGTGGTATCAGTGACGCTCCACAGAGTTCCCTTTAACTTATCAGTAGGGGCGCCCATACCTTAGCCTTTTAATAATGCTGTTAATAATTCACAGTTCCTTCCTTTTCCAGACAAAGGGAGTCACATCACTCAGGGGTTCCTTCCCATCCCACCTCTGTCCCAACTGGTGCTGACCTTGTGTCCAAGATACAAGTCCCTTACCTCAGGCAGGACTAAATATGTGGAGCAATTTCCCAAGGTCCAATTCTTCTGAGAGTATGCCCAAATAAATCATTCAAACAGAAATTTCCATCATTTGTTCTGTTTCTAGGAAAATCCCTTGGAACTATGAGTTGACCTGGAACACAGATTCAAAGAATGAATCATGAGTTTGAGTCATTTTCCACTTGAATGCACGAAGGACCCCATACTTGGTGGCTGGTAAAGTAATGGAAATCCCTGGTGATTCCAGAGTTTCAGTTGCTTGAGTTGGAAGAGAAACATCTGCCAGTCCCAGGCATCTGAGTAATATGAAAGATTCAGCAGCTAGAAAACAGGTATCTATTTCTCAGCATGACTGATTCATTAAAGTGTAGAAATGACAGATTTAGATAATCAAATTAGTGATTTAAAGCCAAGAATAAGGAGACTTCAGAACACTAAAATAGATTCTTGCCTCTGAAATTCTTAAATATCAGTGTAAATAAGAATAGTTCGCTCTTATTATCAAAAAAGTTATCAAAATTACAAGAATACAGAATTTATCTCCGACTAGATAATTGGCTTATTGGTCTATAAAAATTTAAGAACACTTGCATTCATTGTTAAGGAATACATAGGAATAATTTTGTCTCATTGATGATACTGTTGCTGTAATTCTGGAAATATGATGGTGGTAATAATTTCTGAATGAGCTAATATATCATTGGTGGATGTTATAATATAAAACTAGTAAATAGTTTCAAGAAATATGCACATATCTCCATAAACCATTGTTACAGACAGATCCTAATGTTTTCTGAAGCAATATATCATATTGCAGCAAGAACACCTAGCTTAGCACATGAACCCAGTGATATAGATTTGCCCATGGACTCTTGCTGTGAAAAGTAATTGAAAATATTGTCAATTCTCTCACTTTGACAAGACATGTAATTTCGGACCAACCTCCAATGTTTTCACAGTTACTGATTCATTCTTTATTCCATTCATTTAATGTGAGAATTTGACAAATACAGTTTTTATAAAGATTCACTGTTTCTTTGAATCAGTCACTTCATTCAACTCACATATATGTAAAAACATTAATTCATAGATCATCACATGCTAAAATATTATTCAGTAGAAAATAGTAGAATCAAGAATTTTTATGCATTATATTTAAAGATTTGAATCATCTGAGTTCAAATACTTCATCCACCATTCACTCTAGGCAAAGGTCCAAATTATCAGAAGCTATTTGATTTTTTTTAAGATTTATTTATTTATTTATACAAGCACTGGGTACAGTCAGAAGTGCGGAAGGTTGAGAGAATTCACCAGAGCCAGAGCGGGGAGCAGAACAGGCAGACTGATGAAGTACACTGCTGAAGGGAGCAGCGGGCATGGCAGGAGAGGTCTGCGAGCCATGTGGGACCCTTGCCGGCGGCTGGGGATGGAACCTGCGCTGCAGAGGCTGCGGGCAGCTTCACAGCCCAGCGCTCAAACGCTGCACCACCAGGGGAGGCCCAGAAGCTATTTGATGTTTATCAAGACACATCTCACTTTTCTGAAACTTAAACTGTTACAGTTATATAAAATGTTAGATAACACAAAAATTCTAGCAATCTGTAACTTCCTATTATAAAATATAAGGATATTTGGTATAAAATATCAGTCTTTACCTAGCCAATTAAAATAATTATTTTGGACTAGCAAGGATGGAATTGTGTTAAAATTTTAGTTACACTACACAACATTTGACTCTGTCCTGTCAATAATGATTACAGTTAATTTGAGAAATAAATTCCTATTTAAAATAATAAAAACAACATTCTAATATGCCTCTACTTTTGCCTGGTTTGGGGACAAAAAGTAAAATATACACTGAAGCTTAAAATCAACAATCTTATGCATCAGCAGCCTAAAGTTTCATTTGGGAGACAAAGTGTCATTTTGATAAATTATATAGAACAGGACACTTATATCAAGAGTAATTGAAACTTGAATGAAAGAACAGATTCGGCTTGAGGGATTCATGGAATAATTTAGGGAGATGGTATTAATTACTCTGGTACTGTTTGCACTTATCCCTAGAGCTAGAATAACGTTACTGGTAACCTGTGGAATGGCTGTTTCCCCTTGTTTCCAGTCACAGCCTATCTCACTTGGTACAATAGCTTTCTTCCATCTTACTCCCATTTATTATAGTCTCGCCCAAACAACAGCATTATCTTTTCCAAACCTAAATGAAGTTAGGTCTTTCTGCTATTTAAATATTAATAGCTCCTGGTCAGACTTAGACAAAAAAATCCAAACAATTGTTCCTGGTCTATGAGGCTTTCCGTGACTTGATGCTGGCTGTTCCAAAGTACTTGAACACAGTTTCAAATCCGTAATATTTTCTTCCCTCTTTCCCTGAGCTAATTTTCTTTCCATTGTTTGTATAGCTGACACCTCCATGTTTAAGATATTCCTTAACAGTCACCTGATGACCTAATTCAAATAATTTTTTACCCTGCCTCCAGTAACTATCCCTTATCCTACTTTATTTTTATTACAGTTGTAACTAATTGAAATGTTATTTTTATTTATATTGTTTATCATAGAGACAGTTTTATATTTTTCCCTGTCATCTCCCCAACACTTACATCTATGGCTGGCATGTAATAAGAGTTCAATAAATATCTTTTAATGACTGTATTCATCTTTAAGGTGTGAGCAGTTTTTGAAAAGGGCTAGCTATATAGATATATGAAATATTATGTAAAATGCATGTGGACATAATAAATGACTCATTTTGGTGGTAATACACTGAAATGTGGAGGGATGCAGTGACTAGAAAATGAATAATATGACAGATGATTGAAGTTTTGCAGTTAAATTTAACAGCCATTTTTGGGTATTAGTGAGTCATCCGAAAATTTTAAGGAAGTGCCATACATTTACACTTATGTTTTAGTAGATGCAATAGCAAATTGAATAATCATGTCCATATCCTTATGCCCAGAATTTGTGACTATGTTATTGTACTCTGTATGGCAAAAGGATTCAAAGTCTTCCTCATTGCCAGAGGATTCTTCACAATATGGACTCTTGGCGCTGATGATCCTTTGTGCTGTTGCTCAGCTCTCCCAGCTGCACTCCACTGTTTTTCTCACTTAGTGCCTGTCTGTGCGTTGGTGGTGGTGGTGATTGTGGTGATGATGGTGGTGGTGGGTGTGGGGGTGTGTGTGCACATGCACGTGCAGGGGTTGGTGTGATTGGGGTGGGAGACATCCACAGCCATCCTGATCATCATTGGCAAGCAGTATGTACCTGGGTCTAAGTCTGTGGTTTTGTAAGTTCTCCTGCACCTTCACCAGAGATAGATTTGTGTCCCGTTCCCTTCTATCTACAATCAGTTTCCAGCAGTGTTGAGTTTTCTCGTTCTTTCTTTTGAAGCATGAAGCTGGTTCTTAGAGGCCTAGGACACACTGGAATAGGTAGGGGGTCTTAACAGTGGTTGCTGTTTCTCCCGACAGCCGCCATCTTGATGGGAACCTTTGTCAGATTCCTCCCCAGTCTTTCCTGGAGATGCCTGGTGGGCCTCATTGAGGAAGACGTGCTTCATGCCAGCCACAACAACATGGCTGCCTCCAGTCTCCTCGGATGGCGTCCAGCAGCATCTGCCCCAGGCACACAAATACTCAGTCTTTGTCCCAGGAGGACACTATCTCTCTGTGAATATGGGGATTGTTTTCTGTGACTGCTCATTCTCAGTTTGCAAAATGTCATGAATTTTCTTTTTTCTTGGGATTGTTGTAGGAGAAAGAAAGACCTGCTTTCTAGTTTTCTACATTCCAAGATGAAATTAGTGTCTCTTGTAACATTTGGTCTTTTACATGAATTGGCCTTTCATGTGAATTTCCTTATTTTGTTCAAAAAATGAAGAATAATAATACAGGAATATATCCTCAGATCTAAACCTTTATTCCAATGGTCTGGTTCCTCATTTTCAGATATTATTCAATAAATGTGTATTGAATGTTTATTGTGGATGTCATGAGTAGCCTACCCAGATGGCAATGAGCCTCCTTCAGAAAGCAATTTAGAAGGCATCCTGACATAATTTTTATCCAGTGAGCAGAATAACTTTGGCAGCAATTGTAATATGTGAAATATCCAAATATCATTTCTATTTATACATATATAGTTTATATTTGGATGCACTCCAAATATATGTAATAGCTAAAGGAGTTATTTAACTCAAGATTTAAATAAAAATGAAAACAAAAAATCATTGACAGTGCCTAAACCCAATCTATAATAAGAACAGGGTCTCAATTTCTAGAAGTTACCTAATAGAACAAGAAAGAAAGAGAGCCAGGCAGAACACTATAATGAATGTGCATCCCCACTCCCGGTGATTGTCCCTTTCCTTCTCACTAGTGAGACACTTCAGTGGCTATGAGTCATCTCTGCACAGCTTCAAAAAGTTTCCTGTAAGGCCTCCCCTGATGGCGCAGTGGTTGAGTGCTGGGCTTTGAAGCTGCCCGCAGCCTCTACAGCGTCGGTTCAATCACCAGCTGCTGCAGAGGGTCCCACAAGGCGTGCAGACCTCTCCTGCCACGCCCGCTGCTCCCCTCAGCAGTGTCTTCGGCCCGTCTGCCTGTTCTGTCCCTCACTCTGGCTCTGGTGAATTTTCTTACCCTCCTGCGCTTCTGACTGTACCCAGTGCTTGTATAAATAAATAAATAAATCTTAAAAAAAAAGTTTCCTGTAGATGGTTGGTTTGCTCTCCTCTGGTTGTCTTCTGTTCCTTCCTGTAATACTGCCTAATATGGCCTGTGTCCTCCACTGGACTATGATGTTGCACCTGGAGAATTCTTAGCTCCTCCTTCTGCTCTTACGCAGTTCTCTGTATTGCTACAAGAGTAGCATGTGTTTTGAGGCCAACCTTCCTTGACCTGTTAGCCAGCATCCCAAGAATGGTTTCATCATTGCTCACCCTGAGTAAACCAGGACTGTGACTATTGGAAGGGAATTTTCTTTCTCTTAAATTTAATTGAGTATTGTCATTTTGTCAAGAACAGAACACCTGTCTTTATAAGTGAAATCTCAAAAATGTACTCCCAATATATAAAAGAAAAGATACCCCAAAATATTCACCTTCTACAAGCAATGAATTGCATTACAAAGTGAGCAATCTATAAGACATGTCTCTATGGCTAAGGTTTTTCTGACTCACATAACTGGAAATCAGAGTTAAAGTCCAAGTTCTAAATGTTTATTGTTGCTTCTCTATCATCCATTCTTCCTAATCCCAAGTATATGTGCATTGTTAGGTTGAATGAGAATATACTACCCTTATCTAGTTTCCATTTCTAATCTAAAAATGGTTGCACATTTTCCAACTTAGTATATCTGTATCTTTTCTTTCTGTTGATTTACCATTAAGTTAACAGCAAAATTAATGCTATAACATTTCCCTACTTCTAAGCCTCATGTACTCATAATATGTAGGTTTCAGAAAAGCTGCTGTGATGATAAAGCTCAAGAATGCAATGGTTAAAACTGAAAGATGTTTGACTTCTAAATTACAACAGTCTAAAGCTGGCATGGTTGCTGGCTGGTGTAAATTTACTCCATCTTCTACTTTCTTGCATACTAAGTACAAGGCATTGTCCTATTAAACATAATAAAGACTTATCACATCTGCATTCTAACTATGGAGCATGGCAAAGCAGAAGTATAAGTTCTTGTACATTGTAGAGTGACCAGGAGTATTTTACTCACACTTGAAACAGAACCTTTTCACAATGGTAGCACGTAGCACCAACAGCTTAGTTGAATTTTTTATTACCATGGACAGAAATGGCAAAGATTATGGGGACCCCAGTATGTGCCACTCAAGCAAATCCATAGATAGTGTATGTATAAATTTACATAAACATAGATATATATGCAATATATGCCTGTTTCAGTAGATCTGCCTGTTCTGCTCCCCATTCTGTCTCTGGTGAATCCTTTCACTCCCTGCATCTCTGGCTTACACCCCTTGTATGCATAAATAAATAAAAATAAATATTTAAGAACAAAATAAAAACAATTGTTTAAGCCACACCAAACTTTCATCTCTGTCCTGTTCACTGCTGCCCTTACTGTGATACTATGAAGCAAGTCTCAGAAATCATATAATCCATGTAGCTAGAGGCAAATATTTGAAAATTATTAATACTACAATATTAATATTACCATAATATCATTATCACAGCAAGATGCTTTAAATGATTGCTGTATACCAGAAAGTGAAGGTGAAGACTTTAGAGAACATAATGTTTAATTTAAATTGGCAAATAGCTGTGAGTGTGGCTAGTAAAAAAGGTGAGATCCTATATTCCAGAATCATATACAATATTGTAAACCCATGTTACCATAATAAAAATAATTATTTAAAAATTAGCAAATATTATGACAATTGTTGAACAGGTCTTAAGTAGAAATTTACCTTGATGTTAAACAGATATTAATCTCTGATATTAAACACAATTAAATAGAATAAGAAATAATGAATTAAAAAAAAAAAAGATTTCCCTGAAGAATAAATTACAAGGTTGTCTTGAGCTTTTTCCACATGGTATAAGCTAGTACTCCAGTAAGCAGGTAGCTCTAGGAATTGAAAGAGAACATTTTCGAAATTGACTACTACTACAAATTACAAATGTTTACTTTATTTAGTTTTTTTTAATTACTTTAACACTTCTCACAAAAAGAGTTCAAATTACTACCATAAATGAATATCAAGATAAATTTAAATACTCTAAAAAGGTACAGATTATGTACAATCCAGAATAAAATTTGAGATTTTTTAAAATCTGTGATCTTATTAATTTTATAAAAAAAGTGTGAAGACCAATTTTTAGATGCCATGATTAATTTTTCATAGCTTTTTCATACCATCTGCTTTGATTTTATTGCTTAAGCATTCTTTTATTGCTATAAGAACATTAATTGAAGGTGGTCTCATAATTAGAAACAACAGGCAAAAAAAAAATCTCCCATGCTTTTGTAATAGAACCAATTTTCACTTTCAAAATTCAATAAAATTTGTTTCTTGGCTTTGCTAAACAAAACATAGTTAAAATGTGTAGGGGAATAAAGATCAAAAAGATGTATTCTCCAACTTGAAAATTATTGCAATGTTTTACTATCAGGAAACATCTAAAGATATTTCTATGTGATACAGACTTATTTTCACTGATGACTTGTGAAGCAAGAAGGTCTTTACTCCCCATAATTAGACAGTTAGGACTCTATACAAATAAATCAGAAGTAATAAATTACAGTTATCATAAGTCTCTCCAAATTTATATTCAGTTTTTACATGTACACTTTTATTTAATTCTGCTTTGTGCATAAAGTTCTAGTTATGATACAAAAACCTGTTAAAATAGAAATATTTTCAAAAGGCGAAAAGACTGAAAACACTTTTTTAAAATCTAAGTCAGCAAGACTCTGAGGGGATCAAAGATAAGCCACTTTAAAACACAGTAAATTCTTCCTGAAATTGAGGTTTAGTTTTAATTCCTATGATATTTAAACATGTATATTCAATAAAATTAACTACAAAGAGTATATTGTGGTTTTATTGGAACAGAAGTCTATGAAATTGAGTCTAAAGGCACGCAGCTAAATTCTGAAACAAGCCCAAAACTGCGTGATGAAGGATAATTTTTATGATGTTAAACTTGCTTCCAAATCAAATGTCCACAATTTAAACTTCAGAACAAAGACAAAATAATAACATGCAGGAATTAAATATATATATGCTTATATATATATATTTATATTTATATATATGCTTTGTTTTTAACACCAACTGGAAATCTGGAAATCTCTCCTCAATGATAGAGGGACAAATCTGAGAGACATGGAAGCTTTCTGAATTTCAGGACTATTACTACATTCCACTTCACACTTGACTAAAAAGTAAAACTTAAAAAGGTATACGTGTTGAAGAAGTGGAGACCTAATCACTTGTATAGCCCTGTGGATACCTTCAGAAGCAAATTTTGTTGATGATGTAACATTAACTGAGCACATAGAGACTTTGGTATAGGAATGCCCGGTAGGTAATTTCGAGCTTCCAGATTTCGCTTACCCTTTCATAACCCATTTATCCATTTGATTTTGTGGAACATATTTTTGCAAGTGTATTCATTATCTCTTATTGTATCTAAAAATGTACTTTAAATTTTGCATGTTTTCTCTGCAACTTTTGTAAATTTATCAGCAAAATAAATTACTTCTATTTAAGGCAGTTTTAAAGCCTCTAATACACCTTAGCCATTTTTCCATGAGACTTTTCTTATTTAAAAAAAAAAAAAAGACTAAAACTCTATTAAAAAAAAAACAATTTGCTCTGTTGTAAGACAGAAAACATACATTTATCAATAGTGTACACACACACACGTGCACACACACACACATATAAATATTATAAAGAATTGAGGCTTCTCCAGTCTTGTATATGAAAGTTCCCACAGAGCTTCGGCGGCTAGCCCTGAAATGAAACTCTTCTTTTTACCACATTTCCTAATTAATCCATTTTATATATATTTGCTTTAAGTCCAAAACAAGAATTGTAGCTCTAGTAACCGATATTTACTTTTCTGCTTATGCAAACTCAAATCCAGACAGCATAACTAACATCTGAGGCTTCTGATAAATCACTTCAGCACAGGTTGCCTTAATTGGCACTTTCATGCCAAGTAAAAGATCCATGAGGAAACATTATTAAATCTATATTTTGAACAGTAACATCATATAAATCAGGTCAGTTTTTTCCCAAAAAATGAATCCCCAAAGTTGGGGGAGAGGCTATTACCCAATTTCAGTTTTCAAATGTCTCTAGGTTCTAAGGACCAAACAAGAAAACTGGGGAGTCAGCCTGTGAACATTTTGCTCTTTTCCTCTCTTTTCTATCTCCTTCTGATCCAGGGCAGCCAGGGGCACTAAAACCAGCCCAGCACATGCCCAAATAGTTTATTGGTCACTGTCTGAGTTCTTTACCCGTGCGCACAACTGCAAGATCACTTGGGGACAGAGAACTATAATGGCATTTATTTGACAACCCAGAGAAAACAAAGAATTATTGGGGCCACAAATGTCCATTTACCTCACCTGAAGAAATGTCCAGGGATTTCAAGTCCTAAACACCAATGCTCCAAGGATGGTGCCTCCAGCCCCTGAGGATGCAGAGCCCCACCCCCAGCAAAGGCCACGCCCCAAGATGGCGTCATCCTGCCAGGGGACCTGGAGCACATGGCAGCCAGACAAGCAACACCCAAAACAGCAGCTGCAACAGCTGAACAACCTGACAAACAGCCCCACTCATAGCTCAGCAAGGCGTCCACTCTGAGTCTTCACCTTCCCTGCTGTAACAGCAGCAAAACCAGGAACAATTTCAGTTGCTCACCTTCTTGCAAAACCTCCAGACTTTTCCTCTCTGAGTTTGGCTGCTGGAAGCCTCTCTGCGTCCTTTGGAGGCCCAAACCAGCCTTCTGGAAGATCAGCGTGGTGGTACAGATATCACTGACCCTGGAATCCCTGAAGATACAAAAATGCTGAAATTCTGAAAGCTGAATCCCAGGGGCAGCCCCTCATATTTTTTATCAGAGTGTCCAGTCCACACCCCCAACCCCCCACCAATACTTTGCTCGCATATTTCCTGGGCCTATCCATCCTCATCAGTTAGTATTTTTACCTGGGGGTACCACCTCTGAGTCTTTGGCTTCAGCCACCAGTTACACTTCTAGAACTTGCTAGTGCTAGTTGAATCTTGCTAAGAGCCAAAATAATTCTGATTTTGCCTCTTACTATCCATGAGAACTAGGGGAAGTTGTTTAGCTTTCCTATGTATCATTTTCCTTATTGTAAAGCAGAGGTAATAGGACATAGCTAACTAGTGTATTTTGAAATCTAAATGTATTAAAGTATGAATGAAGGCATGTAACATAGAAGCAGTGGCTTTATTTTTAGCATTCACAGTAATTTCCTATTACCTGGGGCATTTGCTATTTCATATACATATTTTTTCATGTTATATATATATACATTTTCAGACTCAAACAGATCCTTGATTTTTCATGCCTCTTATTTTTAAATCATGGTTTATTTTCATGGATGTAACATCTTATTTCCCTAAGTATATTATTCACAATTATTTTGGATGTTTCCTTCCATATCTTGCATGGTTTCTGATTCTTATTACTTTTGTGTTTTCTGATATTTTTGACATTGCTTTTGTTCATTTCAGTGTTTGATCTCAGACATTCAGTGTTCCATGAATATGTATATGTATTTAAGAGAACAACATTAAGAATTGACAGGAAGTCGCTTGTCCACATGATAGGAGCAAATGGGATAAAAAATTGAGCCTTCTATATAAAAGTCCCCATGGAGCTTTGGTGGCTAGCCCTGAAATGAAACCTTTTTACCACATCTCCTACTTATTCCAAAATCTCTCTATTTAAGGTTTCTTTTTTTTTCTCTTAAAAATAAATCTTTATTTTGTTTTCATGTTGGGTGGAAAGTCAGAAGATAGGCAAAGATTTCATGACTTCCTAAAGAGTTTGGGAGAGAAATTAGAAAGAGGAACTCACTGTCTCTGTCAAAAACATGAGATTTCTTTGCTATTAGCCCTCTCATTTTTTTTCAGTATAATATTTTATCAATTAACATAACAAACCAATAACAAACCAGCAATGATATATTGAACTGACTGAAAAACTCAAATATCACAAGATACTGAGTTATAAGAAAATACTAACATGTCAGACTACAAGGATTAATTGAATAGTGTTTGTCCTCATTTATCTCAAATCATCAAGTTCTTCAATAACAAAGTATTAGTTAAGTATTAGTTTATTTTGTTTATTTGGAATGAAATATATGAGATTATTTGTAGTGATGTAGATGAGACAACTATTATAAGAGAATGTGATACCCAAGGCCACGTCAGTCACATCTGGGCCACCAATGATGTCAAGAAGACATGACAAGCATTCTTTTACTCTTCTCTGATGTGGATATTATTTCCTTTCATGCCAAAGAAAAGAATATTCACATGAAGCTTTTATCAATTTTTCCCATTTTGTTCTGCTTTTAATAAAATAACTTTGGAGACATGAAAGCTCTATCTTTTTCTTAAAAATATGCTTTAAGAGAAGATCCAATAGAATATTCATTTTTTTGAAATGATCCCATAATTGTTTGAAGTCTCTTTTCCAACAATTCAGTTTTGGACTCCAGCTGTCCAAGAGCACACCCAAGATATTAGTTTTGATGTTTTCCTCTGAATGAAGAAAAATCCTTGCTAAAAAACATGATATTACAGAATAATACTTGCAATAAGAATAGCTATTCATAAAACCCTCATCTATTCAAAATCACAAATATTTTAACATTGCAGATGACTATTCTTCAATGCTATGCATCAGTTGAGCTACACCAGGGATTGTTTGACATATAAGTAACCAGACTCTGAGAGAACTGACTGATATTTGAAAGTCCAAGCAGATTCCAAAACCACATCCTGTCCGTAAGAATGACCCCAGTGTGCTCTGGATGGCACACCTCTCTCAGCAGCATACTTTCAGCATTGTCTCCTTTCTCGGACAGCCATTCACTCGACATGTAAGATGTTTTGAAGGAAGATCAAGCATGGTGTGAAAGATCGAGGGGAGTCTAGCTAGTGAAGGTGATTGCTATCAATTCATGTCTCCTTTGAAAATTAAACAAAAGATATGGACATAAAGGATAGAATGGGTTTAAACACAACCCATTCTGTAGGACATTTATTTTTAAAGGGAGACTATTTCTTAAAATTAAGAGTCTCCCAAATGGAATCTGTTCCTCTTGGACCATTCATTCCTGGAAAATTTTCCTTAACTGGAAAAATAACATGCTCTGACAGATGTACCATATGTCAGGCTATTACATTTATCGATGTTTCAGAATTTTATAGTGGTTTTCTCAGTCTCTTCTAAGGAAATATGGATAGAGATACCCAAGGGGTGGGGGGGGGAATTCCTGGCCAGAATTAAGGCTAAGCCTTTTTGAAAGTCATCTTATTTTCTAAGGATTTACCCAGCAGCCAAATACAGTTTAGTTACTGAAAAACTTCATTTGGGTCAGCATTATGTGGTTGTTTCCTGTTTTGCTTACTTTTCTCCATCTTCTAATAAATTTGTTGGTTCAGTTCAACAAAACATTTTGCAAATGACAGTAAACATTTTGGAAACTGAATATTATCCACACATCAGGTGTTTTCTTTAACAAGAACAAAATAAGCGTGCTTACTCAGTCACAATTACATTCACTCAATCAGAAGCATCACCTGATATCTTTTTAAGGCTGGTCCCCCCAGGGAGCCTGAAGAACAGTCACCAGCAAATTGAGGAAGACCCGCTTTCTCAGTCAGAGTGAGAATGACAAAGACTTCCACTTTATAACTGTAATGCCTGTCTACATCACTTCAAGAATCTTTTCCTATGTTTTCCAAAAAACTTTTAGGTGAAGCTATGAATTATTCTAGAGAAGAAACAAAGTAGGCACTTGGATTTCAGTATAGTGACATCAGTTCCAAATTCTACCATTTTATTTCTCCAATCCAGGTTAGTATATCATCACAATGCTTTGTTTCGCTGTCTCAAGTTATTCTTTCAGAGTAAGAGATACAGTAATTTCTGTCTAGTAAATTAATAAATAAATGGAGTTTTCTGAACAGATGCAAATAAATTCTTTTTTTCTTCTTTGTGTTAAAAGGGTAAGACTTTGAAACACATACCCTAATTAGATAGATTATACAATTAGTTTTTTTTTCAGAAATTATCTTTCTTCTGATTGCCACAGGGGATATTTCAGAGAATTACACCTTGTAAAATTTAATGTAAGTAAGTCTCCTTCTATACCCCTAAATTATATATATCATTAATGCCCTGGAGTAACTGGGAAGAAATTAATAGAGTTCTGAAATCAAATGACTCTTAGAGGGAATTTTTGAGGAATTTGCAAAAAACCACCTTTCTATAATCTTAGAATTAAGCAAGAATGATGAACATGGTGTTTAAATGCTGATATGAAAAAAAAATTCTATGCTAATATAACTGATGGACTCAAGCAAAATGTTTAAATGCATTATTATTGTTCACAATTAAATGACTTTTGCTTTCAGATGCTTTTCTTAAGGTAGTGTATTCTCTTCTATGTCTTTGTCTCTGTGTGAAGGTCCCCATTTTCAGTCATGGCTAGTGAAGAAAATTCTGGGAAAGGGAAAAGAGAGCTTCTACTAACAGTTGCCAATGCACTCCTGGGCTAATAAGTTCTGACATAGCATATGACGTAACAGCTAATCAACATACTGTCCCTAGTAAGCAAATATTCTAAGTTTTATTTCTCTGAGAACTCTACATAATATTTCATTGTGTGATAACTTTTTAAAAATTATGACAATTTCATTCCATTTTTCCAAAAGAAATGACACTGCTACTTTGAATATATGCATCAACTATTTCAACAGCTGTTTACTAGTCATATGTATTAGGCCCGCTCTTTCTTCTTACACAGATATTTTAATATAATAGTGACCTGATGCAGACTGCAGAGGTCAATAATATTTAATCAAAACCAAATGTTTAGGTAACAACTTATAAAGCACTATATTTTTAATTGTGTAGCATTTGATGACATAAGATAGGAGTTATATGACATGAGATTATTTGAAGATGTCATAGTTTCTTCAGCTCTGTCAAAGGCATTCCAGTTCTACATATGTCAGTCACAAAGTATGTGCAGATTTCGCTGCTATGAAGATATTTTACTGAGGGATTCCATTAAAGGACATTAGTCAAGAACATGCTAACTACATTTTAAGGTACAGCCAATGATTTCACAGAGGGATGGATGGAAAAACTACACTCTCTTCATTACTGAGGCCATTATGTGCAAATATCATGTGTGAACCCTGGTGCTTTTGTGGAACCTGGGAAGAGGTGACACTTGCCTCTTTCTGTGTACATGAGGCTGTCTGGGTTGAGACTGACAAACCATTGCTCAAGACCAAACTCTGTGATTTTTTTATAGTATGCTATTTGCTCTGGAAAAATCCCACCAATTCATTAGTATTGTGCATGTCTTTTTTTTTTTTTAAGATTTATTTACTTATTTATTTATACAAGAACCGGGGTACAGGCCAGAGGCGTGGGAGGGTGAGAGGATTCACCAGAGCCAGAGTGGGGAGCAGAACAGGCACACTGATGAAATTCACTGCCGAGGGGAGCAGTGGGAGAGACAGGAGAGGTCTGCTGCACCATGTGCGACCCTCGCCAGCAGGCCGGGATCGAACTGGCGCTGCAGAGGCTGTGGACAGCTTCACAGCGTGGCGCTCAACCGCCTGCGCCACCAGGAGAGGCCCTGTGCATGTCTTTTAAAAGAAGAAAGCAATTCAAGAAAATGTGAAGCACTGCAATGATAAACTGGAATGTTGGGGTGTTCGGAGTCAGATCTGAGACCTCTTATGCAGCACCACACAATATAACATCCAATTATTTAAAACTGGGTGAAGGACAAGACTTCTGTTGAGAGTATTCAGAATTACTGATGTTGAGCTCCTGGCATTTTTCTTAAGCTCAGAGGCTACCCTCTGGATGGAGGTGAAGAGGCCTCAGCTGTGGGCATGAGGGAGAAAAGAGATAGGGAGTAAGACTGGGAAGACCGTCAAACCACCAAGGTCACACAGTCTTTGCTATTCCCTCTCCATATGCCAGGCTCACACTTTTACCCCCTGAGATAGTGATTCCTAAAATGAGTTGACAAAGTGCTGAAAAAGGCTTGTTCCCCAGCCCTACTGATGATGTCACCATTTGGGGCATTACTAATAATTTTCAAAGACCCACATAATCTTTCCTTTACTTATTCAGTGAACACAAACTGGTGCCCACAATGAATCCAATTTCTCAAAATTTAATGAGAATTTGAGTCCCTGTGGAACCAAGGACAGGGACTCAACATTACTCACTTATGTCCTTCAAAATATAATAGATCATGGGCCTCCCCGGTGGTGCAGCGGGTTGAGTGCTGCGCTGTGAAGCTGTCGGCAGCCTCTGCAGCTCAGGTTTGATCCTGGCCAGGCAGCGAGAATCCTACATGGTGCGGCAGAACTCTCCTGTTTTGCCCGCTGCTCCCATCAGCAGTGTGTTTTGGTCGTCTGCCTGTTTGCTCCCCGCTCTGTCTCTGGTGAATCCTCTCACCCTCCCGTGCCTCTGGCCTGTACCTCAGTTCTTGTATAAAAATAAATAAATCTTAAAAAAAAATATAAGACCATTATTGTAATTCATTATCAAAAGTCCAGTTGGCTGGGTTAAGGAACTTTGTATGAAAAAGTACAAGTTTTAGTAGAAAAAGTTTCCTGGTTGGAAATACATGCAATCATTATCATTTACATTTTTCCCTGATGAGTCTGTCATTCATTATAAGGTCATATCTATCAATAGAAAGAGTGTACACCAATATTTTTCATAGGGAAAAAGCAACTTAATATTTCCATGGAAATACATGAAAATCCTCCCCCCTCCCCCCATTTTTGATGGTCTAGGAAATTAAGATACTTTAACATTACCCCTTTGGACTTGCCTCATGTCCGCAGCATAGAATAAGTTGAGCTGGGTTTCAACAAAGTGAGCCGCTAGTGGAAGGCAAGTTTTAAAATAATAAAGCACACACAGGTACTAACAATTCATTCAGTGATATTTTCTCTGTTTTTGCTCAACTAATTCTAATTGAGGTATAAACAATAGACATCTAAGAGTATATTAATCACCCCATCGATCGCTATATATAGAGTTACAGAGAATTTTGTCTTATGTTGAGATCTTTTATGATTTACTCTCTTAGCAATTTTCAAATATGCAATTTTATTATTTTTTTAATTTTATATATTTTTTACATCATTTTTCATTTTTGCACAATACATGTATTTTCATCTTGGATATAGTCCCCCACACAATTTTCACCCCCCCTTGTTTTGATCCTACTCCCTCCTCCCCCCAGTATGTCTCTGGTTTACAGTTGCTTGTTGATTTTGATTTTGATTTTATTATAATTAGTCTTTTTCCTTAACCATAGCCACCATACTGTAAATCACATTCCATGACTTATTTGTTTTACAATTTGAAAGTTATGTCTTTTGATCCCTTTAAGCAGACTGGCTAAATCCCTTGCCCCAATCTTGTTGGTATTCATCGGCTTGATCTTTTTTTTTTTAGATTCCTTATTTAAGTGATTACTTACATTTGTCTTTCTTTATCTGACTTATTTCACTTAGAATAATGCCCTCAAGGTCATCCATATTGTTGCAAATGGCAAAGATTATTTTTTATGGCAGAATAATATTCTCTATATACCACATTTTCTTTATTCATTGATCCCTCTATGAAACGTTAGGTTGTTTCCTAATATCTGAGATAGTATAAATAATGTTACAATGAATATGGGATGCATATATATTTTCTATGTGTTTTCATTTCCTTGGAATAAATACCCAGAAGTAAAATTGCTGAATCATGTAATAGTTATATTTTTAATTTATTAATGAAAGTCCATACTTTCCTTTTATTGATACAAGGTCTCTGATAGTCCTTCATTGATACAGGGGTCTTTAGGAGAGAGAAAATAAATGGTGTGAATGACATCAGTGAGAAAAGTTCTATTGAGTCACACTATAATTAAAGTTGCCCATTGTGCTGCCAATGATAGAAATACTAGCGACATCACCAAAAGAGATGGGTCCAAATAATGACTTGCATGTCATATTGCTCTACAGAGAATGCTGAGAAGATTATGAGATCAATTAATTCTTAACAACTGAGTTTAACAGCTTTTTATGGAGACATTTTACGATAAAGAAACCCATGTGTCTGATGGGAAACAAATATGCCTATCTTCTATAATTCTTTAGGTTCAAAATATTTTATTCCTTCAACAGAAATTCCATATGTAATAAAACATTTTAAGCAACTAACACTGATAAAATGATACTTTAATACATAATGACAGTGTCTCACTATAAAACTTCTTATTTATTCAATTATGAGTACTTATATTAAAATTTGGAATCATTAAATGAAAAAATGTAATAGAGAAACAATATCCTGCCACGTATTATTCTTTAAATGAGTCTTAATCTGAATGATATTAAAAATAGTTGAGAAGCTTTTTGCTGTTTACATTTTTACTACATTAAAAAAATTCTTTTAAAGACTGTCTACTTATGCAGGCTTTCTGGATTTTGGTATTTTAAATGTCATAAATATGATGTAGAGAAATACATTCAATGCAAAACCTTCAATTATAAAACATAATCATCTTGCCTTGTGTGATTTTATTCTGGGTGTACATATGCAGTTTAAATTTATACATGCATGCACATCACTTGAAATTGTTCTCCATTTTTAAGGGAAGATAATTTTCAAGTCCTTCAAGAAATAAATATGAATGTTCCTTTACCCAACCTCCTGTTGAAAGTTATCAAATCCTAGGAGAATTAAGGAAAGCAAATTTTGTATTAGTTTGTCGCAGTGGCATTTTAGAGCAGTCAAATTCAACTTGCAAATTGGAGCCCAGCTGCTGGTTTAAATCAGCTGAAAATGAAATGGGAACATCTTACTGAAATGTTCATTTGATATAGGTGAATATCTTTCCAAGAGAAATAATGTGAACTCAATTTATAGGGAAGCCTAAGACGATAAGTCAGGAGCAATGTCTAGTTCACAAGAACACATCAAAAAGTACAAAATACAGATTATAAAACACAGAAGTATCAAAGAGATTATGTTCTGATAGACTGAGAAGCAATCTAAAAGGTATTTGCTTTTTGTGTTCTCGCATCACTCATGATGAAGTGAGGGATGACTAGAGCTGAGATTCATTTATTTACCTATTGGCAACGAAGCCTGACTTTCATCAGACCATGATTCCTCACTCACTTGGGAGGCATGCATATCTTTGTTTCTCGTGACAATATAATGACATGTTCTGTTTCAATGATCTCCCATTTGTCAGAATTATCATATTGCTCAAGTTTCAAAGAATCCTGTGTTAACCTAAATGTGCTCAGGCTGGAGAAGATACAGGTTAAAGAGGGTCCTGGACCAGTGGCCTCAATGGATTTAAAGGAAGTCACAAGACCTCCCCTAGAGGTAATCTCTATTGTGAAAAGCCCTGATTATGAAATTATACACTAAATGTCTTTTGTTGTTCACCCACACTTTCAACTATCTACTGAGTCACCTTGCTGTGCATGGTAAGGTCACTGACTAGTGGATGTTTGTTCATGAGACATGGCCATCTGAAAATTGGTAGCCTGATTTATACCAGATTGTTGAGGGACCAAATAATAGATTCATGCTTGCTAACCTGCCTTTAATAAATGACTAGATCTTTATTAATGACATACTGAGGTCCAATAGACACAATTTCTCGGTGTCTCCATGGGGAATGAGTCCCAATTGCCTACACTGGCAAAAGCTCATTAATATGTTCTTTTGACTTTTTCTCTTTCTTTTGTCCTATCCCTGCCTTTCCCTGCAGCTGACTAGGCTCAACTTCCCAATAAATTACCTGCTCCCTTTCTCAGAGTCTGCTTCCCATGATACCCAAAAGAAGAAAAATATAGTATTCAATCAAAATTATATCTCAATGTATTAATTCCTTCCCCATCAAGTGACATTTATGTTGTTGCCACTGTTTTATTGCTACGAACAGTGCTGCTATGAGCATTCTTCTCTGTGTCTCGTGAAGTACAGCATATGCATACAAATAAACTTTTGAGAAATATACACTCAACGATTAAGAGGGGTTCTTTTTCCTACGTAGGATTAGAGAGCATTGAATTTTCTATGAAAACATTTCTTATTTTGAATTTTTTACATTGTGCCTGGGTTGGTAATTAGGATTTTATATATGATATAGGTAAATGAATGTGGATATGAGTTAACGAATACAAACACATACATAAATAAAGAAGAAAATTAATACAAGATTGAAAGCTATGTGAATTCCTGACTACATTTCTTTTGTCATTTCTCTGTGGGTGTGCACTCTAAGAAAAGACTGCTCAGGTTCAGCTCCTACATGAGTCCCCTACTAAATGCAGGAACAGGGCAACTCAATTGCTCACTGCCTCAGTTTCTCCATATGTAAAATGAGTGAGTAATAACTCACAGGTTTGCTCTAGGGAATAGACTATAAATCCAAATCATTAAAAATTCTGTCCAGACTTCATTAGCATCACATGAGTTTGCTATTAGTATCTGATTCAATTTTACTCAAATATATTGAAAGCTTCATTGACAAGCATACATCAATAAGATATGGCTTGTTCCTTTCAAGATGCTTTCTATTGAATAGGAAAGATAAAGCACAGAGTCAAATCGCTTTAACATAGACAAGGCAGTATGTGATTAATGCCATGATAGTGATAGAGGGAAAAAATGCTGTAAGATAAGATAGGAAGAGCACTCCCATCATGGAAAATTGGCAAACGCTTCATTGATGATGTAGAATCTAATTTATCTTTGAGGAAAAAAATATTAATTAGTACCCAATGAAGGGGAATGTTTTGAAGATAGATACATCTCTCAATAAGTCACTGTTAACTTTTTTTTAGGACAGAATCACTGACATTAGTTGAAATTTTTTTTATCTTTTATTTCAATGCATTATATTTTTGTAGGTAATGGGATAATGAATGACTTCAACACATTTGCATTCATTTTTGTGTGTGTCATGCCTGTATTACATAATACAATTACTCTTCAATTTAGGAAACATAATGTTATATAAATAAGCACTGAAGGGGGAGGGCATGTGAAATTTGCCAATTTCTCACTTACACATTACAGTCTATTTTTTTAACATTACATTTTAGAAGTACAGATTCAAAATCTACAGAAATAACTGAAAGCACCAAAGGGCTCCCCCTCCAGTGCCATTCCTTCCAGTGTATCAGATTATGACCTACCCTTGGTTGACAGGTTTATCAAATACCAATATCCTAGGTATGGGACAGCACCTTTGCTCATTTTGGCCTTTGGTTATCAGACAAACAGACATTAAAGGGAGTTCTGTAACAAAACTGCCTATTGACATTTTGTACTGGTCTCAGTTGTTGGAACTTGCAGATAGTTCCAGCAAGGAACAATCAAGCCAATTGCCTGGGCAGGATAATCCTATAAAGGTTAACAAATGCTAATGCAGAGGAGCAGCAAAGTCCTATGACAGTAGATTGAGCTTTTTTCAATTGTCAGTGTCTAGTAGGTATTCTGGTTTTCAGTTCTCCTGAGATATGGAACCTTATCAAGATATGCAATGCTAAGTTCTAGCCTAGGGAAGTTTGTTAAGATATAAAAAGCTGGTGGTCCAGCTGTTGAGTACTGGGCTGCAAGGCTGCTGGCAACCTCTGCAGCTCTGGTTCGTTCCCCAGCCTCCAGCAAGGGTCACACCAAAAAAAAAAAAAAAAAAAGATATAAAAGGTTAAGTTCTAGTTCAGATGTTTATTAAGTCATGAGTCCCTAGGAGTTCCTTACAAGTGGGTAAATTAAGATATTTTGGGGGTTAAGGAGACAGAAGAATTGGGCCTCCCTGGTGGAGCAAGGGGTTACATCTCAGCAATAGGAAGCTCTCTGAAGCCACTGCAGCATGTGGCCAGAGTTCCAACCCTGGCCAGGGAGCTGACCCACATGGCACAGCCCCCTGTCTTGCCCGCTGCTCCCTTCAACAGCGTATTTCAGTAGATCTGCCTGTTCTGTTCCCCACTTTGTCTCTGGTGAATCCTCTCACCCCCCACACCTGTAGCCTGCACCCTAGTTCTTGTATGCACAAATAAATCTTTAAAAAAAAAGATGTGGTAGGAATTTGTTCACTTCCTAGCTGCTGGGCTGAATAATAATCATATTTACTGTTTGTCAAATATTAACAAGCTCCTCTGTGATTTTACCATTGTAAATCATTAATACCTTCTAGTTGCAACTCTCAGCACCAATTTTTAAAAATAATAAAGTAGTATTTAAGCAGGAATAAGGTTTTTTTTTGGGGGGGGGGCAATTACTCAAACATCAATTAAAAAAATACTTCTTTATTTACAATCATAATGTAACAGGGTGGTCCCCAGGAAAGGGGGAGGTTCCCTGCCCCACCCAAGGGAGGGTGGAGCTGAGCAGGAAGAGGAGAAGCTGCAGAAGAGACTGAGGAAGGAAGCAGGATGGAGCCAGGAGACCTGGAGGAGGCGCGTGGAGCCTAGAGACACGTGAAGGAACAGCTTGTCTTTTGGTCGTGGACTGGGTGACACAGATGTGGGTGAGACCCGTGGGGAGGTGACAATGGCAGCTTTTATCTTGATGTTGATTTTGCTCTTTTCCTTCCGGGCTTGTCTGGTTGTTTGTGACCCTTTTCTGTGGGTCCCCACTGGAAGATGCTTTAGACTTGTGGCAGGCTGTGGGGCCTTGCTCTGGGCCGATCCCATATGGATGGAGTTTTACCCACGAGGGGACGGGTAACTTTGGGTGCTTCATTTAGAAACTAGACTCTTTGCCTTACCTGTATTGTTTCCTAGTTTTATTAAAGTTCCTTCCCATTAAAGTCTCCTATGTTTTGTGTTGATGCGGCGGATGGCAGAACCCATTTAGAATAGGCAGGTTTGCGGGGTTTGGGCTGCCCCTCTCCCTGTCCTATAACAATAACTCAAGTATGGTTTTAATATTGTTTGTGGGTGACTTCTTTTTACATCTCAAATCAAGAAGAGATCGACCTTTCTCAAGTGAGGTTTTAGGTTTGCAAAGCATAGAATCCCATTTGTCTATTTCTCTTTGGATGCAGGGAAAACTGTTCATATTCTTGACTCTGAAGTTCTTATTTTTAAATTGAATATGGAGGGAAGGAAGAATTAAGCAGGCAAGGAAGCAGCTCCTTCCTCTTTTCCATCTGTTACCAGGAGAACCGCTTCAGTTGCTAGGCAGAAATAGTAATAGATATTAAATAGTGAGAATATAGTCCTTTCATTAGCACTTTGCCTCAGTGGCTTCAAAGAACCTAGAGAGCATACTTCTTCCAAATGTTTATGAAAGCAGCACTGCCATCAAGGTGGCCTTAGGCAGAATGAGGAAGCTGGAAACAAAGGCCTGGGGAGATCTGCCTTCTCTGGTTTAGCAACTTCTCCTCCCCAGGGGCAGGCACTTTTGTTCCTTTTCATAATTGTAATTCCCACATAACAAAACCTCCTTGCAAGAAAGGATTTGATCTCAGTCATTTACAGCATAGAATAAATATAAATCAATGGGTTACTTCTCTAAAGTATTTTTTTTTTTCAGCTTCCAGTGGTATTGTGGAATAAAGTAAGATCTGTCCTCATTAAAGGAATTGCAGGCATCAGCTTTGCAGATGAGGGGATATTTTGCAGGAGAGACTTACCTTTCAAGTATGAAATGAGGCCACCTAGATTGGATCGCAATGCTGTCACTGTGTTCTCAACTTTTGTTGTATAAATCTAGAAATAGTAGCCTTTGAATTTTTTACCTTAATTGCCAGAAATATTTGAAATGAACTCTATCTGAAATTAGATAAATTGTACCCAAGGAAGCTTGAATTATGCATTCTAGAATATGAGGTTATGGGACCGCCTGGTTAGTATCTGGAAAGGTCATTGAACTGTACAATATTTAGGTAGAATGGTGCCTATGACAATTCTACTACTGTAACAGGGTGGTCCCCAGGAAATGGGGGAGGTTCCAGGTTTCCTGCCCCACCCAAAAGGAGGGTGGAGCTGAGCAGAGAGAGAAGAAGCTGCAGAAGAGACTGAGGTAGGAAGGAAGCAGGATGGAGCCAGAAGGAGACCTGGAGGAGACACATGGAGCCGAGAGACACGTGAAGAAACTGCGCTTGCCTAGTGGTCGTGGACGTGGTGACACAGATGTGGGCGAGACCTGTGGGGAGGTGACAAGGCGGTTTTTGTCTTGATTTTGATTTTGCTCTTTTCCTTCCAGACTTGTCTGGTTGTTTCTGATCCTTTTCTGTGGGTTCCCACTGGAAGATGCTTAGACTTGGGGCAGGCTTTGGGGCCTTGCTCTGGGCCCATCCCACTCGGGTGGACTTTTACTCAGGAGGGGACGGGTCACTTTGGGTGCTACATTTAGAAACTAGATTCTTTGCCTTTCCTGTATTGTTTCGTAATTGCATTAAAGTTCCTTCCCATTAAAGTCTGATGTTTTGTGTTGATGTGGCGGATGGCAGAACCCATTTAGAGCAGGCAGGCTTGCAGGGTCTGGGCTGCCCCTCTCCCTGCCCTGTAACACTACCACTGGCTAGAATGCAGTGGAGAAAAGGACAGTTATATCTTCCAAAGAAGATTCGGTGCATTGAGGTCATTAGCAGCTGGAAGTGACTGCTTCATAAAAGTAAGAAGGAAGGAAGCCACAGCAGAGCAAAGACTGAGGCAGACTCAGCAACATTTAGGTCACTTCTGAATAAGGTGCCAGTGCAAGACACTTGGGCCTCAAAGGGAAGTAGAGAGGAGAAAGTTATTTTGATTAATGAGCAGCACTTGGTAGTTTCTGGTTTAAATCAATGTAAAAGCCGAAAAGAATAAGACAGAAACTACTGATTTTTTTTTTTCCTGCTGTAAAAGATAACTTTCTTTGTGTTGTTAATTTAATTAAACAAGGAAGCCTACCCTGACCCCTATGGAATAACTGAAATCTAAACTGTTAATGCCTCAAGGTTACACAATTGAACCTAAGGGCCAATTTCGAACAACCAGTTTAAGCTACAGCCAGTTAGTGTTGTCCTTCCTTGGCTTGCCCTTTTCTCTCTCCCTGCCCTGTAACATTTCCAGTGAAGAGTCCCCAGACATTTCAGTTTGGCGCTGACCAATCCAAACTGATTTTTGTACCAAGACATTCTTAAAGTTTTATTATGCCTCACTTCATCTTTCAATACTTCACATTCCAAATGAGTTCTATTACCAAATCAGCAGTTGGAGAACAGTATTATTTCTGTCTTTCTTTTTGACCTACTGAATGCAGAAGCTACAACCTGAGGAACAAAACATGCACATTTCAATAAACAGTGCATTTCAATAAGGGGACGAATAAGCAGAGATAAGAAGTTGGCAGACTTATAAGCATGTTCTCAATTTGGCCAATAGAAATGCTGCTTATAGGAAAGTGAAGGATGGGTCTCCCCAAGATGCTTACACTAGACCTTCCTAAAATGTGCCCCTCTGGCGAGTAGAGTCTTTCAGGATGAGGTCATTCTAGGCCCTGGTAATTCTGGAGAAACTTATCACCACTTCTTTATCTGCCTAGAAGAATGAAAATTGGGGGTAAAATTCCTTTATTAGGGATTCTGCCAGAAGTACCTATTCTGTGGGGGAACCTTAACCTTTATGAAGGGGGAGGGGCAGGATCTTGAAGGAGCAACAGAAAAGGCACCAATTTCTCCACCGCACTTACATGCAGCGTTCCTGGGCGGTAGCTGCCAGCGGGGCCTCCTGAATGGGTGGCAGCTGGAAGAAGGGGGGAGGAAGGTGGATTTATAAATTGAGGTGGAACAAAGGAGAATAAGAGACACTTAGAGGAAAGCCCAGGGCTGTTGGGCACACGGTGAGGGGCTGCTTCTGTCCTTGGCTGGCAGTCAGTGATTTGCCACAACAGTTGCGGCTGTTGTATTGACCTCATGGTGGGGGAGATGGTATTTTGTGAATTTTTTTTAAAGATTTATTTTATTTATGCATACAAGAACTGGGGTTAGGCCAGAGGTGTGGGGGGTGAGAGGATTCACCAGAGACAGAGTGGGGAGCAGAACAGGTGGACTGAGTGAAACATGCTGCTGAGGGGAGAAGCAGGTGAGACAGGACAGGTCTGCTGCGTCATGTGGATCAGCTTCCTTGCTGAGGATGGAACTCAGGCCCTAGCAGCTAGCTTGAGAGCCCTGACTTAACCCCAAGGCCACCAGGGAGGACCTAGTGTAAATTTTGAGTCTACTGTTCCAGCTCTCTGGGAACTGCCAACCCCTTTCTTGTGGTTTCTGCTGGTGCCTAGAAATTGTTCTGGTGCTTTTGGGCCTCAGCCACACCACTTTGGGCTGAGATTTTTTCACTGGGCATTTGCTTATGAGGTAATTTTTGGAGTTCGATTGGCAAACTGTAATTTGAAATCCTCTTCTCTCTCCTCTTATCAATTAAAGATCGTTAAGTATACTAAGTTTGTTTTCTTTGCTGTTACATGCCTGTATGTCTGTACCCTTAGAATGGGCATAATGTTTTTTTCCTCTTTTACAGTTTGGGGGTTCTTGGGTACCCCTCCATCACATGGTCATAAAATGAGTCACCCTCTCCTGGTCACATGTCCTGTTTGCCCTCAAGTTCCAGGTCTTTATCCCAATCCCTAGGTTAGAATATAAACCCTCGATTTTTCCCTTTCTGGCCCTGGGAGACACATCTACGTGAATTCTCCATACACATGTAGTTGAATTTGCTTCCCCCCACCCCCAGAACTCCTAATCTATCTGATATTAACTTGATCATTCTACCAGCCCAAGAAGAACTGAGACAAGTAGGGGCCATTTCTGCTCTCCACCAAAAGGGAGCTGAGTCTGATTCTAGCATCTAGAAACGTATTTATGTGCTCTTCATTCTATGACTCATTAGATCTACTCTTAATGTGTTCACCTTCAATCAGATTTGTTGAAATAAATTTCCAGGCCCAAGATGGAACTGCTCCTGCCTGGGGACCCATGTGAGCACACTGGAGCTCAGATGGCTTTTATGTCCCTGAAAATGCATCATTTGACCAGAAACGCAATCCATCTAGTCAGCCAGAGCCCACATGCAGAGCAACTCTGGACTCATACTTCTTTGTTCCTTATTCATTTTCTATTTTTTTTTTTCCTTGTTCATTGCTCATTGTCCTTTGAAAGGTTCCTGCTTTTGGTCCCATTTTACACTTTCCTGTATCCTTGGAAATGAAGACTGCCCTCTTCAAGAAGAATAAATTTTAATTTGGTTGGCACACCTAAATTGATTTTTTAAATAATGTTTAACAGACCAAAATCTTTTTTGAATTATTCTTAAATGGTATATGCATTGGTGTGGGTAGTCACCCTTTGATATGTGGATGTACATATCACACGTACACACACAGAAAAGAATTCCAAAGCAAAGAATGTAGTGACACGCTGTGTGTCTGACGTTCCTCAATTTTTCTCTCCTGTGACCAGACTATGTATTGTGGGTCTGCTAGACTAAAGCAGCCTGTTCAGCCACCATTATGGTTACCTGCAGTTCTGCATTCCTATACAAAGGTCAGAACTGCCCAGCCACAGTCACAGGAGCCAAACCTTACAAGGTGCCTTTCGTAGCAATCAAGAGCAGAAAGCTTGATCACTCTGGGAAGGGTATGCATCAAGAGGTATGACCGGGAATGCCCAGGGGGGCTGAGGACAGACGCATAAACTTACTCCCAACTCATACATCATGAGGTATGACCGGGAATGCCGGGGGGGCCGAGGACCGATGTATCACAAGGGACCCCAGACGCTGATCGGTGGAATGTCTTGTTGATAAGATTAGGACCGTGGCCAGGGGTCTGGGGTCTAGTTTTGATGACATAACTTGGCCATAAAGCTGCTAACATGGTCAGCAGACTCGTGTTCCCCAAGCCCTAGATGACATCCCTGAGTTTCACACATCCTTTTCTCCTTGTCCTCCTAACGCCCGTAGCTGATGCTCTGTGATTATTCTATCAATAACGACAGCCAGGATCTTGCTCTCAGCAGCATCCTCCCTTGTGCAGCCTGCTGCATGACTCCCGTGTCTTTGTCAGTGTGGGGTTGCCCGACGCAACAATGTATGACCTAATTCTGGCTGGAGACAACTTCAGAAAGAGGTGTTTTAAAATTAGCTGTAACTATCAATACGAAGGATATAACTTATAGAAAGCCCCAGGGAATTGTACTATATATACAGGCGGAAAGAAGAGAGATTATAGGCTCATATAGCCATGAATGCCCTATTATATTTCATAATAATGTTAAAATCATACATATATACTTTCTTGAAGTGCCAGTCTTTTCAAACTGTCTAAAAATTCTCTCCCTCTCGCAAACTGCATCTTAGCTAATCATTAGTACTTGCTTTGACAAAATTAAACATTTGTACTTATTTTTTAGCTATGCCAAAAACATTAAATTTGTCTCTTTAAAAAAGACAATAAAATCTTCAGGGACAACAACTTTGTCTACACTTCAAAAACAGTCATTAAAGCACTGTCATAAAGTGGAACCCCTACTGAATTCTTAGTATCTGCCATTTCACGTGCATGGTGGGAAGGCAGGCAGGCCGGGAGGAAAAGAGAAAGAAAAAAAAAAAAAAGATTGAGAAGGAAGACAAAGGTAGAAATTAGAGAAGGGGAAGGGAAAATACTTAAAAGTACAAAAAACACTATTTACTTATTTGAGTTCTTCTTAAATTCTACAAGATCAGGCATCAGTTTCTGTTTGTTTTAATCCAGTGTCCTGTAGATGCTGGATTAGGCATTCAGTGTGTTTTGAATGAATAAATTACTGAACAATCCAGTAAGTTTGTAATTCTACTATTGCCATTCTGGTCCAATCCACCATCTTTCGCCCGAATTATTGCAATCCTATCTTAACCAGACTCCCTGTGAATAATCTTTCCCACTTAACTGGATGCCCCACTAACACCCCTTTCCTGCCAGTACCTTCACACAGTCAATATTTCTACAGTGCTGGATTAGAAGTTCCATAAGATAAGAGACTGGATATTCCTTACACCACTGACATAGTTCCCACTTTCTGGAACCCACCTTGATGCATAAGAAACACTCAGTAATGGCTTATGGAATAAAAAGAAATTGCAAACACATGTCCTTCTTTCTCTAAATTGCCTTCAATTTTTTCTAGCATCCTCTCCAAAATAGACTTCTGCATTGGAGTATCTTCTGCTTAGGGGGATGAGCATGTTGGAGCACAATGTACCTATCAGAATATGTGGCTGTTAAAAGTTTGAACGGAAAGAATTGAAGGCTGACAGAACCATTCAGAAAGTTGGTGGGACAGAGGTCAGAGAAACTGTCACCAATGATATTAGCCTCCTACTTCAAAGCAGATCATCCTGAAAGCCTCTCCCAGTCACACTGAAAATCCAAGATCACCTCACCCGGAAGGCTTGTCAGTCTCACCAACCTCTGGAAAGCTCTTCCTTCTATTTCAATCTCCATCATTAGCATCAGTGATGCTGGGAAAATCTCCCAGTGGCTATTTTGGACCTGACATCTGTTTGTGCACATTTAACAGTGCATCTGGAGAATGACCTGCCTTTCTCATTTGCCCCCAAATATTTGTAATTGCTTATTGTTGGCAGATTCTAACTTGTTATGCACAGGAGGAAGGAATTCCTGGGGGATTTGACTTCTCTGTAATGCAAGTGGGTGCAGTCTCCAATGTGGGTGGCAGTGCTGGTACATTGAAAGCAAATAGCCATGTGCACACTTTTAAAATTAGGAAGTTGGGAATCTTGTGAAAAGATACTGCTTCCCCTCCTTTCTCTCTTGCTCTCTCTCTCTCTCTCTCTCTCACACACACACACACACACACAAACTCATTAATTTTCCTTCATAGAATATTGTTATTATTCTTTGTTTCATTTTGTTTTATCTTTGCCTTTCTACCTTATTTTGTACATAAATCTTGGAAGACTCTTAGATTTATCACCCACCAGGCATCTAACTCAATTATCTGGTCCCAGCCGTTGTATTAGGTATACAGTACTTTTGTAACATCACATCTTCCAGGAAAGTGTTTGATTTATCTAAAGTACTAACTAGGCTGCATGCAGTAACCTGCTTTAAGGTTATACATCGTTTAAAATCACCTATCTTGATATCAGAAGAGAAACTAAGGACTCCTTAGTACACCATATACATAATCATAACATAATCATAAGGAGAAATTAGGTACTTTTGCTTATGTGTTAATAAATATGCTAAACTTACTAGAAAATGTTAATTACAAGCAAAGCAACACTAAAATCAGCTTAGTAACGAGTTTCCTTTAATAAAATTAATTTAGGTTAAACAAATACCTGCTGAAGAATTTTTTCCTTTCATTGTGAACACAATATTTATTTTGTTTCATTTCTTTATTTCCTTTTCCCCCACTACTACTCTCCATACATTAATTATTTAATAGTTAGATGCTGAAAGACCTAGAGAGAAATGAGAGGTTGTTAAACAAGTTGTTAATGGGCAATTAAGGATCTCTCTGAATGGCTTGGTGTCCCCAGCAATTCACCCTCAGATTTTACAGCTGCCAACAACTATTGTCATTAGATCAACATCACTACGACCCTTCACGATCTCAGAAGTCCACAAGCAGATATAAAACACATTATACATATCATGAAAGGCAAAGATTTATCACCTTGCAGTGTCTTTGGTTGCCTGCATAAAACAGAAACACTGTTTCTGATCAGAGACTTCTCTAGTGGTATTAACCCATTACAAATGAAGCAGGTATTTCTGGACGGAAACAGAATCATCACTAAGTCTGTCCTTGTCCACTGTAAGGCAGCCTCCGTATGTGCCACTGGCAACGGCAACTGAATGCATTTTTGCTGCCCAGTTGTCTATCAAAATGATTTTATCCTGTAAGGATACAACACACTACTTGTCAAATATCTTCAGTAGATGACATCTCAGGAATGAGCAGCCTGTCCTCACAGAGACAAGTGTGCTTTCTCCTCATATTTACCTAAATTAGTAATCAAAACTCAGCATTTTATTTATTTCTATTTTCATTTCTATGTTTACGTTAAATGGAAACTCCCATGACCCAGGGGATTCTATAGCTGCTCATGGGGGGAACCCAAAGCCAGACAATTGTCACACTGCACCACCTCTGCCTGTGTTTGCCTTGTTGTTCTATTAGTTTTCAGACTTTCTATTCTGCTTAGAGGATTTATTAGAATTTCCAATTTTCATCGTATTTAAGAACATCAGTTTTCTCTTAATGACAAGGGCAATTGAAGAATACATTTTGATTGTATGAATCATTGCATCATTCTCTGGATATATTGTGTTCACATGAATCATTGTATTATTTTTTCTCTCCCCATGTGCTGGCACCTGTGCTCAGGAATCAAAGGGCACAGAGACACAGGACGAAGACAGGCGGCTACATCAGGTGAGACACAGCAATCGAACATCTTGGCTAAAACCAGGTCTTGGCAGGACATCTGTTGAAGATTTAACTTCATTCATTTTCTCCAAATTCACGATTTCATTCAGCGATTAATAGTCCATGTTCAGGCAGAGATGGAAAAATGATTGATCTCTAATGTCAAAAATAGTTGGGCACAGACCTTTCTGCATTTCAGGGTCTGTGACTGTGACATGAAACTCTAGCATTTTACTAGAGAGGAAAATGTGTCTCTTTGATCAAAGTCCCCACTGTTTAAATGCAGGACACTGAGTACTAGAAGGGGAGACAGGCTGTCACCATCAAGCAAGTTCTAATAATAAACTTTCAGGCATGAAGGATGGAAGCATTCCATAACGTTAATTCATGACATTGTTTATGAGCTTATGTTCGCCCCATTCATGGGGAAAAAAAACCCCTAAGGGTGTTAATATTGCACAAACTGCATAAATTAAACTTCTGCAGTAGGTGCTTGCCTCTTGACAGTGCTGAAATGATAGCAGGTAAAGGTGTGATGCTTTGGAACTAACTCAAGTGACCTTTCCAGGTGTGTAAATTCTAAGCCCGCCTATTGTAATTATATTTGATGGATGGACAGATATTGCAAACACAGGAATTGAATGCAAATAAAGTCAATGTAGACTTTATACAAAAATATTCTAGCATCACAGCATATAATTTGCAGAAACAGCAGTTAAGCTTCCAGAATAAGACCATGTAAAGAGGAACAACTTGTTAGGAGAAGCAGGACAAGTAAGATGTGATAAGAAAATCGTGCTTGTCCATTTGAAATCATTACAGGTAACATGATACATCGCACACAGTAAATATTTACCAAGATGTGATGACAATGACATGATCTTTTATCACCATAACATGCTGCAATTTGAACATTATTTCCCCCCACCCCGCCCCCAGGCAAATTGTCCTTTTTTGCAAGTGGATCTGTAACCCAGGGGCTTGGCACGTGGCTAGTATCTGACTAGATGTTTGAGGTGTTCCTGCTTATACAATAGGTCTCACTTTGATTCCTGATTTACCTAATGGGCTACAGAAAAAAGGGTGGTGTTGGTTGTTTTTATTTTTTAAAAACCTTATCCATAGACAGCAAAGAGAAACAACAAAAGCTACACTCTATAACTTGGTTTTAAAACAATACCAGTTGGCAGCTGCTATTAGATCTATTTAAAAGGAAAAAGCAAACAACCATCAAACAAAAATATAACAAAACAAAATCCCAAGATTTGATTCGACTCCTCACACAGGTTTGTAGGACTGGACTCTTCACCAGAGCTGAAATGTCAGATTGCTCTAGAGATTAAGGACTAGGGAAGATAATTGAGGATAATGATAATTACAGCTAAGACTATTTATAGGCTTGTGGAAAGCACAGTGAAGGGGAAGTTTGTTGCAAGCAACGCCTTCCCACAGAAGTAGGGGGAAAGGAGTAGGTCCCCGTTTTTCACGCAGGACCTGGAGGCTCTGAGAGATTGTTGTGGCAATAACACTAGGACATTCTCAAGTCGAAGAGTCTGCATGCTGTTAAATAATAAGTCCAGGCATATTAAAAAAATTTAAACATTTACTTGAGCATTTATACGAATCAGGCAGCACCAAACGAGAAGTGTTCAGGAGCCAAGGTAAAGACTTTATAGAGACAGTGCCTAAGCAGAGAAAGGGAGTTGTTGGTTGGGTACAGCTTAAAAGCTTGTTGGCTGGTTGTGATTGTCCTCAGCAATTTGATTTCAGAGCCCTGAGGTAGTTACAGTGTAGATTTTGATTCTTTCCTATATACCTAGACCATATTATTGTCATCACAGCTGAATGAATTACATATGAAAAGGTGCTTTTGATTAGAAACTCCAGGGATCAGACTGCCAGACATTTTGGAAATCAAGACATGGAAGTTTCTTTTGTGACAGGCACCTTAAGATATCTGAAAAAACAATCAAAGAAAGAAAGAACACCCTATTTTCATAATATCATCATTTTGAGCCACACTGCTCCATTGATACACAGAAGATGAGTATCTCAAGTGTGGAGAAGAATAAAAGAATGTTTCACCTCTATGGTGCTTTAAAGAAACTCACGGTTTATCTTTTTAAAAATTTTCACTTGGAACAGAAACTCTTTTTAAAAATTATTCAAGAACTCTTGTGCAATGTAACCCAGCGGCATGTTATTTCATGAGAAAGTACTTGTTCTTGGGGGTCATCCCTCCTCTCTATTTCAGCACATGTCATTCATGCATAATTTATGTGTATCATTTATATTTGCATATGGTAATAAGGAAGATGTTTGTGTATGTAAAAACAGATCAAGTCACATGTACAGATGTAATTAAAGAATGTTGTTCTTTAAACACAACTTTAAAATAGATTCTATAAAACCATTGCTCCATTCCCCCAATATTGTTCTGGGAAGCATAGCAAATATTAAATAACCATTTTAAATTGTGGAGTAGATAAGCATTTGGGGGATTAGATATCCTCTTTGTGGCATATTCTTCCCTTGCAAATGAATAAGTATACATTTAATTTTATATCTCAGGAAAACTCAAAGTTGCTGGTTTTTATCTTCCTCCTGTTTTTATTGTTAACCTGATTTTTGCTTATAGTGGAAAAACTAAAAACTAGAGGTAGGCTATTGATCTAGGGGGCTGTCAAAGTGACCTCATTTTGTGTAGCAAGCAATGGATGCACAATGACATCTAATATAAAAAATAAGCAAAAGATGAATATTCATTATATGTCTTATTGATGGAAAAGGTTCCTGAATCAGTCTACATCACAGACTGGTCATTCATAAGGTGAAATGTAATTTCAAAAGTGATGCTAGTATAACACTTTTTTGACATCCTCTACCTGAAGTTACTGACAAAATGAATAATTTCAAACAGGAATATAACACTTGTAAAATAACCCAAAGGCTGAAAAGGAGAGTGAGCAAGCATATTGCACCAGTCAATTCCTTTCAGCTCCATGATCTCACTGTGAGAAAGAGTTGCTAGCAGCCATTAGGCTCTCAAGTCAAGCTCTTTAGGATTGTGGGTGATACTACCTCTTCAGATTTATCCCTCAAACCTTTCACATTCTTATAAGCAGTAGGATGTGGTAATTTACAAATAGGTTGCGTGTGTGTGTGTAGAACTACATGCTGACATTACCTACAGTTGTTTTACATCTCACATGTCCTAAACATTAATACATTTTAACACATTAACTTCATCTGATTCATTATGTATGAACTTCAAATGATGCATTATGAACTTCAAATGATGCATTATGTATGAATGACATGCACTAGGATAGAGAGTGGGAATGACCCCCAAGAACAAGTAGCTTCTCATTTTGGAGTGAAACAACATTCCACTGGGTTACATTCAACAAAAGACATGATAATTTTTTTTTTAAGATTCATTTATTCATGCATACAAGAGCTGGGTACAGGCCAGAGGTGAGGGGGGTGAGAGGATACACCAGAGACAGAGTGGGGAGCAGAACAGGCAGATCTACTGAAATACACTGCTGAGGGGAGCAGCGGGCGAGACAGGAGAGGTCTGCCATGCCATGTGGGTATCTCCACATGGCCGAAATCGAACCTGCACTGCAGAGACTGCGGACAGCTTCACAGTTCTACGCTTAACCACGTGAGCCTCATGGGAGGCCCTAAAGCATTTCTTTTTTAAGCACTGTCACTCCTTTTTCTAATAAGAACTTTGTATATATTTGTGCAACTTCTTGGGAATCTCTTCCCTACATTCTTTATCTGATTAACTCCTGTAGTGGTTATATGTCCCTGTCTACTTAATATCTGTGGTGGTTAATTTTATAAGACAATTTACTGGGCTAAGGAATGCCCACAGAACTGGTAAAACATTATTCCTTGGTATGTTTATGAAGGTATTTCTCAAAGATTACCATACAGCTTTATAATAAGGCTTGAATTCTGAAAGTTTGAGTCTTTCCAAAATTGGGCTGCTTATTCTTGCTCATTTAAAAATCATTTAAAGTCATTTAGTTGATTCTAGAAGCTTCTCTATAGGTTCTTTTATATTTTATGTATAGATCAATTTATCCTTTCCAATCAGAACTTACCCCTCCTCCCCCATTTTCCCTTGCCTGAATACACACTGCATTAAAGAATACAGGCTGGCAAATTTGTATATGAAAGATGCTCAACATCTTATATACCTGGGAAATACAAAATAAAGCAACGAGATGCTGTTATATACCTGTTAGAATAGGCAATATCCAACGCACTGTCAACACCAAACAATGGAGAGAATGAAGAGGGTCAGGAACTCCCATTCATTACTGCAAAAAAAAAAAAAAAATGGTGAGGCCAGTTTAGAGTCAGCTTGACAGTTTCTTACAAAACTAAACATACTCTTATGACACAATTCAGCAGTCATGCCATTTGATATTTAATTCAGATAAGTTGAAATTTTATGTCCACAGAAATACAGACACATGATGTCTCTAGCAGCTTAGTTCATAGTGTCAAAAATTGGAACCAACCAAGATGCTCTTGAACAGGTAAAAAGATGAATTAACTGTGGTGCATCAGGACAAAGGAATATTATTCAACACTAAATAGAAATGAGTTATTAAGTCATGAAGAGACAAGGAGGAAACTTCAGTGCTTGTAGTTAAGTGAAAGAAGCCAATCTCAAAAGGCTATAAGAATCCAACTAAATGACATTCTGGAAAAGACAAAGCTATAGGGGCAATGCTCACCAGGAATTGGGGGATAGAGGGGTGACTTATTGAGCAGAGAGAATTTTAAGAGTAATAAGACTATCCTATAAGGATGAATATATGTTAAAATACATTTGTAAAGTCCCATAGTATGTACACTAAGAATGAACCCTAATGTAAACTATGGCCTCTGGTGATAACTATGTGTCACTGGAGTCCATCAATAGTACAATGGGGGCCTCTCTGGTGGCACAAGGGGTTAGGTCTTAGCACTATGAAGCTATCTGCAGCCACTGCAGCACAAGTTCGATGCCCAGGCAGGGAGCTACCCACATGGCGCAGCAGACCTCTGCTGTCTTGCCTGCTGCTCCCCTCAGCAGTGGATTTCAGTCAATCTGCTTGTTCTGCTCCCCATTCTGTCTCTGGTGAATGCTCTCACCACTAGCCCTCCCCCGCCCCCCCACTCACACTCCTCTGGCCTACACTCCAGGTCTTATATGCATAAATAAATAAAAATCTTTAAAAAAAATAGTACAATGGCCACTTTGGTGGGAGATGTTGCTGCCAGGGGCTGGGGAAGGGGTTATTTGAGAACTTTTTTCTCTATGCTTAGTTCTGCTGCGAAACTAAAACAGCTCTTAACAAATGAAATCTATTCAAAAAGTGTTGATTCTGCTGTTGTGGGTTGGAATTTTCTATAAATGTCGATTAAGCTTTCTCTGTGTCTCTGCCTCTCCTTTTCATGGCAGCTAAATTTTGACATGTAAATGCAGCAAGTCTTGAGCAGTTCTTTTTGGCGGCCCTTCTGTCTGCAGTAGGATACGTCTTGTGAAATTTATCTTGGATCCTCCCTTCGTGAGTTTCTTGCTCCTTCACTTTTCCCCAAGACCTTTATGTAGCACAAAATCCACCCCTCAGTGTAAACTTGAGACTCTGGAGAATCACCTGAGCAGGGAGGGTGGGCAGGGCTTTGTGCCTTCCCTGTTCAGGGGGACATGCTCCTCCACACTTCTGCCGAGGGAACAGCTGTGTGTGCACCCTAAGTAAGGGTAGGAGGGTGAAATTCCCTTTCCCATTTTAAAAAATCACTTTCTTCATAAGTAGTTAAATTTTCTCCCTTATGTCTTCTTCTACATTCTATTTTTGCACTCACAATACATCTTTCTTCCTTTGGGTACCTGGAATTTAGCATTCATTTCCAGGAATGTTCTTATTTTTTCTTCCATTTCTATCATTTACTATTTACATATTACATTTACTTCCATCATTTACTATTGTAAGTGTTTCTGATGTTATGCTGTAGTTCCTGAGATGTGACATTTGTGGTGTGCTTTTTATTATATCTGTAATATCTGTAATTATTTTTAATTAATACTGGAATGTGTATTAATTGCATTTTTTATTTATTTCACTACTGTAACATTTTTTATTTCACTACTGTTTCCTCCAGTTTGATTTTGTATGTCATGAAAGTTACTGAGATTTTGTTGCTGCTATGCTTATCTTTATTCACTTGATTGTATAATTTTTTCCCTACCCTAGTTACACCCAAGACATCAACATTAGGTGATTTCTATTTGCTTCTTATTATGCTAAATGGTCTTCAATAAAGGGGGAGATTTTAATACAGGTGGCTGTCATTGACAGAAAACTAGAGACCTTCAATTGGCCATCTATGATCTATTTGGGCTCTATAAATTGTTGTATATGTTTATATGAATTGATTTAAGGCATTTAAATTAGGATTTCTAAATTCTAAATTCTAAATTAGGATCTCTCCAAAATTTATAATTATCTTATAACATACATGATTCTGTCTTTGCTATTGTTATTTGTTTATGTTCAATGCTTTAAATTCAATCTATGTTTAATTTTAAAACATTTATTTTGATCAGCAATATAACCACCACTATGGTTCTGTTCATTACAAAACTTTCCTAATCCCTCTAGTGCTATTAAGCAGCACAGTGCTTGAAACACTCTTAGGAGATACATATTTTATTATCTTGTCAGATTTATTTAAAATACAAGATTACAGACTCTTCATGGAACAAGTTTTTAACTTTTTCTATCACTGGCTTTGTGCCGGGCACTCAACAGGTGTTCAAAAATGAATGAATATTACATGTTTTGAATAAGTGACTCAAAATTGAACCGTAGATCCACTTTAAAGTTGAGTTATAAAAAAAAAATAAGCATTTGTTAAAGTCCATCCCAAAACTGCTTATGTAGGGCACTTCTGATTTATACCCACATTTCATTTTCCTTTGTCTGAGACTGAACTTTCTCTAAAGGAAATATTGTCCCACAAGACCATGCCCAGTCAGTCTGGACTCAACCCCGGTGGCATCGGCATTAAAATGGAAAGCCCAGGGCAAATGTCATTTTGTATCAAATTCAGCATCAAATTTAAAAGACATCTAAGCACATCCACAAAGGTGAGGTCTTTGCCTAATTCTCCCTTAGGTGGCTGATATTTATACCACGCTGCACAAGTCGGAGAGTGATTTTCACTTTAGCCCATCACGTTGTATTGGAAAGACACTCTTTAGCCAGGAGAGAAAACAGGGTCCACAGAGAACATCATTCCTGAAATGGCAAGAGAGCGCCACAGTCGTGATTCAGAGACATACTGATGGCATGTCCTGCCCAGGCAAGCATAATATAAAGCCAGAATTAAATGGTTTAATACCACTTACTCTCACCTCGTTTCCCAAGGGGGGAAAAATAAATCTCATATTCTCTGCATTTCTTAAAGAGAAATTTTCTGCAAGTCTGTGCAGACCAATTAGTCACCTGAGATAATAAGAATAGATGCTTGTTTTGGCCACCAGCACAGGCCAGGTTCTCTATCAATTCAAGCAGACTTGTCAAGGTGAGTCAGTCGCTTTCGCAGGCCTTAGTGATCTAAGTCAATTGTAGTGGGGCAACCAGGTGCAGGGCAGGCAGAGGGGGCAGGAGCCGGGAGGCTGGCAGGCCTCCCACACCCCCGCAGGATATTTACTTTTTTGTTGGGTTCTCTCTGGTGTTCTGTCCTGGTCTCTCCCTCTCATAGCTTTAGCTCATCCTCCCGCAGCCGTTCTCCACTGCAGCCGTCCTCTGTGTGACGCCGCCCTTGTAGCCTCAGCCTCCAGGCTCAGGTGTGCATACTCATGCATGCACGCACCACTCGCCAGGTGTCCACCATCAGGCATGTGTGCCCCGAGCCCTCGCCCCCAAGCGCCTCCTGCATTCAAGGCTGCAGGAGATAGCTACGGAGGCCAACAGCAAAAAGTCTAAGCATCGCTTACCCTACAATGCCAAAGTTCCCGAATACTAGTTATCCTTATCAAAACATTTCTATGGAAGCATCAAAAGTTATTTCATCGCTCCTCTGAAGAGCTGATGCTATGAGGACTAATTGTGGACAGGTGGGAGTCATCGATGAAAAATGTTCCTCATCACTCTGGTCACGTTGCCATTAATTCTGAATCGTGCAATTTCTAAGGAAAAAAAAAATGTACTCAGACCACCTGCAGTTGGACAAGTTTGTTTTAATGTAGGTTTATCTTGATTTTTGCCACAGATCATTACACTGATGTAAAAATGTTGTTTATCTTTAGGGCCTAATACGTAGCTTGAGATAGATGTAGGAAAGGTTTAGTGCATTTGTTTAAGAGCAGGCAAGTAAATAAGTGAATATACTCTGTCCAAGGATCTATTATTGTCAATTATTTTGTTTCTGATGTTTTATCAGAACTCTGGTGTACTTTAAGGAGTTGAAATGGTTTAAATTACTTTATCCCAGCATGCTTTATTTGCTCTGTTACTTCCTAGCCATTTTAATTGAGGATAAAACTTCAAATTGTATTCCAATGTGTCCATTACCAGTGTACTGTTTTCCTAGTCAATCCATATTGCTACTGTTTTTGCATTCCAATGTAATCCATTATTACCACTTGGCTAAGCAAACATAGTTGGGTGGTAATGAATGAAGTTTCCATATTTATGAATAAACTTGGCTGTGGTGCCACTCTTTGAAACATTGTAAGACAGAGGGAATCTGATCAAAATTCTGCCCACTATTCCAGCATCACAAAAATATATAAATGTTATAGTGAAATATTAGGGCCAATTCCATATTGCTAAATCCCTTTGCTGTTATTATTAAATGTAAAGTAACATGAGATAAGGTAAAGTGATAAATAAGTTTAGACACAATCATTCAATATCTCCTGCCTAAAATTTATTCTGACTTAAAATGTTCATATGGCCTTATCAGAAACTTAGAAAATAAATTTGAATAATCATAGGCTATTGGAATTTGAGTATGGAATTCCATATGATACTATATGAAATTTCATGAGATAGGATATGAAATAGCTAGCCCTGCTAATTTTTCTCTGGATTTAGTTTCTCAGTAGTAAAGAATTTTAATGTGATAAATCATCAAATATAAAGGTTAAATTTCATTTTCAAGATCTAGGATCCTGGTTCAGTAATTCCATAATTTTTTTGTTTTTATTCTATTGCACTTCAACTACTGAAAATCATTTGAATGTAAAATCTCCAATCCTATTGTAAGTCTATGAGTATAACATAATGACTTCTTCATTCTAGATTTCACCACATCGACCACCAAACCATAGTTAAAACTTGAAAACTAATCTTTGCAAATTGAAAATTACCAGGCACTAGATGCAGCAGAAACAAGGTACAGGTGTCATGATTTTTACCCTTTGCTGTAAATTAAATGCTGTTTCACCCCATGAAGTTCCCAGTCTGAAGTTTCTAACATTGTAAGCAATTAAGTTTACATGCTCAGTTAATACGAGCACCTGGGAACTCAATAATTTCCTGTACACAAAACTCAGGCTTTCATTCACAATCTCCTTGCACAAATAAATTTGCAGTAACTAAAAGGCCAGCAGTGATTTGATAGCACCAGATAAATTCAGGCCTACGATGTGTTTTCTGCTTATTTGTCAGTTTGCAGTTGTCATAACTGTTATCTATTCAATAAAAAAGAATGGCTCCTGCTAGGGAAATTCTTTGGGGAACACCCCAAAAATGCAGGAACAGTAATTGGCTCATTCTGGAGAATTCCTGTGCTGTTTTCATTTTCTGTCTTAGAATTTGTAGGCCGGGCAGTCAACTTGCTGTGGCTTTGGAAACAGTATCCTTGACTTGTATAGTATATATGGAGAAACAAGACTCACATATAGCCAAGCTAGCTAAAAACCAATTAACATTGATCCAGTGCTTCTAAACCTCTAATCAGTTAATGAACTTAATGCTGACCTATTGTTTTGACCATAACTTTTCAATGCTTTAAAATTCTGCTTTACAAATTTTAAGTAATCTCTTCCTGTGTTGAGTGTAAGCTCTCAAATACGGTGCATGTTATAAGAATTAGCATGCTATCCTTTAAATAAACGTGTGTCTTTTATCCATATGCATTGTGCTCATTTTGTATCACCCCTTAACTTTTGTATGGTAGTATACATTTAAGGCCTTCAGTAAATTTTGCCTTTCCTGTCCCCTTTTTGGGACAGTTTCATTTTGGGCCATGAAGAAGAGTAAACCTTAAAGGTTGCTTTAAATAATGTCTCCTATTGATCATAACTTTAATCATTGCCTAGAAAGGAAAAACGAAGGGACTGCCAAGAGAAAAAGAAATGATGGTAGATTCAATGAGGAATGAAATTAATTTAATTTCTAGTTAAATTCTAATGGCTCTAAAACCCATAAATGTATTTTAAATCTGTGAAAATAAAAATTAATAGAAGTCTTAGGTAAAAGATAAAGTGTTATGTGCACATGTATTTATGAGATGAGTGCTTTTATGTAAATAATATCAAATAATTCTGCTTATGAAATTAAACATATTTTTAAAAGTGATATGAATCAATGGCTCTATTTAATACTACTGGGAAATATTGACTGGGCAGGTAACTAAAAGTCAAGTCAAGCAAAAGTCATACTGGACAAAGGTAAACAGGTAAAGAGAATTTTATTTAAAGCGACTGACTAGGGAAGAGAGAACCCTCAGACAGAACTCAGTCTGGGCTCAATTCCTACAGAAATGAAAGGCTGAGCGTTTTTAAGAGGCAGCTGGGAGGTGGGGCCTTGCCAGCCAGCTGTGTTTGCTAGCTGGTGTGCATTGTATTTATGCTCCTATTCTCTAGACTCACACAATATCTGCCTGGCTCCTAAAGGCTCAGGAAAGACTGGGTGTAATACAAGAAAGAGGCCTTCAAAGATATTTACACCCAAAAGGGACAGAGAAAGAATTTACACTTACAAGTTCTCTAAGGTAAATGCCCTGTGAAAAGAGAAGACAAGGATGGAGACAGGAGGAAGCAGGGTCTGCGCTGCTTCAAGCTGGGTTGAAGACCCCTGCTCATCAAGAACAACCCTGGATCACAGAAACTCACACTCCACCTCACTCATTGTCCCCATATGTGCCTGGTGTTATTTAGAATAGAATTAATGGCAGAGAGCACTGGGGAGTTCTGGGTCCTCTCTGAGACCACATGGGACTTCCCATCTATGGAGCATCACTTGCTCAGGCTCCTCCTCTTGAGTCTCCAGGGACTGTAAGCTGCAGACAATACCTCCAAATTAAGATCCAACCCTGTTTTCAGGATGTAGGCATGTTAAACTTTTACACTGTCCCATGGTACTTCTTTGTAAGTGAACATACCCAATAAATTTTGCAAAGATTATTCTATGATACAGATTCAAAGAAAGTGGAGTCCAGGTATGCAATATATTTGACCAAAAATGAGAAATTAAAAATTCTCTAAATGAAGCTACCATTAGCACTCATTCACAGTTAATGTGCTTCCACTTTTCTTAAAGAAAGAAATTTGAAGAGTAACATTAGACATGATAAATTTTGAAAGGAAAAGCATGAGTTGAAATGCTCACTAACTTCAACACAAAGCTAAGAAGTACATTTTGGTAGCTGAGTGCTACAACGAAATTACATAAAAGCCAAGCATGAAGGAGAAGTCACAGTTCTTTAAAAATGTTTTCACCGAAAAGTAATGTAATAGAAGACATTGTGTTGAACTTATTGCTACAAAATGTGGTGCAGACCATTACTGCTCAACAGCGTGTGCTTCTTTATGGAATCTGTGGTCTGAATGTGTTGTCCCCAAAATCATTATGCTGAAATCCTAACCCCCCTTACCAGTGTGCGGCCTTTGGAGGTGCCTGGGTCCTAAGGACAGAGCCTGCAGGGATTGGATTAGGATTCTTACCGAAGTCCACAGAGCTCCCTTACTCCTTCCACCCCACGCAGTGTGAAACCAGGAGGGGGCCCTTGCCAGACCTCATCCATGCTGGCTCTTTGATCTTGGACTCCAGTGTCTGGGATTATAAGCAACAATTTTTTTATTGGTTAAGAGCATCCAGTCTGTGGTATTTTGTTATGTTAACACAGGTGGACTAAGACACTAGCACTTCATTGGATGACATTTCCCAGCTCCTATGGCAACCTCTGGAGCCCCTGGTGTACATGGACAATAGCTCAGCCAGAAAAAAATATGGGGAGGGGGCATGGTTCAAGGTTGGTGGTGGAAAGAACTTCAAGGAAAAAATATTTAACTAGTGAGATTCCAAGTGTGCTTATCACAGCAGATTATATATGATATATATATATATAAGAATAGAGTTTGCCTGAGTTGGAGATGAGTGATTAAATATACTTTAGATCATCCCCATTAGATATCACTCACATGAGAGAAACCAGTTAGCAAACAATTTTAAATAGAGCTTTCTTGCAATTACTGAGAATTTAGTAATTTGTGTTACACAGGGAAATGTGGTTTAAAAAAAAGACAGGTTCTTGAGATGCTAAGTATACTGATTTCAAAGTTTATGTTTTGTTAAGAGAATTAGTATTAATTTCTGCATACAGGTCACCTCTTCCCTGCTGGTGATTGTTGACTCATCTGCAGGCAGGTCAAAACCTTCCCTTAAAACATATTTATTGTTCAAAAGTAGTTTGATTACAGTTCCAAAGTCCTATACTATAACCTTGGCATGAGAAATTTTGAGAACAAGAGTTACTAACTACTGCCACTATAGTGGAAATCACCGTGGCCAGATATATGAAATTGATGTAGATGTGAGCAAAATGTCCTCAAGTCAGTGGTTTTATAAGGATACAGAGTACAAGATATATATTGATATAATTAGGTGAAATAAACTTTAAATGGGATTATCTGGTATTATCTATAAGGATATTGAAGATGTTCCTGAGGAAAAAATACCAATTTGCTTTCACCTTATTGATATGAATAGTTTCTGGAGGAGACTTTCTAGAATACACTATTCAGCTAAAGTTATCAGTATTATGATATACACTTGGAAGAGGTGACCTGTATCCAGAAATTAATACTAATTCTTTTTGTTTGCTATGACAGGTGAACAATACAAAGACTTGTTTTGTATTTTTTGTTTTATATAAAAGCTAGATCAAATCTTTTAGACAGGGAACTAAATGTCTCAGGCAGAATTCAACTCACAGATGATCTAGCAAAAGTTTTAGACTTCCAGGTAGTTGTTTGCGGGGAAACAGGTAGTTGATGACAGTTGGGTTTAGTCCAGACAAGCTGCACGCAGAACTATCTAAGCGAAATGAGAAAAGTCCTGGGACAAAGACTGCAGCCACCACAGAGTCTCCCATCGCTGGGAATTAAATCATCCCCACTGTATCTCTTTACCTATCTTTGTAAAAGACAAAGCATGTTCTTCCTTAAATAAATGACACCACCTATGAGGCTCCAAACTATTTTAAGGCATTCAAGAATCTCAAAATAATAAATGTTAGAGTTAGCCATCAAAGTCGACAACATTGCTCTTATGCTTGTGATTCTGATTCAGTACGAGAATTTGCTGTGCACAGTCAGTTGAGACATTTAGCTCTGCCTGTGTGTCACCTGGTTCGTGTCTTACAGATCACAGGTACAGCACATAGTATCACGTGTGCATATATGTGTGTGTTAAAGCTCCCCCTCCATACAGTCATGTGTATATACACTTTGAAATTTTCCATAAATAGTCTATATTGGGTAGCATTCCTATTTCTATATAAACCTAGTACAATTGTGATCTTCATTAAAAGTGACATAAATTGTCTTTGTTACCTAGTGTTTTACAAGGACTAAAAGTCAAGAAGGATAAAGGTGCCAGATGGTAGGCGAATGGCCGACCCCACACTGGCACCAGAGGAAGCATGATTTAAATCTCTCTAGATGCTGCCATCAAGTGCCCTTGCTTTTCTGTTTATTGTGTAGCAGGCAGGTGCACTTATTACCTAAGAAAAGTTCTAAACTGGCCATAATAGATGAGAATGAATTCAGTTTCCACCATCCTTAGAAATCATATCTTTTTTTTTTTTTTAAGGTTGGAAATCATCTAAAATTATTTTGCTAAAGTTAGTTATAATGTTTGTCTGGGCTGTCTCAGAACAATGTAGACATTTTAGCATTTTAGGGTCACGCTACTTTTGTTAGAAAATCATCACATTTTTAATTAGCTGTTCGTTCTAAAGTAATTTGCTATATCAGGGGCAGAAGAGTAATATAGAATAGCTTTAGGATTCAACAGTGCATGATTTCCTCTCCTTATTCCAGAAAATTCCATTCAGTTAATTTGTTTCACATATCCATGAGGACCTGTTTGCCCACTAGTTTCAGTTAAAGATATACTATTGATATGAATGATCCAAAGTCAGTGTAACAAAATTTATTGTAATTATATCAGACTAAAAATTACCAGGTGTTAGGGTAACTAATTTTTAATATTCTACCTTAATCTAACAGCCTCTCATTTTTTTTTATTTTACATTAAAAAGTCATTTAAAGATGGTAAATATAAAAATCATGACTAAGTGGGGGACCTCCCTGGTGGTGCAAGTGGTTAAGCACCACACTGTGAAGCAATCCGCAGCCTCTGCAGCACGAGTTCCATCTCTGGCCGGCCAGGGAGCAACCCACATGGTGCAGCAGACCTCTCCTGTTTCGCCCGCTGCTCCCCTCAGCAATGGATTTCAGTCAGTCTGCCTGTTCTGCTCCCCACTCTGTCTCTGGTGAATCCTCTCAGCCCCCACATCTCTGGCCTGTACCGCAGCTCTTGTATGCATAAATAAACAAATCTTTAAAAAAATCATGACTAAGTAAAGGCAGCAAAAATAGGGTTTTCCCCTACAAAATATGGATACAATAATGATATGGAGACATAGCAATTTTAAGGGAAACTTGTAGTAGTATACAAATAGCACGTTTTCCTTAGCTTATCAAATAATATCCTTCTAATCTTAAAAGTATTACCCAATTACTTTATGTACTTAAAAATCCAAAGAATATTCATGAATATTTTACTTAATGGGGCTGTAATAAAAATAATTTAGAGGTTTACCAAACTTAGTAACATTTTACTGTAGAACCTAATTAATGTCAGTTTACTAGGCTCTGTTTTCAAGAGTCTTGAAAAAAAATTATGTGTAATTTAATTTTGTTTGTTTTAAGGCCAGAATTGACACACGAGCAGTGAACACTGAGAAAGTTATTAGAAAGGGATAAACAAGAAAGGAGTAATAGGAGAATAGCTTCTGTGCCCATGATACGTTGACACATAAAATAGATGTTAACCCAAAAATCACGCTGAGAAATGATCCTGTCAGCGGGTTTAACAGCTGCTTTTGTGCCTGGTTTTTGTGGGCGGTTTTCTGAGAGAAAATACTTTCCATGTTGTGATGCACCATACTTTCCAGAGGCTTTGCAGTGCTGATCTCATACGTGCCAGGAGACTCTGAGATTCTCAAATATTTCATCACTTCAAAGGCATTCTAAGGAATTAAAAAAAAAATTGCCTCAAAAATAAGTCTCTGGATTATTTACTTTGTTTCTGTTGCGTCTCTTCAGCTCTTTCTGGATTTTTGTGATTAGTTCCTTTATCATTAGTGTTGTGTGCAAAAATTTTCTCCCAGTAGGTGGGGTGTCTGTTTGTTTTGGTTACAGTCTCTTTTGCTGTATGGAAACTCTTTAATTAGATGTAGTCCCAGCTGTTTATCTTTGCCTTCACTATCACTCCTAGGTATTTACCCAGAGGACAGAGAATCATGAATTCAAAAGGGCACCTGCACCCCTATGTTTATAGCAGCACTATTCACAATAGCTAAGCTTTGGAAACAACCCAAATGCCCAAAAATAGATGACTGGATCAAGAAGAGGTGGTACAGATACACAATGGAATATTACTCAGCCATCAAAAAAGATAAAGTCATGCAATTCGCAGCAACATGGATGGAGCTGGAAGGCATCATGCTCAGCGAAATAAGCCAGAAAGAAAAAGAAAAATACCAGATGGTCTCACTCATAGCAGGAATTTAGAAAACCTAAATAAGAGACCAAGGAAAAGACTAATTATAATAAAGTAAAAATCAAAATCAACAAGCAACTATAAACCAGTGACACACTATGGGGGGAGAGAGGTGGGGTTAGCGTCAAAATAAAGGGGGTGGGAATTGTATGGGGACTATAACGAATATGAAAATGCATACACTGTACAAAAATGAAAAATGATGTAAAAATATATAGAATAAAATAAAAATAAATAAAATATATATAAGATCTTGCAAAAAAAAAAAAAAATCTCTGCAACTCTAATACCGAGAGGAGTTCTGAGAAACCAGGAAGCTTGCTGGCCTTCAGGTCACAGTGAGAGCTGCTGTGCCTCACAGCAGCCCACTCTGGCCAAATCCAGAATGATAATTCTTTGTGTCCTTTCATGAGTGCAAAGAGGAGAGGCCTCAGAGAAGAAAGCTAATATATCTCCAGGTCTTATAGACACACACATACACACACACACACACACACGGCAGCAAAGACCCCACATGGTCGGGAGGCAGAAAGCAGGAGAAGGGGGGAGTGTTCATTGGGTTTCCTCTGGAAATGTGAATAGGGTGCACAGTTTAGGACTGACTGAATAATTTGGGCATCTCTAAGCTGTAGAGGTGGCTCCTAGTTACCTGGGCAGGTTACTAAAGGTGGAGGGATGTTGTCTTCTGGGTTGTACGGCTGGATAGAGGAGGTCTGGATCTAGGCTGGTGTGTGTGCAGATCTAAGACGTGCTCCTCCTTTGTCCTTTGGGAATCTCTACTATTTGGCTAACCCCAGAGAGGAAGGCAGACTCTCCCCAGCCAGAAAGCAACAGAAAGGTGTGTTTTTTTTCCTAAGATGTCAAAAATACTAATATACTCTCTCTCTCTCTCTCTCTCTCTCTCTCTATATATATATATATATATATATATATATATATATATATATAGTTCAGTAATAACATGTACTTTGTGCCAAATTTTCAAGAAGAGAAAAGTAGTGAAAACACAAGTCACTGAACAGAGAAGAGCAAGCTGAGACGTGAAGAAGAAATATTAGCCAACTTGAGAGACAGAGAAGGCACAAGTCAACGAGGAAAGGGTAATGTCCAATAAGCCAAGGAAAATGTGTTTAAAAAGCAGCTGGTCAATAACAGTTAGCTTCAGAGAAATGTAAAAATGTAGGGATAGGAAAATTGTCATTGGTTAACCCCATAACCTTTAAAATCCAGCTGTTCGTTTTCTTTGGAAACTTTTGTTCAATACTCCTACAAACAAAAGATATAAACAAAATATCCCCATTCACCCAGTCTTGAGCAAACATTTCTATAGTCCACTGATAGTTGTTTTCAGCCAAAATGAAAATGATGAAAATGGGATTGCCTTGATGGCAACAGTGGCTCTTAGGCAAAGTGGAGACTTTTGTTCTGAATGGCTTGCTATTATCTTGCCTTCCAGCACCAGGAGTCCAGTGTAGCTAATGGCATCCTGTTTTCTCTGTTTTATTCTACTTTTTCCTGCTTCTTTTTGTCATGCCAGTAGTAGGGTTCCCAAAGGTGCTAAGCAGCCTGGAGAATTGCAAAATCAAAAAAGCAGTTCTACACACTAGGAGCTACGAGCTGTGGTTTGACCTGAGACAGAGAACAAACATGGAAATCACAAGTTATAATCACCTTAGAAAGTCTTAGAAAGTACATAACATCATTCCACTTTTAGATGCCTACAATGAAGTTAAACACAATGGTCACAGAAAGACTGGAAGTAATGGGTTGGTCATTATATTGTTTATTATAATAGTTATTACATTGCTTTTTTGATTTCCAAGTTTGCTTTATCCTTGTACAGTGTTTAACAGTGATATGGAGTGAAGGTGTATTCTTGTATACTGTAATTTTTGGCTATTCCATTATTTATACAATATCATTATGTTACACAATTATATTTCAGAAATGGAGCAAAATAGATTTAAGGGATATTCCCTTTCCAAACTCGCATGATCATCCAATACATCGTTCAGATATGTTACATTGGCAAATTACTTTATTTTGACCATTGTGGACATATCTATCTGTCATCTAAATTAAACATATTTAATTGGAAGTTTTAATTTAGAGAAAATCAACTTTATGAAACTGGAAGTTTGAACAGTATTATCAAAATAGAAGCTATGATTAATAGAGTAAATGTTCTGGCAACTATTACATTGAAAAGTGGTGGGTGGGGGTTATATTGAAATCCTGAAATTAAATAATGAATGTGTGTATCCGAAGACAGGTTTTGTATCCCTTGAAGGCAAGGCATATATTTTATTTATCTTGGCCTAAAACATGACATAGTATTTGGCTCAAAAAGAGAACCTAATAAATATTTGTGAAATTGATGGAATCATATGCTTCAACGAGAGGCAATCTATTTCATCTTCCTTAATTCTTCCACTGCCTAAAAGAACAAAGATTCTACTTGCAGGCAGATTCACTTGTTTTCCTTACCCTGAGTTTCCTATATACTTATTTTCTTACTTTTCCATCATGCCTAACCTCATTTACTCCATTCTTGCTTTTCTCACTTTTTTTTTTCATGCCTTTTACTATAAGGGTACTCAAGTGTTTAGAACTTGTGAAGACATAAATAATTTTTAAATATATCTATTTCAGCTGTATGTGTATCTGAAAAATCCATGTTACTGCTACATTGACAAAAAAATGACTTATCGCCTACAAGATTAAAAATCCTTGTGGTAACATATTAAAAATTATGTCTTGTTCCCATTTGATTTTCAATACACCCTTTTACAGGCTGCCCTTCAGGTTCACATTTGAACTGAATGTCACTGAATATATTTCAGCTTAGAATTCAGGTCTCTTTGGTGTTCTTGCCAACCTTACCTGCTTTTCCTCATTCATCAAATCCTGTTCTTTACATATTTTCTGATAATTTCCTTTTTTTAAAGCTTTATTTATTTATTCATACAAGAGCTGGGGTACAGGCCAGAGATGTGGTGGGTGAGAGGATTCACCAGAGACAGAGTGGGGAGCAGAACAGGCAGACTGACTGAAATACACTGCTTAGGGGAGCAGCGGGCAAGTCAGGAGGTCTGCTGTGCCATGTGGGTAGCTCCCTGGCCAGTCAGGAATCGAACACATGCTGCAGTGGCTGCGGATAGCTTCATAGGTTGCATCTTAACCCTTGTGCCACCAGGGAGGCCCTTTCTGACAATTTCTTAACCTCTCTGGGTGGCATAGCTGCCTGGCTTCCTTATCCTGTTCCTTCACTGTGGGTTGCATTTCCACTTGGGAATTACAAGCTTTAGACTTAGTTGTCAGAGCAGCGAGGCTGGACGAGTTTGTTCCCAGTGCTTGCAACATAGGCAGAGTCTGAGAAAACAGCTTTACTCCGAGGAAATGTAGTATTTTCACACTTTACAGAAGACTGAAAAAATATTTAAAATACTGATATTTTTAATTTATCAAAGATGCATTTCTTCTTATTCAACTCATTAAAAAGTATTTAGTCAGAGAATGGCAGGTTCATCCTTCTGTCATGTAACCTTTTGTGTCTTCTAATTAACAAAAATTGTGTACTACAGAGAAGTGGGTTTATCCAAGCAGCATCTTTTTTCTTTTAAAGATTTATTTATTTATGCATACAAGAGCTGGGGTACAGGCCAGAGATGAGGGGGGTGAGAGGATCCACCAAAGACAGACCAGGGAACAGAATAGGCAGATTGACCGAAATACTCTGCAGCGGGGAGCAGCGGGCAAATCAGGAGAGGTCTGCTGTGCCATGTGGGTTGCTCCCTGGCCAGCCCGGGGATGGAACTCGTGCTACAGAGGCTAAGGATCGCTTCATAGTGCGGTGCGTAATCCCTTGTGCCACCAGGGAGGGCCATAAGGTCCGGTCTTCTACTCTCAAAATCCCAACTTAATTTTGAGGTTTCTGCCTTTAATTCAGTGATTCCCCAACATCAGTCATCTTCCTTCACAGATGAAAGAGTCACACACACATGATGTGTGATTTTCCAGTGCTCAGAAATGAAAATAAATAAGTACATTGTCCTTGGTGACCACACCAGCAATCTCCATTAAAGAGGAAATCAAGTTATGTGAAGATTACTACTATCTTGAGGAATTAGGGAGTTTAGCAAATCTAATTGGGACTTCTTTAAAATCAATATAATTGTTATATTAACTACAAGCATGTTTACAAAATATTCATCTTCCTATTTTCAAACTTTGACAAATTGGTTCCCTTTTTTAGGAGAACTACTTTTTACTCTCACTATTTAAAAAGTCACAATAAAAAAATCTAAAATTTCATGCTGAATTTTCTCCAAGTCTTTCTTCTGTATTCTCTAGAGATACACACAAGGTAAATCTTATATAATCTTAACTTTTGTTTTATTCTATCTTCAGTTTTCCAGCAAATAAAAGCAAATTGAGGGGCCTCCCTGGTGACTCAGGGGTTAAGAGTCAGCACTATGAAGCAATCTATAGCTACTGCAGCATGAGTTAGATCTCCAGCCAGGGAGGTGATGCCCATGGCACAGCAGACCTCTCTTGTCTTGCCCGCTGCTCCCGTCAGCAGTGTATTTCAGTAGATCCACCTGTTCTGCTCCCCACTCTGTCTCTGGTGAATGTTCTCACCCCCCAACCCCATACTTCTGGCCTGTACCCCAGTTCTAGAATGCATAAATAAATAAATCTTTAGAAAAAGCAAATTGAAAACCAGAAAGCAATACCTGTTCAGCAGTGTAAAATAATAAATCTATGAAGTAAAAGAAGAAAATGCAGATGCTTCCAATTTGAAATATTGTGTTAAATAAAGTCATCAATTGTCCTTTGGCTCATTCAGAAAGATGTCCAACAGAGAGGGTTTGCTAGAGAGAGGATAATTAGCATTTGGGGAACAAGCACCCTAGCAATGCAACACACTTAGCATTTAGGGATAGGAGTAGATGTAAATGGAATGGAATTTCTGGGAAGATCACAGGTTATAGGAAGTAAATCTTACTAAGAGAATGAAAATGGGAGTAAATCATGAATTTGTTAAGACTTCTAAAGAGAAAATGTCCTCATCGAGGACTTCCCCAGAATGATGGAAACAGGTAACCACAAAAGCTTAGAAGGATTTCAGGACATGCAATGATGGGCCACAAAAAAAACAAAACAAACAAACAAACAAAAAAAAAAATGTGCTCAATTTTGAACAGTAAAATCTTATTTTGATAAGGTTCATCTGAATTTTAATTGATGTTCCTTGAATTTACAAGGTTTTTTTTTTTATGTACAGAAGTTTAGAAAAGACTGATTCTTGCTTCTGCTTCCTTTTTTCAAACTACTTACTTCAACATTCAGATCATAAAAAAATCCCTGAAACTATAAACTTACTTTTCATTTAACAAAGGGAGTTCATTTGACTCTCGGGAGGATCTCACAATGGACGCAACGAAGGGAGTCCTTGCTCATAGAAACTGTCCGTCTTAGGGTCTTTGACAGACTAACTTCAGGACCGCTCAGATCCCTACATAGAGAAGGAGGACAATTTGGATTACACGGCAAGATGAAAAGAATGAACTCAGGTAAGAAACAGACGAGCGATCATCAGGTAACCTACCCAAAATGCATGGAACAGCAAAGGAACCTAACAGGGACTTGACATTGTGTACCTTCCTGTGTGAAGGCTTTATGACTCGCATATGTGGCTTTTCCCATATTCATTTAAGCAACTTTCACCTGCCTGAGCTCCCATATTTCCAGCTTCTCACAAAAAAGTTCCCTTCTCAGGTCTCCAGTTTGAAAATTCAGGAGAGAGAGAGTGGATTTTGACAGCTGCGGTGTTTCTCCTTGCATCCTCCACCATGGCCCCTGAGAGGGGAAGAGTTCATGCCCGCAGGTAACCCGTGGAGGAAGCACAGGGGACCGATTGGTGTGTGTGAAAAGCATGGCTGGGTAGGGAGGAAACAAGAGGATGAGCCATTGTGGACCCATGCCAGTGAGCTCGTCTCCAAATGTCTATTACACGTTGCTTTTCTTCCTGACCACATGCAGGTTCCTGAGGTCAGCTCAGCTCAGCAGCTATCTTTTTATGGAATCGATACTTTCTTTGAATTCTTCTCCCCTCCTAGCTTATTTTCTTGTCTTCCTGATAATCTAGAAACAAGTGCTTTTATGATTGGGGGTTTAACTTGTGATTTGTGTGGGTACTGATGAAATGTGATTGTCTTCAAGAGGCAAACCATGAATAGTCATGAAGTACGTTAACATTTAAACTAGCCATCAATACCTCCGTTGCCACTCAGTGCTTCAGTGAAGCCTCTAAACAAGGAGTGTGCGGCATAACCAAAGACCAAACTGAGGCAGAGTCCCCATTCGGTACTTTTCCTCTTGGGGGCTGGTAATTGCAACTAAAATATTTAATCACCATAAACACACCTAGTTGCTTTGTATTTTTCTTGAATTTCCACTTGTCTTTTGCTCAGAATGATTCTCTGAAATCTCTCTATATCCCCTATATGAATCTGAGAGACCCACACTTTCTTCAGACTTTTCAAACCAATTTTTCACAATTTGTCATTTAACACTGAGCACTGCCCTTGGGCTATTTAGTTCCTACAGGGGAAAACTGTTGTCTAATTTATTCTAAAATAAGAAGCACCTGATGTTTGACACCACCTATGGCTGATACCTAAGGAGATATAGCTATGAAGATATTAGCGTTTGTAAGTTAGCAGAGCACAAATTCAGAATTGGAAATTATACCTGCTTCATATTGGCTCTGAAAATACTAATGCAAGCATCATTTTTCACTTAATAGACAGGGGGGAAACTAAAACTTATTACCTGGACAAATGCACAAAGAAATATATTTATGTTCAATGTAAATTTTACATTTTATAAATAACAAATTTGTCTCCCTACGGTTACCAGGACAATATATTTTCAGGTAATTCCTTTTTATTTCTAAGAGAGGTAACAATTGTAAAAATGTTGTTTGACCTTTGTTTCCATTAATAACACCTCTAACAATTCTCAAGTCCGTTGAAATCACAATAGCAAATGGAAGGAACAGGGAGATGCTGCCACTAATTCTCTGACTTACAAAAGCTGGTTGTCTACATTCTACATTATCTGTGCTCCTTATCTAGAGAATGGAAGAAAATTGCTAACCTGGAGTCCTCCCAAAGAAAACTTCCCATTGTACAACAGCCCCTTGGGTCTGAAATAGTACCAAAGTAAAACTGAACTAAGAACATGAAGGCTTCCAGAATCAGGCACAGGTAAGCAAACTGTCTCATTAAGAATGTGTAGTAACCCCAGCAATTTGTCTATTGGCATGTGTCTATAATTAATCTTTTGCTTTGTAGGAGGAACATGCATTTTTTTAAAAATAAATATAAGCATAGGACATTTGAAATATAGTTGTATGACACTGTGATGCTGTTAAGGAGTTGGAGCAAGGAAGTAGGTAACATATGTTAGCTTGAACTACTAGAAAGAACACAATTACTAATTCCCTGAGCTAAGCAATATCCTTAACAACGATGTCAATGACCATATGGTCATCCCCTACCTGGTTAACTAATAACCAATGTAAATTACATTTTTCTTTGTGTGTGTGTGTGTGTGTGTGTGTGATTAGCTTAGAAAAAAAAAAAAAAAGTCCTGTGAGCCTAGAGTAATGAATCAAAATTCTAAATTTAAAAATTTATAAAGGAATCTATTCTATAAGTACACATATTATATGATGATGGTTAAAAAAAGGTAACCTATTGGACTTTCTGATAAGGGTAAGATTACATTCAGTTGGAGAGAATAGGGATTAATGACATTCCTTCCTGGGATGATTTTTTGAGAAAGTAAAGAATTCATATGATTTTATGGAGTAAAAAGTATAAGAACAATATAAGTAAATAGAGAAAGCAGTTCAGCAGTTGGAGAAAAGGCAGTGTGAGGAAGTTTTGCTGATAGAAAGAAAATGCTGGGAAATAATAGAAGAAAAAGTGGGAAAGGAAAGTGGAATTTCCCTCCCTTGGGGTTTGCCAGTCTTGCAGGAGGTTTAGAGCACACAGCCCGTATTGATGACACTTGGCTGTTCTTACTATAAGTTTTCTTTTACTTTTAGAATTTTGTTTTAATAACATGGCAGCCCTTTGTGACAATCATTGGGAAAATAAGCCACAATTAAAGAGCTAATTAAAACCAGGAAGTGTGACTTCTTTATTGTGATTATTCAACTTTTGGAAAAAGATATCACAAATACCACATAGAACTACAGTTGAATTCAACCTGGCAGGTACATATCATAATTTTAGATACAGAATATAGTAAACAGCTGTATTGTCTTCAGTGTAAGGCATATAGCAGAAAAGATTATTTTCAGTGATTTCCAATAAAAGATTATCCCCAACAATCTTTTCCAGTGCTTATTCCAATGAGTAACAGGAATGGCTTTTAAGAGATAAACCCTACAAACCATCCAAAATCTCTGCATATTTTCCCCTATGATGGAGTAAGGTCAGTGCAAATCCACCAAACAGATGTGTTTCAGAAAATTTGTTTTCCCAGTTTTCATGGCAAGACACATCTTAACCATTTTCTCTAATGTTAATTCTATTAATAAACCATAAGATTCATCAGCACTGTCATTTTCTGTCAAGACAACTGTCATCATTCTCCTCTGATGATGCCAGAAGAACGTCTAATGAGACCCAGGTCTCCCTGAGTTTTGCTCCTAATGTGATAGCAGGTTCTGAGCATGTCACTGAAAATGAAAAACGCTTGTTTTGTTGGGTTGGCTAGTTGTGCATACATATGTTTGTATTTGGCATTTCAGGAGAGCTTCAGAAAGGGCAAAAATTCCTACTTTCATCGTTCCAGGATAATAACTGAAGAATCAAATACCCACAGCAGGTCATTGTATTAAGCACTGAATAAATAATAATCGATAGATGTTAACTCAACATCTATCCATGTTCTGCTGTGCCAATATCTCAGTGTATCTTATATACTGTCCATTATTTTTATTAAACTACTCAGTGTTGTCTAGTTCTAAAACACACCTCCCTCCACATCTTTGAAAGTTTTACTTAAAGGAACAGGCTTCTCATTCCCACCCTCTACGCACACAAACATCAAGTTCCTCCTTTTCATATATAGTGATGATTTGATTCTTCACAAATTATTTTTTTAAGTCTGTTCACTTAGTCATGTCACATGCAATTACGGCGACAAGACGGTTCTCTGCAGATGTCAAGGGCCGGGTCTCTAAGCCATTGTGCGCCGTGTCTCACAGCGAGGAGTGGATATGTGCTTGATGAATGCATGACGGTCATGGCAACAACTGTTAGCAGAGGCTGGGGTCATTAATAATTCAGAAAAAACAGGAAAACTTGGAAAGCCTCACAGTTAATGGGAAATAAAATTCATATATTTTTTTATGGATCCCAAGTGAAGGGATCATTAGCATACTAAGGTTATAAAAGTCAGGGCCTATCCACATAACAAGGTAATAGCAGCATAAATAGAGAACTTCCTGAGGTTAATTTTGTAAGGACTAAAAGAAAGTCCTCCCTGAGACATCAGATTTTTCGATCCTAGCAGCATCGCTGAGTGACTAGGAAAACAAAGACCAGAAATGGACAAAAAGATGGGCCTCCCCTGATGGCGCAGCAGTTGAGCGCTGGGCTGCGAAGCTGCCCGCGGCCTGTGTAGCACCAGTTTGATCCCCGGCCGCAGGCGAGGTTCCCACATGGCGTGACGGATCTGCCTGCTCTGCTCCCTGCTCTGCCTCTGGTGAATTCTCTCACCCTCCAGCGCTTCTGAGTGTCCCCAGTGCTTGTATAAATAAATAAATAAATCTAAAAAAAAAAATCACTTACACCTTTTCCTGTAAATTTACCACTGGATTTTGAAATTTGGTTGCATTGCCAAGATTTTTAAAAACTTTAATCCCCAAAGCCAGCCTGATTTGAATATTTTCGCTAGGATTATATTTGGAAGATTCAGTAAGCTACTTGCTTACTCTTTGTCTTTGATGCAAGTGTAGAAGATTGTCTTTTCTTCTACTTCTGTTACTGCTCTTCCTTCTCTCCCTCCCCTCTTTCCTATGACTTTAAAAAAAGGTTTCTGTGGCAGTAGCAGTTTCACATTTTCTTCACAAGGGTTTTTATTCAGTTACGGACACAAAATTTGTTGATTTGTAACCCAAAGCTCAATGGCACACACCACCACCCTTTCTGGGTCCTCTCTGGCTCCTGGGCCCCTGGAGGGGTCCCCAGAGTGGTCCCCCCCAACATGGGGCATGTGGTACACCAGGAAGGTTCTAGATGCAGACTTGCTTCATGTATTTTCATGCTGGGACTCACTGGAAGGGCAGCAGCTACCCAGGAAGTTCTTCTCCAGATGAATAGCCAGAGCCAGTTACCTTGGGTACATTTAATTCTGTGCTTGGGTTTTATCCACGAATGTTGTACAGGTCAAAAAGCAGGGTGAGGTGGCCTGGTCGGCATCAAAGGAGGGGGAACTGTGCTCTGACCACAGGGAAAGGAAAGAGAGCGAGGACTTCATTCAAAACTTCTAGATTATTTTCAGCACGATGATTTTGCTCCACTCAAAGTCTTTCTTTTACTGGACTCAGCTTACGCACCAGATGACCAAGATATTTTATTGATATGGATTAATAAGCTCACTTTTAATATCTATTTATTGCAATGTCAGTCTATAAAAATACTAAAATTGTTTGATGGTGTCATCACTTTTTTACATTAACATTTGATAAGTGGCACACAGGATGCTAGGTGCTAAGTCCAGACCATGACAGAAAGTGAACAACAGGCCACGACAGATAGTGAAAAATAGAGAAATAGAGAAAAAAATAGATAAATAGAGAAAAAAATAGAGAAATAGAGAAAAGCTTGTTAATCACAGGTCCAGGAGGAAGGAAGCAGCATTCCTGAAGAGACCACATGGGGAGGTCAAGGCAAAGCGCAGAAAGAGTGAGAGGGCCAGGGCGTGTGACTTCAGCGTGTGACCTCAGCCTGGATGGTGAATTCCATCCAGAAGAGCGGGGTTTGCTAAGCTACACGGGGATATTATCCAGGGAGCACAAGGACACAGGGGCTGGGGGGCAGCAGGGACTGTGGACCGCAGGACCTTTGAATGGGAAAGTCGTACGGGGAACCTCTCTGTGCATGGTGCTGCGCTGCTCTCCATGCACGCACTGAACAGGGTTGGCGGGGGTGAGTGTCAGTTCGAGCTCGCTGCAGGCTCCTTTTCCAGACTAAAGAGATGCCAAGGCAGTGAGACCAGGGAGTCACTTAGCCAAATTCCCCACAGATGGACACAACTCGAAATCGGGAATCTGGTTCGGAGGCACCCAACACTGGAGAAAATCCTAATTCAGAATTTAAAATATACAATACGATCACATAGCAGGACAGAAGGAAAGAAGAAAAAGGAAAAAGAGAAACAAAGCTAGTTCAGCACTAAAACTGTCATCATTAATAAAGCATTAAAAAGAAGTCTGTGCGCATTGTGCTCAAGGAGAGGGAAGAAGCCTAATTCTGAGATTTTAAATGAAAGAAACACAGCCTACTAGTGGCTTGTTTAATTTGTTTTAAAAAGTTTAACATGTACAAACTATTTTTAAAAATGAAATCAAAATCATAAGTTTCTGGCACACCTGAAAATTTTAAAGGAAATCTGAGGTTCTACACCACAAAAGGTGAGTATTTTACTCTTTCTCAAGTTCAAAAATTTCTAGAAACATATTCAGAAGCAATGATTTGAACCCACATTCAGTTTTTCAACTTCTCAGGGAAATGCTTAACTTTGAAAATTAACTCTATTAAAGTGTGTGTGTGTGTGTGTGTGTGTGTGTGAGAGAGAGAGCGAGAGAGCGAAAGAGCACATTTGAATGGTGGTGATGTTGCAAAATGGGTAACACTGAGTTCAGACAATTCAGTTTCTTTCGATTAAACATGTTATCAAATTGTCTGACCCTAATTGCACTATTGGTCTGATGAAAAGTTGCTTATTTATACTGATGATAGGACAAAATATTTTAAATTATAACTGTCTCCCAAACAGTGGTTGTATGATACTTATAATCATATGTCATTAAAGAAGACCTGTCTCTTCTCCATCCATATAAAACTACCTGAGACAGGAATAGTCTGATATTAATGGATTATGGTTAAAATAAGGAAATACAGGATGTCATTTGCATTTGATAAAATTCCAAAAAATTATGTACAACTAGGAGTGGTGGTGACAAAAGGCATTATTCTGTTCAAAATAAGAGAATGTCTAGAATAGAACGAGATTTTTAAAATATCTGTTTATAAAATTTCTAGTATAATTCTCCCTTTGAGAAAATTTCTACTTCATAGCTATTTTGCCATTTGAACACCTGAGTAGCTGTTGCTTTGTTTTCTCCCGCTCATTCAAAGATCACCATTTGTTGGATTGCTTTTCAAATATATGTAGAACATGGTCATGTTGGCATAAATTGTTATTTTTGCCATGCAAAACTTACAAAATAACTTCAAACTATATTTTAGAAGAAAAGCAATCACCCAAAATAATTAAAATTTGTTTTTCCTGACTTTTGTTCTTACTAGATTTCATTAAATTATATCTAAATTTTGATAATCACAAGTGACATTAAGCCAAATTAGAGAAAAGAAATACGTCCTTGATACAACTGCCTCCTTTCATTTCACTGATCCATCAAGTATTATGATTTTGAGATGGTTTCAACAGAGCATTATTCATTAAACAAAAACTATTGAGTGAGTGAATACTTCGGGCCAGACCCAACATGAAGTACACGAAAGTAATGAATGCCTGCTCCTATCACAGAATACCAAAGACTGTGAAGCTTCTGGAATAGACATTCATTTCCCACAGTTGTTCAGGCTGAGCAGTTCACGATTAAGGTCGTTGGGTTCTGGTGCAATTCCTCTTCTTGTTTTGCAAATGGCCCACTGGGGACCTTTTGCCCGATTTGCTCAGAGCCACCTCCTTCCTGTGACCTCACATCATAGAGAGGAAGAAAGAAAATAAGAGACATTCATGTCTCTTCTTCTAAGGACATGAATCCCATCAGACTGAGGCCTGTCTCCATGACTACATCTAATCATCATAACCTCCACGCCCTGGTATTTGGATACCATCATATTGGAAGTTAGGGTTTCAATGTGTGAATTTTGGGGAGACAAAAAAATTCAGTTCACAGTAGTGGTATTCCCCAAGCTCCTTATTATTCTTTTGTTACTCTCAAAAATTAATCCCTTAAATATTTAAACATGCTCATTTTTATTATTTATCCATTCATGGCAAAGTGTATTGCTTGCATTCTTGATTCTGCTTTTTATTGATTCTGCTGACACAGTAAGTAGTTTGTTCATTTTTTGGTGATCTGTTGTTGTTCTGAGCTCATATTCCTTGAAATCTCATCTGCGGGAATTCTTGGGTGTCTGCTTTAAGAATAGTTAAGAACTGTTGCTGAGAGTATAGATATTTGTTTTACCATCCACTGTGTCATTACCTTGACCCCTTCCCATTTAGTTCTGGCTCTGAGATACTTCTTGTTTGAAGATTTTTTGAATTCCATAGGTTCTTGATTATGGGTTGTCTACAGGCGTAAGGTTGGCTGCTTGTGATTAAGATATCATACAACAGATTGTTCCCCTCCCGCTAGAGTTGAGATACACACAGCAAGTTTTCATACCACCCTCTTCAGATACATGTGCTGTCCAGGGCTCACTTTAGGTTTTACTTTCAGGAAGGAGCCCACTTTATGCAGTGACTCACCAAATGACTTCTCACATTTATAATTTATACAGTTTAAGATTATAATGTAATTTATGAGAAACATAACTTCGGTCATTTGCATGACCAAAATTGATTACTCACTATGTTTGGTCTCCACCCATAGTTTCTGGCTCAGAGCTAGTATAGCCTTGAAATCTAAGTGTTGAGATAGTTAATATCTCCCTTCTTGTTATGTTAATAAGGTGACTCTTGGGGAAGCAGCTGAGGGAGGGGGCTTGTTGCCAGGGGAACTACCTGTGATTAGAGAGTTAGAGCTTCCGTTTGGGAAGAGGGATTGAAGGTTGATTTCAATTGTGAGTGGCCAATGAATCATGCCTATGTAATGAAGCCTCCATAAAAATCCAAGAGGAGGGGTTTCTGGAGGGCTTGAGCACATGGAGATTTGGGGCTTACCTGCAGAGGGCATGGAAACTCCCATACCTTGCTCCATGCCTCTCTTCCATGTGTTTGCTCCTGAGTTATAGCATTTGTAATAAGACTTTCACCAAGTGAGTGAGTGGGTTTCCTGTGTTCTGTGTGAGACATTCTAGCAACTTAATACAACCTGAAAAGGGAGTCCTGGGAGCCTCCGACTTAAAGCCAGTGAGGCAGAAGCACAGATAGTAATAGGCATTTATGATGGGTGCCTGGAGTCTTGGTCAGCAGCCCAAAGAACAGCCTGGATTTGAGGCTGGCTTCTGAGGTGAGGGGTTCATTGGAAACTGAACCCTTCACCTATAGACTCGGGTGCTATCTCTAGGTAATGTGAGAATTGAATTGAATTGTGAACACCCTGTTGGTGTCTGAGAGAGGCCTGCTGGTGTGGGAAGCCTGCCCAAATTCCACATTGCAGTTGATCTGAGGACACCAACACTCACACACTAAGTGGGCCTTCAGCATTCATAACAAATGAAAGCTCTAGGGCACAAGTCTGTGGGTGACCCAAAAGAGTCATCAACTCCAGTACCCACTTAGTTCTCTGGGATTATTCTAATAGTCTTTTTTTGTTTTTTTTTCATTGATGATTTTCTATTATTTGTTGCTAACTTGGGATACTGAGTAAGTCATGTTTCCAGAAATGAAGGCTATTTCATTTTAGTTCTAAATAACTGAAAAATGAATTTCTCTCCCATTTCTTTCCTCAAGAAGAGATGTCATATGTCCATCATGCTAAATGGCTGTATTTTTAAACGTCTTTGGCTATGCAGCTTCTGATGTTAAAATATCACACCTAATTAAAAAAATTACAACCCCCTGTGTTTGTGTATCTGTCATTCTCTTTGAGTTTTGAGAATGAAGTGTTCTGGTTTTAGAAGTTGAAGCCAGATTTTATATCTCTACCTGTTCTCACTGGGAATCAGGGATTATTGCAGGAAAGGAGCTGAGCAGCTCCTGAATTCCTATGACGTTTTGAAAAAAATAAAAAATAAAAAGATATAGGAAGGAAATTAAGCTCCTAAAGGTAGAAAACTTCCTACGATCTCAACCCAATTCACACTCTGGAGTAGAATTTAATTTAACCTTTCATCAGTCCAGACAATACTAAACCAAAGCACAATACTAAATACAAAACACATTTCCCTTAGAAAACCTGTTCCATCAATAGCAATTGCTGTCTCAAAGTAGGAAGAAAATAGGAGTGAAGAGAGGGATGAAGAAAGGCAAGCTTGGGGAATAGGAAATGATATAAAGAAACCATGTTTTCTTCTTCAAAAATATAGGGGGCAATAATAAAAGTGCCACATGTGTGTGGTTTATATTTCAGTTATGTTATATTAAAAACCCCTCTCCTTAGGAGGTAAGCATATGTGCATAGGGACACTAATATAAAACACTAATAATAAAAGATGAAATGAATACATTTTAATGTTTTGCGAATGGCATGCTATATAAAAATCCTTGAACTGTGTGTAAGCAGATTTGATTCAAAGAAGTGATTGTGGAGATGAGCTTTTACTGCTAAAGGCTTACTATCCTAATTAAGTAATATGTCATATTAACATCCCTAGAGAGTAGTGTTATGCAAATTCCTACTGCATACTATTTACCTACATATCTGCCGATCTCTTTTCAAGAACTCTCATCTTGTATTGTAGAGAACAAAGAAAGCAAAACTGAAGAAAACTTTCCTTAATAGAAAGTGTTGCATTAGATAAACTTCCAAGGTAACTGTGGTCCAAAGTGGAGGGGTCTCAGGAGGGAAATTGGGCAGAATTCAGGCATGCTAGATGCTCTGGATCAAGAAGGAACAAAAACCACCAGGACAGAAGTCACAAGGAAATGCAAGGTATTCACTTCTAGTTCAGAGAGAGTCTAGTGGATGCGAACAATGCTCCTTGGAAAAAAGCTTTGTAAATTCTGAGATTGACTTCAGTTCAGAAAAAAACATTATACAGAATGTGCTATTGGACTCCGGAAACAATCTATGGAAGAATGTATCCGACACAGGTAGAAAAGAGAGGTGCAAGTGCCCTCTGGCTTGGCAAGGTGAGGGATATTCGCCAATATTATTCATCAGATTTCTAGTGGGTCATTATGCATCAGACCCTTTCAAATGCTGAGACAAGGAGACAGCAGAGATGTAGGCCATGCAAGCCTCCCAGAGGTTAAAGTCACTTTAAAAAGTGTGTACAGGAAACCAAATAATTAATAAATAGCTGTCTATTTGCCTATTAATCCATGCACGTGGAAAGAGAAGGCGGTTCCTGGACTGGAGGGAGGTAGGAGAGGGCTGACCCAGGGCCAGGGCCTCAGAGTTGCTCTCCAGGGTGCCGATACAGCTGTTGATGCCCTGTGTGTGCTGCACTAAGGGGTCAGGTCTAAAGAGGTGCAGCGAAGTTAACAGCTGGGGGCGGGGGAGCAAATATTGTTTAAAAATGAACAATGATGTAAAAAATAAAAAAAAATTAAAAAAGAATCTAAAAAAAGAACAATGCTATAAAATATACATAAATAAATCTAATATTCAAAGTGTACAACTAAAACGTGGCAAGGCTGAGATGTCCATTTGAGAGGTGGTGCTTGAAAAAAATCCCATCTGATATATTACACAAAGAGAAGGAGGCATTTTACTAATATCTGAGTCAGTGGAAACAGTTATTGCCACGTGTCTGATTTCGATGTTCTTAAATGCATAAGTTGGATTTATCTGTAAGTGTTCATGTGATATTAACTGACTCAGTGAGCAGTGCTGCAAACGTATCTTGGCCACAGAGGAGTCAGTTGGATGTGAGTTTTGTAATAGGACATTGAAAAGTATCCAAGAATGAGGGACTTCAGAGTAATCAAGAAATCTCTTTAAGATACAACTCAGCTGAGCAATTGTCAAAAACTAAAGAGGTATTTAAACTCTTCATCCATAGCCATAGAATTGAAGCCCAATTCATATACTACAATCTGCTGAGACGATTCTCTATCTATCTATCTATCATCCATCCATCCATCCATCCATCCATCCATCCATCCATCCAATGGAAATTTAAAAGACTCTATGCAAAAAATATTTGTATAGCAATTAAGCAGAGAATTATAAGATCAGGTTGGAACAAAGACATAGCTGATCCTGCCTTGACCCTGAAAGACTGACAAGGCAGAAATGGATAAGCAACAATGTGCTATCTGATAAAAAGGATCCCAGCAAACCCCAATGGACAGAAAGCCCCCAAAAGAAGCTGTGTGTGCCATAATCACCCTCTCTAGCCCTGGAGTCACACAACCAATTTTCAAACACATGCAGATTCAGGAAGTTTCTGTGTTGTCCTTCTGTTTCAATTTCCTCACAATCCAGCAAGTACAAAGTAATAATTTATGAAATGAACAATCTGAAATTAACAAAATTGATAACTATAATAAAACTCCAGGGCTGCTGTAGGGATGATTAAAACACCTAGAGAACACTGGGAGAGGCGGCTGGCACACAGCTAAGCTCTCCTTGCTGCTGTATTCACATGGTTAAATGGTATCAGAAGTCCCTACCCAGACCCCAACTCAAAACACGTACTTAATATAGTTAAATAGCAAGTTTCCACAACAGGTCAGTCCAATGATTTTCTAGGTGTTACTGATCAAATAATTTGCATGGCTTTCTGGAAAGGCATTTTAAAGCCTCTAGACACACCAGTAGGTTCGAGAGGTTAACTTGACTGCGAAATGACTCTCTTTGCTGTGAAGGGTACAGCAGCTAGTTTATCTGGCCAACCCGATGCCTCCTTTCTATTTCATCGCTGCAGGTGAATCTGCCAGGAAATTCATCTTGTCAAAAATAAAATAAAATAAAAAGCCCGATATCCAGTGAACACATCTGCTCATTTGCTCAACATACTGCTTTGTGACATGTTTAGATGGTGTTCATAGGTTTTCTATTGTTCCTTTTATTAGTTCCAGAACATGGGTCCTTAAACAATATTTGCTGCTTCTCAGAGTGGGAAATCCATACGCAGATGAAGAGAGCATACCTGGCACTCGTGTGTTACAAATACCCCTGCGGGAGACCAGGAAGCCTTCAGGGGTGAAGATGGGTCACGGTGCAGCACTGGGTGCCACGGTCTTAGGGAGACACATCAGAAGACCTTACTCCTCATCACTAGGCCTTGGCCCAAGGTGTCCTGCTGTCTGCGGTCAAGCTTGCACAGCTCGGCTCCAACACCTGCAGATGTGCTGGGGTACATTTTGGAGGCAATTCTTCAGCCCTCCCTGCTAGTGTGCAGCCTCTCCAGGCGCAGATGAGACAGCTGCGTCAGGCCTCCCCGTCAGCTGTTCTCCTCATTCTTCGTGCCCAGCAAAGTAATGTGGTGACAAACACTGCATTAGTGCCGGGGGTTGGCAGGGCGCCAGGACCATATTGTCTTGTCTCCAGTCGTTAAGTGTGGTGTGAGGAGGGCCCGAGATGCCCTTTTCAGTAAATGGCATCTGTGGTTGATCCAAACGTTGCAGTCCTATAGACGTGACTTGGAAGTGCTCGCCCTGCATAGTTCTCTAATTTACACTGGAACTTAAAGTGGTGTTGCCTCTGGTGTCAGCCTGTCAGCCCCCCAAAGACTGGCTCACCAGCTTTCTTCACCCCCGCCTCCTCCACCAAATTCACACGCAAGACGACGTCTGGTGGTCACTGTGGCTCAGCAGCCACCATAGCCCCATTCACGTGAGCTCCCTGCTGACTCAAGTGGGAAAAACACACAGAAGCATCAGGCAAACACTCCAAAGAAACCAGGATCACCATGAGCATCAAACAGGGCTGTCTTTACGTAGTAGGCCCTGGAAAGGTTTTCTTCACCAGGATTTATTTCAAGTAAGACTCTAAAGTTAACACCTCTTGTTTGGAATCCAGAAAAAGAATAGTGAGGGATTCTTTTCTTGTCAGAACAAATGGCCAATAATCCAGGGGCTTTATGACACTGTTTTCTATGTGAAGGCGCCTTTGGGGCCTGGTGATCAGTCTTGGTAAAAGTGCTCCTATCAGCATCTCAGGATTTAGACATCTGGGAGGGGGCACAGAGGGACCAAGTGAAGAGCTGAGTTAATACTTCTTTTCTGATGTGTTCACTAGGAAGAGGATGGAGAAAAATCTTTCTGGAAAAGAATCAGTAGCAATGTCAGGTAACACCTGTTAAGATTATCGTTAGGGAGGACCTGGCGGTGATACAAGTTAACAACCCTTGGCAGGATAAATAAAGGAGTGAAGACGGCACCCGGCCTACTTAGTGTTGATGAGGTGTTTTTCTTTGTGTATTTTAGTTGTTCTCATCTCTTATTCATACCACACTTTAAGCCTTATCATGCTCTGCCATTGCTTCTGTGTGTGTGTGTGTGTGTGTGTGTACATGCTCATTAGCAATCCATGTTTTCATGAAAATGAGCCTCAAGCACTGACCAAGGCACAGCCAGATCAAGTAAGTTGGTCCACAACACTTTGTTTAAAAAGATGTATTTATTTATGCATATAATAACTGGGGTACAGGCCAGAGATGTGGGGGGTGAGAGGATCCACCAGAGGCAGAGTGGGGAAGAGAACAGGTAGACTCAATGAAATACACTGCTGAGGGGAGCAGCGGGCGAGACAGGAGAGGTCTGCTGCGCCATGTGGGTTTCTCCCTGGCTGGCCGGGGATGGAACTCATGCTGCAGAGGCTGTGGATTGCTTCATAGAGTGGTGCTTAATCCCTTGCGCCACTGGGGAGGATGAATCCACGACACTTGAGGAGGACAGAGCCCCAGTTATTGTGACTCAGAATGTTCATCCAGAATGTGAAGAAGAAACAGTAGGAAACATATTTACCCTTAAGTGGACAGGGCATCAAGAAAATTGTTACTGTTCAATGAAACAGGTTAGTAACAAAGGTCAAGTGGAAATTTGCTTAATAAAGAGAACTAGAACTTTCTTTTGAACCACAATGTCCTTAAGAGATTAAAAAAGTAGAATTCCCTAAGAGGATTCATCCCTATGGCAAACAAGTCATCCTCACAGTAAAACAATAATTTATTTTTTCTAATCTGGATAATCTTGATCCCTATCTGTAAAATGGTAAAATAGCAAATCTAATGCAAATTTTGCAAGGATTACTTAGTGATAACAATGTAAGCCAAGCGAAAGAACAGCCCCAGGTGCATCTCAGGCCCTCAGTGACAGGTAATTAATGTTATTATTACTGTGACTATTTTCATTGTTTTTATATATCTGTTCAATGACATTTTCATTGGAATTGTTTGCTTCTAGAGACTGATGCATAAGGGGCTCTTCATCTATTTCAAAGATTAAGGAAAGTAAGAAGGAATCACTGAATTGATAAAACTGCAGTTAATACAATCATTTTGAGTCATTGTGTCTCATTCATAGACCTTTGTTTCTGGCAATTGATTTTGCAACACATTTTCCTGCCATTAATGGCAACTACACCCACTATGTATAAATAACACAAAGGTTAGACTAGATAAGAATCCATCTTTTCATCCTGGGATATATTTATGCTCCATTTTACATAGACTTGGAGGCTTAGTACCCTGAGTCTTTGAGATAATCCAAATATTTTCAGCACTAATGAGTAAACAATACTCAGGAATGAGAAAATGACATTTCCCTGCATCATTGTTATCATTTGCCACCTTTCTGGAGTTGCTATTTGCAAATTAAGGAAATTTAAGTAAATTTCTTTAATTCCCATATTTACAATTCTTTCCATTATATAATGGGGAGAATTATATATGTGTGTATGTATGTGTGTATACACACAATTAATCCATGTAATTTATATATGTATATGTATACATCTACACATGTGTAAGTGTATATGTATACATGTACATGTAAGTGTATATAGATGTACATATATAGAGAGGTCTATATGCACATTATCTATCTTTCTATCATCTATACATATATATATATATATATATATAAATCAAACATTTTTAGTCTGTGTCTAGGGGAAACAAGTCCATTGTCTAATTCAGAATCTGGAGTCCTTAAAGACAGCTTTTGCTGATCTGAAAAGTTCATCTTAAAAAAAAAAAAAATCTGTGGCTTCCTTGTCAGGAATGATGAAGGTTTTAGATTTCCTCTCAGGCTAATATCGCCCATTGGCAAGAAAAAGAAATTATGAGGCACATTTAGCAAGAGAGAATTTTACCATCTATGAAAAGATTAAGCTTAATTATGAATTCAATTTATAAAGTCTAGTGTCACCAGGAGATATTTCAGCTCTGAACTTTGAGGGTAGCAATATGCTTTAGTTCTAATTTAAAGTGACCAGAAACACTGCTGACAGAGGAAGGACGCTCTGCCACAGCCCATCAGTACAACTTGGCTGCTATTCTAATTTTTTTCACCTTTTCTTTCCTTGTAAAATCTTTATGACTCTCATTGTTCTAAAAGACTTTTATGCCCATCCTTATATGGCAAGAAGCCTTCCTGTAATTTTAACAACTGAAAAGAATAACTATTGCAAAGGATAAAAAAATGCTTATCTCAGAACTTTCCCCTGTCTATCTGGCCTCAGCTTGGAGACCTACTTTCTTTCTCCTTGGAGCCTCTTATGTCACATGAAATATCAAAGCCATTCTAAGGTGTCTAGGAGGAAACATGTTTAAATTATAGGATCCTGAGGCTGACAATCTACCAAGCCCCAGGATATTTCTTCTTAAAGATGCTTCAGTTCCCTCATAGCTTGTGCTTTCCAGAACCTTCTAGAAATAAAACCACCAGGGGAATGAGTGAGGGTGTTATCTTCTGCTTCCTTTTTCTTTCTACTCTGAATCATTTTCTATTCTTAAATCCTTTACAACTGAACTGATTTCTTTGGATGAACACTGAAATATTGCTGCATCTCAGATAAAGACAACATCTGCTTCTAGAGCAGTTGTGACGAGATTGGAACTGAAGCTCTCTTGCACACTCCTCTCCTTTTTCCTTTCTTTTTTAAATGTCAGGTCTTTGCATCTTTTCACCATGGTCCAAAAGCAAAACAGTCAGAAAAATAATCTCTTTTCATCTTAGAATCTAGTTTTTATCAGAGTGAACTTAGGGAAGAAATAACATTTTGCAGAAGGTTACAAATCCACTGAAAAAGGATAGCACAAGAAAATGAGTGGACTATCTCTTTCTCATTAACTGAATTCTTCCTTTCTTTCCTTTTGGGAGATGACTCTACAATATGCTATCCAGTCCATACCCAGCCTTCACCAAAAAAAATATCTTGGGAGTGAGAGCAGGTGTTACTAATAATTCTTCCAGGATCATACTGCATTTGTCAAGATGACCTAGCCTGGGTCCAGGAGGGTCGGTGGGGAAAGAGTATGGTCATCTGATTTTGAGAAATCACGTGGTTTTATGGTAAGAGTCACAGAACATTTTTTGCTTTTTGCTATGACAACAACAGAATACACTCTGGCTGTTGTTTGGATGTCATGACCCAGAGAGGACAGATCCTATAAGTGCACAAAGCACTCCTGACTGAGACTAACCAGACCTTCCGAGACTGTACACAAAACTCCTCCCAGCAGAAAGAAAATATTCAAGGAGTCACTGTGAATTCTTAATTTGTCCACATGAATTCTTCTCCAATAAGTTAATATGTATAGAAAAGAATTTTCTTGCCTGGAGAGAGGTCAGTTTTTTCAGTTTTATATTTGTAATATAGACTATACTTTTTCAAGGAGAATAAGGTAAATGATCATCTCAGTAATACTTCTCAAGTCCAGCTTGCCTTTCCTGAGGGAATTAAAAATACATGAGTATGCCCCATGAGCATATTATTCAAAGTGGTGATTCTCAAAGCATGCATTTTCTATTTCCTTACAAGTTACTTCTCTCCAGATTCAGCAGTAAAAGTTTAGCAAGAAAGTGTCTTTACCTATAAGTAACATTTGATATTATGAATAAAGAATTAACATTAAGCAAAGGGTTAACTATGAGTAAAGGAATACTTTAAGAAAATGTGGAAAGAAGGCTTTCCTCAACAAAATCTAACTGAAGTTATAAATGACCATCAGTACTACCCAGGACAGAAGTCACAGCAAACATTTTCAGAATATTCCACTGAAAGGCATATATTTATTAATTGTATGGCTCTATGCAAAAGTAAAATGAAAGTGGTGTTTTATATTTATGTTACATATATATATTTATACACACAGAGATATAGATATATATCTGTATCTGCAAATATTTTTTATTTGGAGACATTGCAGATAGAGTAATTGAAAAATAATTTGAAGAGAAGCAAAGGAGAGAGATAATAAGACACAACATTATCTTTGTATTGATTGTAAGTCATTGAGTCAGGTTTAATATTATGGTTGAATTATTAACACAGCTTATTTCATAGGAAAGGATAATTTATTATCCATTCTTTACTTCTAATAAACTTTACGAAATCCTGAGTTGAAAAGTCCCTTCCAGTATAATCTTGAACTTGTACTTAAGGTGAGATCCCTACTAGTTGATATTCTAGTTTTCAGTGGTTGACAAGGAGACCCTCCTCAAGAAGGATCCTTGACTATATGTCATTCCTTTGCAGCTGAGACACTCTGTTCTTATGGTAATTTCCCAAAATTTTCAGACCTCACTGATGTTGTATCATAATTTTCATTACTTTGTTTGGTTGAACTCTTGATGATGCAAAGGTGGACAATAAGAAATGGCCCCACAGTCACTGTCAACAAAAGGTAGTATGGTGAGGTGTTTTAATAGATCCTGTCATTGATAAGGATTAACTGGAAGATTCTTAAGATATTATCCTCTCTCATTGTAGGGGTGCTGTTTAAATTAGAGGTAGGAGAGTCCGGGAGAGGAAAATATAGTTCAAAAACTATGGTATTTAGGTCAGGACATCCATGATGTGTTTCTGAGTTTGACACATGGCAAGAATGGAATGGAGGTGAAAATTTTGAGAGCTACTGAAAAAGAAGAAGAAATAGTTAAAGACCTAATAGCTGTTGGTTGAAACATTATTTTGAAATGACCTAAGGCAAATTTATATGGTGAGAAATGAACAACTGGTAAAAGGGCCTTAAAAAACCCATATAAACAAAATGTAAAAGAATGGGTCGTTGTCCTCATCATCCTCATCTGTACATCTATTTATTAAATAATTTTTACTCTTCATGTACTTTTCAAATACAGTAATAATGTCTGTACATGCACCACTACATATGTTTGGACAAAGTTGGTGCATATTAGAAAGTAGGAGAAAAATCAGGATAGAATGAAAGTGGAAAAATTAAAAAAAAATTCAAGAAACCTCATAGCAGTTGTCATTAAAATAATACTCAACTGAATTAAATAGACTGAAAGCCATTTAATTTGGAAGGCAAGAGGTCACTGATTACTTTCAGAGAAAATATTTTGTATAGTATTAGGGAGTGATATTTCATTGGATTAGAGCAAAGAGAGCTCACTCAGCAAACAGAAAAGTGACTACATAAAAGAACCAACCACAAAAGGAATATCAGTAGGTTGTTAACCAGGGGAAATTGTAGAATTTCCTTCATTTTTGTTTTGCTTCTTTTATAAGTGGAAACAATCAAATTTAACTCATAGGGAAGGGAGGCCACAGTTGTGGGGGAGAAGGCAAGATGGAGGAGTCAGAAGTATGAGTGAGAAAGGTGTCAGACGAAAGGAATCAGAGAGAAGGAAGGCAAATTAACCTTTCCAAGTAAGGTGGTGGGATGTAGGCAATTGCTTAATCCTTACTGGAGAAATGAGTTAAAGACAGGCAGGACATGGCCCAGAGTAGGGGATGACGTAGGGATGGAAGTTACATCCCATCACATTTTTCTCTGTCACTGGGAGATGAGTCAAAATTTTTCCCTGTTCTGTTCCTTGAGTTGCCTTAAAGAGTTCAATTTCCTGATGTCTTCAATATAACCACATAGGATCAGCTGTGATTCCAGGGCTGGGACAGTTAGAAGACAAAAATCTGTATGGGTAGAGTAAATGTGCCCTTTCCAATCCCTTTGCCTACCTACAATAAATTGATGCCAACTTTCTAACAGTCATTCAACACCCATTGAATAACAGATATAACATGATTTTATTACTTGGGTTTATGAAAAGAAAAAAAAAAAAACAACAACAACAACAGATGAACTCAGCAGCCAAACAAATAACTAGCACATATTAAGAAAAATATTAAATAACTGCTTTCAAATTGAGAAACATATAAAATTGTTATGGGTCAAGGATAAAGAGCCATAATGTTATGACCCATTGGATTAGAAAAAAAGTTCAATGCTTGAATTTAGACAACATTCTTTTTAACCTCTTGATTCTATCGAGATGAATCTGATAGATAAGAAGGCTAAGGGTTATATAAAGCAAAATTTTCTCCCTCTTGGTCTCAGCATACAACAACTGAAACACCACAGGAAAGTTTAATCTCCAAGGACTCCAAAAGATATTGATGTCCATAAGGTTAATGATCCAAATCCCTGAGTAAAATGATGTAGCACATTGTAATTTTCTGGACTTAAAAGATAGGTCACAACTTGAAACTGATCATCTCAGTTTCAGCCCAGGTTCTGGGAAATATGCCTGGGTGGTAAATTTCTTTTAAAGTACTACAACAAGAAATACCAAATGAGATTTAAAAAAGAAAATTTTGCAAGGTAATAAAAATGTTTTATGATGGATCACTAGTATTAAATATAAGAAACCCAACATTCAGGAAACTACTCTACAGAGACCTGATCTAATTTTTCAAAATAATTTTGCATGAGATGCTCTTTGAGTTGGCGAACACCCAGCTATTGGAACATTTGATATCTCTGCTGTACAAGAAAGGTAGGATGCAAATGTGGAAATGCTTGCATTTATGTTACCAAGAGCAAACCAGAAGGCTGAACAACTTAATAATAGTGTTACATAAGGCTTGAAATTGTCTGATGGCTCTATGCTGTTAATAAATAGATGGGTTTTCAATTTGCTTGTGTAACATGCATAAAGGGTAATGTGAAATATCAGAGACAAGTAATCTGTCAACCGGTATTTTGAAGAGATTCTAAACCACCTCAATATGGCATGTGCTAAAAATTAGCCAGATTTTAGTTACTAACCTAAAAATAGTAGCAACTTTGACACAGTTGATAACACTTTAAACCTACACTCTAATACCCAGCACCAGCTGCCTCTCTTACTAGTAAATTTCTTTGTGAAAATATTCCCATTATGTGAGCATACTATAAGACTTAAAAAGGTCGTTGTTTTCAGGACTAGTGGTATGATGTAGTTAAGACTTCTGCTAAAAATATAAACTTGCATGTTCTTTTAAGAAGCAAATACAGTGGAAGAGAGATTTTTTTGTCCGGAAAAACAAAAACAAAAATTGAAATTTCCATTTACATTGTATTTCTTAAAATGGATAAATAAACCTTGCTGTTCATTAGGTGCTGCGTTTTTTATATTTGTTTTTTAAACTGTGATGAGTTTCAATTAGATAAAGAATACTGGAGAGATGAAACAGTCAAGAAAATTTTTAAAATAATGCAAGTTCTCATGTATAATACATATAAAAATAACTTTTAACATTTTAGTGATATTTGCAACTCAATTCTGTGAAAAAGAGAACAGATTAAGGTACATCCAAACAAGAGATTTGAAGAACTTCAGAGTATATGCTCAAGAACTTGGGGATTATTATCAAGAACTATTAGAGCAAAAATGCAATGTTACATAAATATTCCTAAATCTAAAACCAGTATCAAATCCTTATGCTTATGGCTCTTATGCCAACATTAAAAGGAAATTTTTCAAAGTATTTGTAAAACTATAACCAATAAAATTTCAATTCATGCCATGAATAGTATGTGATAGATGATAGTAATTTATAAATTAAATTTGTGATATTGGCTTCACTAGCAGTAAGATATAGTAAGTTTTTCTATATTGACTTGATCTTTTTAATTAAACATGGTAACCATTATTTGATTCACTATTTCTAGAACAATTGCATTTTTCTTTTTTAAAAAATGTTTAACTTATTTTATTTACACCAAAGAAATAAATCAATTATCCTTGAGATATTAACTTTAAAATATGTAAAGAGGCAGCTCTCCTGCCTCCTGTGCCTATACAGGTATCTCTCTTTTTCTTTCTCCTTCTAATAAATCTGTCCTTTTAAGATGTTTTAAAAAAACATTGTAAACATAAATCATTTATTGTAGATTTAATATGTTACTAATAACCTGGTAAGATATATACAATTAGCATCTCTGAACCTCATCTCCTCTGTCACTGCAGGGGTTGTTGTTTGTACTCATACCTGTTCAATTACGGGGGGATAGTGTGGAAGGCAGGGCCAGAGGTCAGATCATAGGAGAACATTTAAGCCACTTTGTGAATTTCAGAATTTATGTTGTTGGAAATGTGCTTTCAGCACGACTTTACCCTTTATAATTCAGAAGGTAGGGTTCAAAGGCACCCTACACGCAGGAATGCCAATAAACACTGGGTTTACTTGATGAGAACTGGAAAGCTCCTTTTAGTATAATGATGTCATAATGGAAGATTTTTGTTTCTTGGAAGACCAGAAAGTTCTGATCATTAGCTAAGAGTTTTAAACTATCAAACTTATTTTTTCTTTCTTTCTCACAAACCTACTTTGAAACATTATTAAAATTTGTTTGAAATGCTTAGCTTAGAATGCAAGCTATTTTTAATCTTTGGCTCAAATAGAAATGATAACAGGAGTGAGAAAATTATAATAGCCTAAAGTTCATAACATAATTTATATGCAACCAGAATGGCTAAAGAACTATTCTCCTATAAAAAGGTCTCAAGTCAAATGTTACTAAGTTTGAGCTATGTGCATTATCCTCATTTAGGTCACAACAGGGCAGCCAGAGGGAGGCAAGCTGGTGTGATTGAGCACAAGGCGGGCAGGCCCTGTGGCCCCTGGTGTGCCTACAAAGATGGAAAAGCCTGACTCCTCTTCCAAGAGCTTTGTTCTTTTAGAATACAGACATAAACAGAAAGATAGCATGTTGGATGCTATGGTAGAGAGAAGGAACAGAAGAGGGATTTCCATTTCACCTGGAGGTTTCCTGGTGATGGAAATGGGGACACCCAACATCTGTGGCATTCCCTGGGGCTGGGTGTGTCAGCAGAGAGAACACATGGTAATGAGCAGGTCTTGGTGAGCCACAGTCTTGGTTCTGTATCTTTCATCTTGAGGAAAGTATTTAAGTTCTGGTTTTTGGCTTCTTCAACTCTATACAGTTAAAGGATTCCTGGACTTAAACTCCATTCTATGACATAACGGGGTTTTGCAGAAGAGCACCCCATTGGTGATGGGGGGCTAGGAGGATGACAGCATGACACCAAGTGCCTCTTCACCCAGAGACAGTGCGCCGATGTTTGTTTAAATAACTGGCATTTACATACTTCAAAAAAAATTTCTGCTTTTAAAAATATAAAAATTTGATGATCATTTCACAACACTTATCGGTTATTTTCTTCCAGAGCTGAGATTCTGGATTCAAGGTTTTTGTTTGGTTGGTTTCTTGCATTTTTTGTTTCTTTTTCTTTAATGCCACTATAGTCCTGGTAGTAACAGGGCCCCCTAGTAAAATTTGTTTCCCATTTTCCTTTCATGAAGTAAATTCAACAGGAGCTTATCATGTTTCTAATAGCCAGTGAGAAATTTCTAAACTGAAGTTTCCCCATTTCGTGTGGAAAGACCATAGGCTGAAATGAAATGTATCACCTGGATGTCATCTGAGACCACAATATTTTAGATTTCTTGGCACCGTCTTACTCTTTTTCCTTTCTGTGTGTATGTGATCCTCCACCATGTGATCATTTCACTGTTCCTTAATAGTTATATACAAATGTAGGCCAGGGAAGAAAGCAGATATAGAACAAATAGGTATAATGTCATTTATTATTAGTAACTTTTCCTGAAAGTTAGAATGGAGAAAAGGTTAAAATCAGAAACTTAATAGAACTTCGGGTTATTTATCTTTCTCATTTGTTGGCGCCTTGTTACTATTCAGTGAGCTGAGCATGGGTAATTGAGAGTCTGCCATCAAATAAGGGTCTTTGAAATTACAGTTTTAAATATAAATGATTGTAAAGTCAAAGCATACACACACTACTAACTTGTAGTTCTAACAGATGGATTCGAAGATATTTTTACTTATTCAGGAATATGTCATTTCTTCTAATCAGCCACCATTTATTTAGTTGCTAGGCAATTGGGGATATGAAGAAATATAAAGTAAGAGAAATAGTATCTTGGCTTTGAGAATATTAAGAAGGAATGGGGGGGGGGGCCGGGAGGGGGGAGAGAGAGAAAAAAAGAGAGAGAGGCACAGAGAGAGGGTCCGTATGATCCTCTTATCTGTAATCATGAAAGTCCTTAACTTACAACAATTTTATTTGGTAGAAGGACTGATCAGGAACTGAACGACAGCAAATAGGTTAAAATAAGCAGTTAAGAACATGATACTCAGAAGTACTGATATTCCAGTCTCACATCTTTTGCTCTACTTAGTAATTTTTAAGTTCTCTGGCTTCCATTTGAAGATCATGTTTATGAATAATTACATGAAATGGATGCTTGAAAACCCTCCCATCTCTCCTTCCATTTCTCCTTCCTTCCTTCCTTCCATGATGTGTTAAGCATGTGTCCACCTTTGTTTTTCCCAGGCACTGGGGAAGACGGCTTTCTCTCTCAGCTGACTCCGTCTACTTCCTTTGTGGCTTCTTAACATAGCTATCAACCAATTATCATCTTACAGCAGCAAAGTTTATGCCTCATTGTTCTCAGCAGAATGCCAATAGGACAAAAACAAAGAAAATCATCCAGTCAAAAAATGGGCAGAAGAGCTAAAAAGGAACTTCTCCAAAGAGGAAATGAAAATGGCCACCAGGCATATGAAAAAATATTCAACATCACTTGCAATCAGGGAAATGCAAATCAAAACTACAATGAGAGACCATCTTACACCAGTGAGAATGGCACATATTAAAAAAACTAGCAACAACAAATGTTGGCGAGGGTGTGGAGAAAAAGGAACTCTTCTGCACTGCTGGTGGGAGTGCAAACTGGTCCAGCCACTACGGAAAGCTGTGTGGAGATTCCTCAACTAACCTACTAAACATAGAGCTTCCATATGATCCAGCAATTCCACTCCTAGGTATTTACCCAAAGGGCACAGAAACATTAATTCTAAACGGCACCTGCACCCCTATGTTTATAGCAGCACTATTTACAACAGCTAAGCCATGGAAGCAATCCAAATGCCCCAAAATAGATGACTGGATCAAGAAGATGTGGTACATATACACCATGGAATATTACTCAGAAATCAAAAAAGATAAACACATGCAACTTGCAGCAACATGGATGGAGCTGGAAGGGATCATGCTTAGCGAAATAAGCCAGAAAGAAAAAGAAAAATACCGGATGGTCTCACTCATAGCAGGAATCTAGAAAACTTAAATAAGGGACAAGGAAAAAGAATAACTATAAGAAAGAAAAAAATCAAAATCCACAAACAACTATGAACCAGAGACACACCATGGGGGGGGGGGACAGGGAAAGGAGGGACTGGGGTCAAAATAAGGGGGTTGTAATTGTATGGGGAATATAAAAATAAAATTTAAAAAAAGAATACCAATAGGAGGTTTATTTACAACATAATTTATTGCTGATGCATCATCAGTAGTGGGACCAAAGATAAGTTCATGAAGCAGTTACACTTCTGTTATTTAGTTTGTACAAAATTTGCAAATACTGCTCTTTGCAAAATTCTGTCTCCACAAGAGAGCCCTGGAGGTCTGGTCCCTATGACTGCCCTTCCTAAATTACTAAATTTGTAATATGTTCATGTAAGGAAATCTGTAAATACGGGTGGTCAGCCATCCCAGGATAAAGACTAGAGGCCCCTCCCTTGCCACGATCTGTTTCTGTTCTTCCCTCTAAGAGAAACAAGCTGCTTTGTTCTTCCCCCGCTGGTCCTCTGATCCTGTGATCCGCTGCCATCACACCCAGAGGTGCCAAATCTCTGGGCTCAGGGATCCCTCTGGTACTGCCTAAACCATTTCTTTAGTCTTTTCCTTTCAAGGTCCCAACTGTTGAAATTTAAAATGAAATTTAAAACTGCGCTTTGAAAACTCAAATTCCATTCTCTGTCATCTCTGTTTTCTAAGTCTTTTTTTTTTTCTTTCACTGCACTGACACTGGAAATTGTCATACAATTTAAACAATACTTCATAGGAATTTTGAGTCTTTCGTTCTCACTGTTGCTTTTATAAAAAAAGTTTAGCCAACACTTTTTTTGTGCGTGTGCTGTTGTCTGCAAGTGTAAAATAATAGCCCATTAAAGGATTTCTGTCTTTTGAAAAATAGGTTTTGTGTTGATAAAAAACACCATAAAACATCACAGTAATTTCCTACACTCTTCAAGTACTACTTCTCACCACAATAGAGAAGCGAAGCAATATTTATCTTTAAAGGTGAGTCTGTAGAGCTGTGAAGAGTATCCTCTCTTCTGAACAAATATAAGTGCAATAGAGCACACTGCTTTCCTTATAATCACAAGACATTTTTATCATGTATCCCTTCACCCAAAGTACTGTCACAAATGAGCTCTTTTATTGTTAGAGAAAAAAATTACAACTTGCATTGAAAGGAGAGTGGGGAAGTGGGGGAACTAAAGAGAAATAGGTCAGCATCACAGGCTTATCATAAGAGGAAATTAGCTTTCCATGTTCCTCGTCGAGTTCATGTATGTTCCCAGCCAGACTGTCAGAGCTCAGAGGACCTGAATCCATGGATATGAAATCCATCTACTTATTTTATATCATCTTTTTTCTGACTAAGAAATAGCATTTACTGACCATTCAGTCACTGAAAACCTGAATAATTACTAATTACAGGATCTCTGGTTTGAAGCAGGACACTTCATGTCTCCCTGCCTATATCTTCATGGGGATAATAGTTCTTGACTCAGAATTATAGCACCCTTGCAATGATTAAATCAAAGATGCATAAAATATATAAAACACGGATGACACTTTGTAAGCGCAAGTAAATATAATCTTATATTACAAAACTCATTTAATTTGCCCCAAAGCCTTACAAAGTAATTACTGTCTTCATCAATGTATCATATTTCCAGAGGCAGATATTAAAGCTCAGAGACGTATTTACCTTACAGCAGGGAGGCAGGAGAGTTAGCATTTAACTCCTACTTTGATTTGTTTCAAAGAGAAACACACTGACATCCTGTATCTGAGCAACATCATTTCCTGAACGGCTTCTATACATAAACCCTTGTCCTGTCTTAAGCACACATACGTGAAATCAAGTTTTAGTAGATTAAGTCCAAACTTGAGAGACAGCCAAAGCAGTTCAAATGCGGGCTTTGTCACTTACAGTGGAACTTTTGTTAATTAGTCACTCCGAGCCTTGACTTCTGTTCTTATTAATACCATGAATATTATAATTATTACCTTCCAATAATGATATTGTATATATTACATTGAGATAGCTCTTTGGTGCAGGGCACCTACAAGATGGGCTAAAATTAAATGAAAAATATTTAAGGTACTGACCATCAATGCAAAACCCATACTAAGTCTTTAAAGATGCAGCCTGAGCGACCCTGAGACTTTCTGCTCTTACGAGCTTAGACTCTAGATCTGAAGAGCAAAGTTAAGCTAATTACAGAATGGGCTTTGTGAATTCAGCTTTGATGAATGAGTGAAGGAGCATGCGATCCGAGTGATCAGGTCCAATTTGTTGACCTGATAACTGAGAAACAATAAGCAGTAAGGCAGGTAAACACAGGAACGGGAGGTTTCTATTAAGACATAGGCTAAAGTTGAAAGCTAATTTTAGGTCTAAAAGTAAGTGTAATTTCATCCTCTTTCCCGAGAAACTCAGCCAATAATTGAAGAACCATCTGTGGGAGGGAGAGCTCCCAACAGGGGAACACTCACATCCACTTCGGGACCCTCAGAGATATTGATTTACAATTGGAGTTACAGAAATTAGGAACTACCTAATAAGAACGACTTTGGGTTCTGGCACAAAAATATTCAGCCTGTAACTTCCAGAATAGGTCGATTTTGTTACTTCCCATTGCATGTCGATATAGATCTTCAGAATGGCCTCCCCCAACCCACCTGAAATAAGAAATAAAGCAAACTCCTTGTAGGTAAAGAGCAGTATTTTTCGTTATATGCAAGACACCTAATTCAATTCAATATCCGACAGTGGAGGCAAGAATATTGAATTTTAAAGAAGTTATTAATGGTTGACTTTAATATTAATGCCTACTAAAACAAAATAAGTGCTAGGAATGTTACAGCAATCTTATTCTGAATATTGAGCACGAGGGTTCTCACTAAAATGGAATAAATATAACATTTTCTAGTAGTTCCATGAATTATATCTATTCTGCTCTGTGATGGAATTATAGCATAAGCACTTAAGGAAGGAGTTACATTATTTGTCACTTTTAAAATTTTAATAAGTGTAATTTAATCAGACTGTGGAATGGCATACAAAGATTCTCCCTTGTTTTCTTTGTACACGATTACAGTTGAATGAAAGAGAATATAAATGATTTATAAGGGTTTGTAGCTTCAGTGACTGGCTATCTACATTACCATCATAAAAAATGACAAAAGAAGAAAATAACCACATTTATCGGACGATAGAGCCTTTTCTTGAGGTACTTGATTTCTTTATTATATTTAAAAGGAAATTTCTTTTTGCGATTTCTTGATTGAATAGTTATGCTTTTATAATGGTAAAATGTGATCCATAATACAGAAAAACTGTATCAAAAAGAAAATCAAGACATCATTGCTCAAAAAGAACCACTGCTAAAATTTGGAGTTAGTTTGGCAAGTTCCTATGAGCATTCAAATAGTAATAATCATCACATGTGAAAAAAGTATCATTTTCTAATGACAATAATGTCTTAGTTGGCTTTTTAGACAGTATTTTCGTGACATTTAGGCACAGCCATCTACTATGTAAAAGGGGACGTTACTTTGTGTTTGAAACTTGTGTACTGGCGTAGGATCCTTAAAACTGAAACGAACTTTGTCCACAGATAATTTTTTAATGACCCCTTTCATGTTAAGTGAGGAAACATTGGTTTACAACACTGTATATGATTTTGGGGCACAAGATCACATTCTTTAGGTGTATGTTACCACATCCCATCCTGCTAAGGCACCCATAATCCTCCACCAAAGTCCATTTTAAACAGATAACTTTAATTTACCCCATTTGCTGTTATCAACACAGGCGAGTAGGGAAGAATTATCCCAATAGGCTCTATTTTCGAGGACCAAAAATTCATTCTTAAGAATGAATGTCAAAAATGCTTTGTCTATAAATTGTAAATCACTGATAAGGAGAAAGGGTTAAGCTAGGTATCAAGGAAATTTCCACTTTGAGACAAACATCATTAATTTAAACAAAAAACATTGGTTCTCTACCCTGAGGATAACTAGGTAGGTATGGACATCTGAGAATGTTGCTTGTGGTTCTGTCACTATCAACTTTATTTTCTTTCCCTTAGGGGAATCAATCTTTTTTCCATGGTTAATAAGAACTTTGTAGATATTAGAGGATTTTAAAAATGTTTGTCCTCTTTCTGTAATTTATTTAAATTTATTTCTGAAAAATGCATTGGAAGAATGTTCTGACAAAAAAAGTCTTGAGGTTTATACTCAAAGATGTTTTATTTTTTAAAAAAATACATAGCAAAAATACACAGCAAGTTTATTGCCTAAATGTATTTTTTTATCACTTATCCTTAGAACACAAAAGTACATGCACACACAATATAGTTTGGAATGTTTTTCAGGAATTATTTTAGAGTTGCTAACTTTACCTAGCATTATCTGCCAAGCCTCAAAATCTCCTTTCTAAAAGATCCATCACCCATTATGAACAGTTAGACTCATCCTTTAGCTGTTCAATAGCAATTTAAGAGTAATTTAAAATTTAAGAAGTAATTATGAAGAAAAATTAAAATAGTGGTCTTCACATTACTCACTATATAAGTTAATTTTCAAAGCAAAAAAAAATATTTTTCATTGTAACAGTTTCTCTGACATAATTTCCTAATATAAAATGCATATAAAATATTAAAGCTAAAAGCTAAAGAAATGGTAATGGGAACTTTTGAGAATTTAAAGCTAATTATCATGATTAATTTAGCTTCACCTCAAAGCAATACCAGCATGTTCCAAATGTGGACACTACTATCACTCATATTTGGTCTTTGTTAAAAGTTAATATTTTGAGTATTAATCTTCTGAGTATCCTAAATTTCTATTGTGTTATTTTCAAAATGATGCATTTTGTAGGTGATTCTATTGTAAAGGAACAGCTTTATTCATGTGATTTATTTTTATATCCTAATTAACACAGGGTAGATACAAAGCTGACTTGCTATCTGGATGTGCATTTATTTATATATATAAATATTTTAAGATAACACTGTAAAGAAGGAATATCTTATATTCTAAGCAGTGGCATGCAGCAAAAGGATGTGAAACATAATTGCCTCTTACCATATCTACTAAAACATCTTGTGTATCACTGTGGACCTATTAGTTTTCAACTCACAGATGATAATAAGGTGAAATGCAGGACATATAGGAGACTAGGAAGATTTGAATTCTAATAGCATTTCTGAACTTAGATTTGTCATTAAGAAATAATGCAATTATATATCTCCTCCCTTTACATATTTTATAACAGAATTACCAAAATTAAATATATATGTCTATATACACATTCTTATACTGTACACAACTGCGTATTTATTACAAATTGAGTTTCTCATTAACAGCAATTTGTAATTGTCTCACAGTGTCATTTCGAAATACCCCCAAATAGATGAATGGATCAAAAAGTTGTGATCTATTTTTACAATAGAGTATTACTCAGCAATCAAAATAGAACAACTCATGCCATTTGTGCAACATGGACAGAGCTGGAAGGGATCATGGTACGTGAAATAAGTCAGAAGGAAAACGATGGTCTCATTTATATGTGGAATAGAGAGATACCAAACAAAAGGTCAAGAAAAAGTCAAAACTGCAAGCTGACCATGGAACTGAGGCATTCAGCAAGGAAGCAGATGACGGGTATGCAAAATAGGGGAGGGATGAACACGAGGGAGATGGTGATAGTTCACAGGTGACGTGGTGGTAGAAGAACTATGGGTACTACAACAATGTAAGAAAAAAATAATTAATTAATTAAAAAAAAGAAATACCTTCCTCAAACCATGCCCACCCCCACGCTTCCTAAGAAGGATAAACATGAGGTCCTGATGAGGCCTGGGCAGTGAATTTGTCATACCAGAATAACAGCAGTTATGGGGGAGATATGTTATTGCACAGTTTTAATTATATTAATGTGATAATCTCATCTACCTGTGTGTATAATTGTCTGCAGACTTGCATACATATTATACATAGCTTTCAAGACTACAGGGAATAAAAGAGTATAAAAAGACACTAACTCCAAAGTCCAAAGCAGATTACTTATGTTTATAACCTTGCACAAATATCACAAGAAAGTTAACAAAATACATAATTCTGAGCACTAACTCAGTGCCAACACTTTCCACATGTAATATCATTTAATCTTCACAATGAATTTATTAATTAGATTATCATAACTTTTAATTTTATTTGGCAGAGTGCAGGTGGTGGTGATTCATTTGTCTGTTATATTTTTGTTACCAGAGATGTTTTATTTTTATAGTAATTTGAGACATACATCATGGAAAAATAAGCCAATGACATGGGGACCAAATAGTCAATTTAAATTTACTGTGAATGAGGAGGCTGTACCTTTGAAATTCCCATACAAGGTGGAGGGAAGCAAAAATCTACCCCTCCAAAATATGTCTTTTTGGCAAAATTTCATTTCATGAGAGAGGCCCTGAAGTTTGGGTGGAAGTTATTTTTGAATAATTTTTTTGCCCATAAGCTTACATGAAGGCATCACCCAGGAGTACCTAATCCCCTTACTTCTTTTAAAAGGAGAAGGCAGAATTTAATCTGCATAAATTTGCATACCAAACTTCTGCACTGACCTTAACTTTCTCCCACCCAAAGTTATTCTGCATCAGCTCAGCTATTTAAGATGGCATCAAAGTCACCTGGGTGAACCACTCTGTCACAATGAGTCCCCCATATATGGGGAGGTATACATTATTAAATTTTCTCATATTGATCTGTCTGATTGTCTGGTGCTTGAGTGATTGTGTACTAGCACAGAAGAGCTGATAGAAGCATGGGAAGATTTCCTTTGCACTCCTGCAAGGGATAATTAGGTGTTCAAAAACCATTAATATTCTCACTACAGTTCCCAGTCTCTGAAATTGAAATATTATTTATATTTGAGAAATACGATTTTCATCTTGACTACTTTTTCTTCCCTAAGACTAAAATAATAAGAAAAAACAAAGGAAAGAAAAGTGGAAAAGAGAGACCTCTGTTTCTTAGGAAACAATGTTCTTGTCCCTTTCACCAAGGCACTAACTTAATTTTTATCTTGTAGACCAGAATCTAGAACTGCTAATCGTGAATAAGGAATTGGGTCAAGCAGGATACGTAAGCATGCCTGGCTGATACCCTGCAGATGGCCAGCTCAACCAGACACACCATGTGTGACCTCTCTGACTGGACTTGGTGCCCTGGAGTCCCTGCTTCCTGTGTGAGCTTGAGAGCTCTTTGTAGGGTGAATGCAAAAAATAAATTTAAAATATGGGCATCTTTGAAAATCACTGTGGAAAAGTGCAGATTTTTTTTTTTTTAATTTCCAGAGGTACATTGCCAATATCATCATGTCTTTCTTCCAAATAAATTTTCAGAACATGAAGTTTATAATACAAATTCCAGATGGATTTATAAATCCAAGAACAAAATCATACTGAAAATGTTTAAGACCTACAGAAAAACGTGCCTCAAATTCAAGCTTATATAGGACATTATAAATAAGAAAAAATTGAAATCAAAAATTCAAAGAATGACATATCAGACTATATCAAAATTAAGGTTGATTTCATTTGGCCACTGAAACACCAAATACAAAATAAAAAAGATAAATAATCAAATGTGAGAGGTTTGTCATTCATGAAACGCTGCTGTGAGTTTACTAAATTACTCCACCATATTGTCTTCACATCCATTTTGTTTGACCCGGGAGTCTGCTGACCTTGAACTGACCCCTGTCCCTCCCTGGAAAGCATGGCCTGGGGAACAGTTCCAAGAGTCACAAATGAATATGAAGTCTTCATGGGACTCCCCTGTAGACCCTGTAGATAAGCAGCCTCCTGCTGACCAGGGCATTCCCTTTTGTACATATTACTTAAGTTCCTCAATAAATATACTAAAACCCTAGCTCTTTATGGTTACAACTGATCAGTTAGCCCAGGGACTCCAAAGCACTGCACCACAAACCCCAATAAAGGCATTTGACCAGCTCCTGTGGTTATCTCTGCCTTGACCTCTGTGTCACCTTGAACTGAGCATGTAACTCCTCCAGGAACTGTGAGTAATAAAGTTCTTCACCCCCCCTTCCCTGAGCTCTACTAAATGAATGTTAATTTAGCAAAGTCATAACAAACACAGAGTTTTAATATCATTAATACCAAAATCATGCATATAACAATTAAAAAGACAAATTCCTTTATCTTAGGAAAATGCTTATTAGATAAAAATAAATCAAGATGGGAACAAACAATTCACAGAAAATAAAATACAATGATGAATTTAAAATGAGGGGGAGGGCACAATCTTAGTAGGTAGGCATTGTAATAAAAAAGAAAATGACAATGAAATGCCATTTTCAACATTTTAATAGTGTGAAGAAATGGGTATTATAATATGCTTCTAGTATTTTAAATTTTTACCAACCTTTAGAAAAGTGACATGGCCTTCTCAATTAAAAATAAAAGATGTTAATGCCTCTGAGACAGAAATCCCAAGGCATCTATCACATGGATATAAATATATCACCAAAGAAGAATATTTATGCAAAAAAGTTATGTAACATCCTTCCATAAAATAAAAGTAAATGTCAATCCATACAAAAATGTTTAAATAATTATGGTCCAGCTATACAATGAGATTTTATGTAGTTATGAAAATAATGTGTTACATTTGTATATGGGCACCTGGAAAGATATTCATGATAAATTATTAGCTGATATAAACAAGTTACCAGTTCATATGTAAAGTAAAAGACAATTTCTTTGTCAAAGTAGAATGATATTTATATAAACATAGAAAATATTATGAATGCCACTTTCAAACTCTTAAAGTTGTTGATCTTAGATTGATGGAATTGCAACAGTGTTTAATAGAGATTACTATTTTTCAGTCTTTTGAAATATTTGAATTTTATAAGGGATTATAATATAGTTAGTAGAAACTAAATCCATAAAGAATACATTTAATAAAAAAGAGGAACATAGGAAAAATCACATTTAAGCCAAAAAAATAAGGCAAAAACGATAGTAAGATAAATTCTGTACAAGCAGGTGAAGGCAGTGCCTGGCCTGGAGTCCTGGATAGGCTTTTAAGCACTGAGGAGATGCCATTTTCCATTTTGTTCCTTGATAAAGCCTTTGCATGTTATCGGGATGACAGACCCCCAGAGTATACTATTTACTTCTTCCCCAAATCTTGGATAGTAACATTTTAGTGATTAAGAGTAGTACTCAGTTGTTCAATGATGGCTCTATTCCTTAGGGCATTATTATTCCTGCTACTACTACTTCCGCTACCACTTCCATCTCCACTACTGCTATTGTTACAGTAAGTCCTCACTTAATGTTATTGATAGGTTCTTGGAATCTGTGACTTTAGGGGAAGAAATTTGTAATGAAAGCAGGTGCTTGAATAATGTCCTCTAGTTCAAATTCCATTGGACACTTTTTTCCCCCTCATCAGTGGACATTATAATAAATTGTCATTGAATGAATCAATCACTATCAAGGATCTGCTGCATCACTATTACTACTACAACTAGTACATCTACTAATAGCAATCATGATATTCACATCCCTGCGAGCCTGGTACTTGACACTGTATTATACTTTCTTCCTATTTTAACAGGCATTGTGTCCTCTAATCTTAAAAGCAATCCCCTTGGGTGGGTAGGATTTTGAAGCCCAATGTACAAATGAGAAGCACCCAATGAGAGAGGTTCTATAACTCACATCTGTTTATAGCTAGTGCATGTCAGAGTTAAGTTATGAGCTATGGGTCTCCTTGACTTCCAAGCTCATTGCTTTGGACACATACATTACTGAAAAAAAAATATATATAAATATAAGAACATATATCTTTCCCCATGGTTCTCAAGAAACCTAGCTTTATTTTAAATGGGAAACATGTTTCTAATTTATTTTGCAAAAATCGTTGCTCCCTATTTATAATCATTTCCCTTCTATAACCCCAAAGAAGCAAAGTACTTGGATAATGCCTGAACATGAAGCAAATGCAGGGGTAGCTTTTGATGTTGGGTCAACTTTTCTAATTTGCAGATCAAATTTCATTTGTAAAAGTTGCAGTATGTAGAGAAAAGATTTTTTTTTTTTTAATGAGAGGATTTTAACTAACAGTTTCTGCCTTAACAGATCCATAGGTCTGTCTAGCACTGGAGTCAATCACTGAGTCACTCTGAGGCATAGACATAGGTAACAGACAAATGTACTCTCTATGAAAACCTAACCAAAGAAAGCCTTTTTGTAGGAAGGACAAGGAAGCCTCCTGGAAAGAACAGCCCATAATATGGGACAGCCAAACAAAACACAGCTACCCTGGCACCTTGTCTTTTCACTCCTAGCTGTCTGTTACTAACCTTACCCCAGGTCCTAATATCAGACATGTTTGAGGTGAATGGGGTAGTATACACAGGGGTTATTGGGGGCATAAGTGTTGCCATTCCACTAGATGATTACAGTATATATATTTTTTGCCTAAAATAATAAAAGAGCTCCTTCCCTTTATCTCTGTGCTGGTACAAAGGACATCAACCCTCTGGGTACTTTTAGGTTGGCAAACAATCAAGTGTCATACAGATTGATAAAAGAAAAATCCCAAAATAAATTTAATGATAATGTGTGTGCTTCTTGGATAGATGGAAGAGATCCAGTGTGAATGATTCCCCATGTGGCTCCTGAAGTCACCTTAAACAGCTTAGCTAAGACAGAAGAAATTTAGGGCAGCAGAGAAAAGGTAGGTCATTTTGAGGGGTTACTAGGGAAGGCACCATAGGTAAAGGTATGCATATTAAGTTAATTAAGTTCTGTCTTCACCATTGAAAAGAGATCTGTGATTAGGTCTTTCATGTACAGGCTCTTATAGAAGTTTATATGTAAGTAACTTTTTCAAAAGTAGCCACCAACCAGCCTTCAGATCTCTGCTGTGAAATCGACCTTTTGCCAAAAGGACCTATTTTGGGGTAGCAGCTTTTTCCTTCTCTATACCTCAGACCACTACGTAGCCACAGTCTTAGGGGGATCCAAAGGCAGAGGCTCCCAATAGAGACCCTCTTAACAGAAGTCCTGGCACTCAGCAGAAATCTTTGTCCAGAGATAACAGATGTGCCCAGATGTGCTCAGGGTCTGAGGAGGGTGCAGTAGCCCCCCAGATGAGGTTCTGATGCCATGTGGCTGACTTGATTCCTATGAAATCTTCTGTCCAAGCACATTGGAAGTAGGCCTAAAGGAAGGCCTACTTCAGGGTAAGGTTAAGCCATGCAGGAAGGGGCAGGCACCAAGGATGTGTGGCTAATTTCAAGAAGAGTTACATTTCCACTTTCAGACATGGAACATGGAGAAATGGAAACAAAAGAATCCCTCACCCTTTCTTTTGCAGCCCTTCATCCCCAACTCTTTGCTTTACTTGTCTAGAAACCTGTCATTGCTGCCTTATTTCATTTTTTTATGATGATGACTCAGTAACAGAGAAATATCACAGCCACATGTGCAAATAGAGGACTTATTCAATACTTTGACAGGATTAATTATGGCCGGACATTAATTTTGAGCATTTTTGTCCCCTATTGATTCAACACAGAGTACTTTAAAAAGCTGATTTCTTTTCTTAATTTCCATAAGTAACAAGTGAAAAGTGACTTTTTTTCCACTAGGAAGAAAACAGCATAGCTAAACAACATATAGAATTAATAGTTAACAGTAAAACTCCATCAGAAATAATCTCCTCTGTACACATATTAGATTAGGGTAAGATAAATGGAAAACAACAAACATCTAAGAAATGCCATATGACCATTTAATCACCACAAATAAACTGTAGAGAACTTCCCTAGGAGAGAACTGCAGGAAAAAAAATGTGTTCCTTATGTAGATACAATGATCTTCAATAGGTTTTTAGAAGTAAAATATTTGGTGTAAAAGTGGTTAGTGGAGACATAACTCCATTGAAGCACAGCAGGGAGACCATTCAGACAATTTCCATTTGTCCTTAAGCTATTGTAGAGGAGCAAAAAATACACCACCCCAAAATAGGTCTTTCTGACAAAAGGTTGATTTCATGGGAGGGTTTTGAAGGTTGGATGGAAGTTGCTTTGGAGAAAGACATGTATATTTGAACTTTTCTCTATAAGGTTGTTTCCCTCTCTGTACTGGGAAGATGTAATCTCCTTACCTCTTTTCAATGGAGAAGGCAGACACATATCTGTATACCTTTGTCTTTTGTGCCTTCCTCATTAAACTCCATACCTGAGCTTCCTTACTCCCCATAATCTCCCTTGTCTTATCTAAGCTATATGAGATGATATCCAAGCCATAGAGAGAGTTATGGAGCAAAGCTTGGTCTCTCCCAACTATATAGTAAGTATACATATTATTATTATTATCATTATTATTATATTTTTTGTTTTAGTAACACCAACCTATCTGATGCTTCTTTGATGACTTGATAACCTACACTAACCCAGAGGGATGTGAGGTGATTTCTGTTCACCATTATCTTCTGGGTCCTTAAATAGAATTCTATCCCTATTTATATCCAGTAATTTTTTTTATTTTATTCTTATTTTAACATAATAGGACTGTTAATTAAAAAGAAAAAGACAACTTCACAAATATAGCTTCCTAGAAATAACATACTTAGAAGCACTTATGAATTCAGCAAACATCAGTCACCCAAAGGGTGGTATTACTCTGCCATCATATTTCCAGAAATAAAATATGGGAGCAGGAAAGGGGTTAAATTAATCAGTAAACATGTGAGTTTGAATTTCTTTTATGAGCTTTAAAATATGCAATGTTGTTAGCACTACAGTAGATTCTGGGATGTTAATAAGACAGGAATGATTTCATCTGAGTCTACAATGAGTTTAAGACTTATTTAAGAAGACAATGCAAAATGAGAAGAACAGCATAGAGAGCTGATAATAAGTATAAAGTACATGACATATTTTGATGTAAAAGGGGAAATAGAGAAAAGAATTACTCAGAGTCATATAAGTTTTGTCTTAAAAGGGACTGACAAAATGAACAAAGTATCTGAGGAATGACAGCACGATCTCTATCTAGACCTTCAGTTAGCGCGGATATAATGTGAACTAAGAACGATGCCCGGAAGGTAGCAGTTGTCCAGGTCCTCATATAAAGACTCTTGCCTCTTGTGCACTCTTTGTGAATATCTTAATGATTCAAACATGTTTTTTTTTTCTTTTTATCTAGTGGAAATTGCCATAAAATTCAAATTTAAAGAGATTTTCTGAGGTTCAAATGAGGTGATATGGAATCTCCCTATAAACAGGAAAGTATTTTATAAATCTCTGTGTCTTTTATTATCATTGGGCTCTAATACTAATAAATGTAATTATTTAAGTCAAAATTATTCTACAACCTCATCTTTGCTTTAACTTATTAACAATCTTATCTTTTATCATCAATCTATGGTATTTTCTTTTAAAATATTTTGTTTTAGTAATTTAATAACACGGTCCTTTTACTTTATCATGTGTCTGGCGTTAGGGTACAGAGGAAATTCTCCCAAACCTCTGGGTTCTTCTGGGTTGAGCGAGTAATCAAAACAAGCATCAATGACATTTAGCAAAGGAAAAAATCAAGTGAATAATGTGTGCATGGAGGTGCAGGGGAGTGAGAGAGAGTCCCAATGATGAGGCAGGCCCTGACTTTGGGCAGGAAGAAAGGGGTGTAAATCCCAATCTCAAGGTGGGGCTTGGACCCCCAAGGAGAGAGAAGGGGCCTGCACATGATTTCCTAGGACAAAACCTTACTGCTGGATGTATGCCCGGCCTGAGCTTGGTTTGTCCATAAAAGGCTTGTGTCTGGGTAATCTGTATAATCTGGGTAATCCGTGTTCTTTAATTAATGATAACAGTTTCTCCCTTGTCCTCCAGTTTCTCAATTAACTTTTGACTCAATTAACGTTTAACCCATGAGGGGATGGGTAACTTTGGGTATTTTATTGGGAAACTATTTTTCTTTCTTCTCTTTTCTCTCTATTCTATGAACACTGATTCTATTAAAGTTCTTTTCTATTAAATATCTTACACACTAAGAATATTTATTTTCTTCATATGGCGGATGGCACAAGCCATTCAGAGCATGCAAGTTTGGGGTCCCACAGGGTGGCCCTCAGTCTTCACATTAACACTAGTTCTTCCTCTACTTTGTTGGTTTCAGTTTCTTCTTCTTTTTTTGTTACATCAAAGACCCTATGTTTGCATTTCAGGTGGTGGGTGGTCAAACCTAGAACTGGAGAGAGAGGTTCTAGTCTGCTAACAGTTTTTTTTTTTTTTTTTTAAGATTTATTTATTTTATATAAGAACCAGGGTAGAGGCCACATGCGCAGGAGGGTGAGAGGATTCACCAGAGGCAGAGCAGGGAACAGAACAGGCAGACCGACAACATGCACTGCTGAGGGGAGCAGCAGGTGCAACAGGATAGGTCTGCCACGCCATATGGGACCCTCGCCAGCCGGCTGGGATCAAACCGGTACTGCAGAGGCTGCGGACAGCTTCACAGCGCTGCACTCAACCACCTGTGCCACCAGGGGAGGCCCGCCTCCTAACAGTTTTTAAACCATTTGCCTTATAAACTGTCCGTTGCATTCTGGGGAGATCAGTCCAAAACTGGGTTGTAAGCATTAAATGTAAATGTATTAGAGTTCTCCAGAGATACAGAACTGACAGATCTACATACCTACCTACCTACCATCTATTCATCCGTCTATCTCTACCCACCTAGCTTCCATCTATCAATCTATCTCATATCTATTTCGAGTTATAGCTATTTGTGTATATGTGTACAAGAATATGCATATGTACACATATATGTGAATATACATATATAAATATATATTGTATTTGCTATAAATATAAATTTATTTTTATAGAGGAGAGAGAAAAATTCAGGGGTCTGAGAAGACCCACTATCTACAGTCTGCAAGTTGGAGTCCCAGTGGTTTTTATTCAATTTCAGCTCAAAGGTCTGAGACCTTTGAGGGGTGTGGAAGATAAAATCTCAGTCCAAAGGCAGCTGAAGACTATGGGAGATATTTAGGTTTAATCAGTAAGGCAGGAAAAGGGGCAAATCATATGTTACTCTCACTCTTCTTTATATAGGTTCTCAAAGGATGGGTTGTACCCACTCATAGAAGAAGGGAAATCTGCTTTTCTCAGTCCAGGGTACCAAATGCTCATCTCACCTAGATACCACTTACAGACATGCCAAGATACAAACTTATCTGGATATTCTGGCCCACTCAAGTTGACACACTCTAATACAAATGTTTTTAATTGGAAATGATAATTAATAATTTAGTCCAATAACTACTGCAGATGGTCATTGATAGGTGCTGGAGCTAAGAAATTGGAGTGGGTGATGCTAGACCTGAACTTTGATTGGGATCCAGATTCTTGATGGTTTATCACTTGGGTTCTGAGTAGCCACTAAAGAGTAACCCGAGGATGCTCTATACTTGAAACCCATTGGTTCTTTCAAAATTTATGAGGGATTAATTGGTGAAAGTCTTTAGGAGCCATAACGACATGACAACAAAGGAATGGAGGGCCTCCCCTGGTGGCGCAGCAGTTGAACACTGGGCTATGAAGCTGCCCGTAGCCTCTGCAGCGCCGGTTTGATCCCCAGCTACCAGGCAGTGGTCCCACATGGCGTGCAGACCTGTCCTGCCACCCGCTGCTCCCCTCAGCAGTGTATTTTGGTACTTCTGCCTGTTCTGTTCCCCGCTCTGGCTCTGGTGAATTCTCTCACCATCCAGTGCTTCTGACTGTACCCTCTGCTTGTATAAATAAATAAATAAATCTTAAAGAAAAAAAAATTAAGTGATCAATTAAAAAAAACCACAAAGAATGGTGTAAAGAACAAATCCTCCCTGAGAGTACACTTAATCACGCTATTATGTGAATATCTCTGAACACAGAATACCGAAAAAAAATCAATGACTTTAACTAAAAATCTCTTAAAATTCAGGCAGAAAAATAGTCACTGTTTTACATTCCAAATGTCCCAGGAGGGTGGAGATCTGTCTTAGTTGGTCTGTTCTTCACCCTCATACCCCTGAATTGAGTATAATGCCAATCTAAAAATAGAACATTAGTAAATATCTCTTGAGATGTTAATGCATGACTTTATTTGCCCTTTGATCCTCTAAGCCGGATCAAATAAATAAAGAAGATGTTTTAAAAGCGCCAGATATATAACCTCTAACAAGACAAGTAGGCAACTACTCATCAGTAAGGAAGCGCTATGTGTATCCAAATACTATGGCGCCGTGGTGTAGCTGCATTTGCTCAACAATGTTAAATGACATGTGATTTCTTTCTCCACTTATCTTTCTCCACCATGCCAGTAGGAAATATGTTCTTGCTGCCTGGGAACTTCCTAGCAGAAAGTCATCTCCTTTTCTATTACAACTCCCCTCATCACAGAGTCTTATCCATTGAAGACACTCCTCTGAGCTATCCAAAGAGATGACAATATTTCAACTCATTCTATGCCACTATAGTGCCAAAACTAACAATATCTGTAATGGATTATATTACTTGTAAAGTTTACTTTGAAAAGGTCATGTGTATAATCATTGCCAAATGAACCCAATATGAATAAATGGTAGTCTCCCACCTAGCTCCAGATCAATATTCTTCCCACTGAGACTGCCTTAGGCACATTGAGTGACTAACAGAACAGAGACGGCATGGCTTTATTAGTAGGTTGTGGGAATGAAGCCTGTTTCTTCATGTATTTCTTCTCTAAAATCTGATCTTAATCACCACCGTCCCTCTGAATAGAGTACAGTGCCAGCCTAAAAATAATTTAATAAATGTTTCTGGAAAAGCAAATATTTCACACTACAGTTTTGAAATTATCTTCCCTTTCTTTGTTATTTAACCCATCTACCCCCAAACACAGCAGAACATACTCCTGAAGGCAACTCCCTGACACTTTGTAATTCACCCTTTCTCTGCCTCTGTGCAGCTTCTGATTTTGATGTGCAGGAGGGAATGGTGATCTCATACAAACGTTTTAGAACTAGAAGGTGGAGGTGTTAGTCCCAGTTCCTTCTGATAGAGGGAGATTGTCCTGGGAGAAAGGTCCAGGTCCTTACTGAAAACTGATTTGTTCCAAAACATACAGCTAAGAAAGATCTGAGCTGTATATATTTAAAAAAAAAAACTGCCCAGCCTCCAGCTTATTGACTTAAAACATGATTTTATCTTCACTTGTTTGAGTGCTGTCACATGTAGAGTAAAAGGTGAGAGAGAAAGCAGATGTCAGTTGATATCACTTGGCGGGTGATACCTGCTGGAATGGAATCAGTGCTGATGAACTCCTCCCGAGGGGCAACTAAAAATGCAATTCCTATAATCAGGCAAGACAGAATTTTTCATTCTTTCTCTAACCTTTATATTCCTTCCGATGTTTGGATAAAATGGAAGAAAATCAACAATTGCAAGCATTAACATAAGCAGGAGACTCTCTATATATCTCACAAACTAGAAAGTTTATACATTTTCATTGACTATTCGTGCTTCATGTGAGGAAGAATATAACCCACTTTCCTTTAAATTTGTACTATGCAAATTACAGTACGTAAATGCAAATTGAAACTCTAACCTGGGTTCCAGAGGACTCCGCATTCTTGGTTTCTGTCATCTGATCCCAGCTAACTTGTTTTGTATCCAAGATCATGGAGACTATTTCCATATAAGTCATTATCTTTTTTTTAAGGTTTATTTTTATTTATTTATGCATACAAGAACTGGGGTATAGGCCAGAGGTGGGAGGATGAAAGGATTCACCAGAAACATTATGGGGAGCAGAAGAGTAGATCTACTGAAATATACTATTGAGAGGTGCAGTGGGCAAGACAAGAGAGGTCTACTGTGTCATGTGTGTCAGCTCCATGACCAGGATTGGGATTGAACTCAAGCCACAGTGGCTGGCCATAGTTTGATAGCTCTGAGACTTAACCCCTGCACCACCAGGGGGGCCCATAGGTCATCTTTATATTACATTCCCTCAAACAGCTCTACCCATGTGTTTTCAAAAATATGAATAAATATGCAACTGTATATGCATAAAACAAATACAGATACAATCCACCTCTTCATTAACAACAGTCTGCGAGACAGTTATTTTTGACACTTGCCTTTGGAGCAAAGATAATATTAATGAAATATAGCACCCTCTTCTCTTCCCATAAACCATGCACCCTTTTTTCTCTGGAACTCTCAGCTCCCTTATGTATAGATATGAGAATTACATACAAAAATGTGAAAAGCTTTTATACTTAAAATAATGAACGCATACAAATCTAAAAATTATTATAGATAAAGCAAGCCATTTGGCTATTTTTTTTCCTCCACGGATTTTTAGAAAGGATGATAACCCAAAAAGTGTGTTGTTAAAGGATCAATTTATCAATTTGTCAATAATATTATTCTCGAATGACCATTGCTTCTCTTTCTCATAATACTCCTATTAATAATTTTATCACAGACTGTGTCTGTGTTTTGGTTCTAACAGAAAAACACAAACAAGCTTTGGTATTTTAAGAGTTTGAATGATCCTTGTTTTTCATCATCTGTAAGTACTGTTTTCTGAACTCTACATGCCTCTTGGCTTTCTCTAGAATTCTCCTACCTATGGAAAATCTAGGTAATTTGTAAAGAGAATTATCACTATTCCTACTCAAAAATGAAAAGGGGAAAATTAAAAACACTTAAATTTCTAAACAAATTTTTCTTGTTTTCCTTTCATGAACACTTAGGTATGAACTATTAGAAATATAGAAAAAAATCTATATTACTAAGAATTAATCAGTTGAATATTTTGAGAGATGAAGTAAATAGATGGAGGAATAGCAAAGAAAAACAAGAATAATTAAATGATACAAAACATTTCTATATGAAAACTATCACAGAAATGAAAGTGTATAGTACAAATTAAAAAAAAAAAAACAATTGAAAAATGCATCACTGATAGTCCAATGTCTTTAATATATAAAGGCTTTTAAGAAAAGCAAATATTCAATGTGAAATAATGAATGACTGCTAAGAAATAATTCATCTAAGAAAAGCAATCCCCACAAATTAAATATGAAGACCATCATCTTTGCTAGCAGTAAAATAAATGCTTGATAATATTAATTCAAAATATTTTTCCATGAAATTAACAAGATTAAAATAAAGGAAAAAGAAAACCAGAAAAAAATATCAAGAGAATGAGCAAAATAAATCACAAATGGTGGGTATATAAATTTCACAGAACATTTCTGAGGTGAGAACATAGCCAAGTTGTTCATTCATTCATTCAGCAGATATTTATTAAGCACTGAATACTTTGTGTCGGGCTCTTTCCTGTGTGCTGAGCTGTTGTAGGAAAGGAGATGTCATGAATTTAAGGAGCTAATATTACAAAATTAAGGAGCTAATATTGCAGTTTGAGAAGGCAGAAAATAGAGATGATTACCTGTCAGGGAACAGTAATGGTAAGAAGAAGTAGGAGCATGTACCTATATATACCTATATAAAGACATATATAAAAACATTGTGTGTGTGTGTATAAACTTTGTCATATACCTATCTGTAGACAAACATACTCTATATGGACTCTACTATTCACTTATATATAGGATTATATATATATATATATAATAATCTATAAAATATAATGTATGATATATATAATATATATGAGATAATCTGTAAAAGCTAAGCTACCAGTCATGTAACCTGATAAAACAACTGAGTTTTACTCTGAACAAGATGGGAAGCCAATGGTAGTTTTGAGCCAAGAAGTACCATGACTTAATTGAATTTTAGAAGGATTAAAAGGTTTTCATATGGGAAAGTTTGTTGGAGGTTATGAATCCCCTTAGAGTAGTGCTTTCTCCTGTATGGGAGCATTAATGCTCAAATGCATTGTTGCACATTGAATAGTGGTCCCCATAAATATATATCCACAGATCCTGTCAATATGACCTTAGGAGAAAAACAATATTTGCAGATGTAATTAAGTTGAAGATTTTGAGATCAGATGATCCTGGTTTATACAAATGGACCCTGTGTGTCCTCATAATAGGCCCAGAGAGGAGAGCCATGTGACTGTGGAGTGGCGAGTGGAGTTATGTCGTCTCAAGTAAGGGCTGCAGGTAGCCTCCAGAAGTTGAAAGAAACAAGGAAGACATTCACTAGCATCTTCTCGGGGAGTATGGCCCTTTCAACACCTTTTATTAGAAATGAGATACACGCAAACCTATTGTCAACAGAACAAAAGAGAATTCAGCTCAGCGAAGGAACAAATGAAACACACAATAACTTGGATAGAGATCATGGACATTTTGCTGAGTAAATATGTCAATCTCAAAAGGTTACATACCATAGGATTCCAGTTAGATAACAGTTTCAAAATGGCAAAATTAAAGAGGAAAACAGATTAGTTGTTGCCATGATTAGGTACCACAAGGTGATGAGAAATGGATATACCTATAAATAAGTGTATACAAGTATAGAGTATGTTAGCTGTAATGATAAAGAAGTAGCCTAAGAGAGATCTTTGTGGGGCCTCTCTGATGGTGCAGGTGGTTGAGCACAGTGCTGTGAAGCTGTCTGCAGCTCTGCAGCACGGGTTCAATCCAAGCTGGCTGGGGAGATACCCACATGGCATGGCAGACCTCTCCTGTCTCACCTGCTGCTCCCCTCAGCAGTGTATTTCAGTCAGTCTGCCTGTTCTGTTCCCCGCTCTGTCTCTAGTGAATCCTCTTGCCCTCCTGCACATCTGGCCTGCACCCCAGTTCTTGTATGTATAAAATAAATAAAATCTTTAAAAAGAAAGAGAGAGATCTTTGTGGGGACAAAATAGAGGCGGTAAATACATAGTGGGTTGTATCTTGATTGCAGCGGGGGATATACAAATGTACACAGGATATAAAATGGCACCGAATTATATACACCTATTGTAGCAACATTAATCTCTTGGTTTGGATACTTAGATGTCACTGAGGGAACCTGGGTGGAGGACACTCTTCAGTATTATTTTTGCAACTTCCTATGAATCTACTATAATTTTTAGAAAATATATTTTTAAATTATTATTAAAATGACTTCCACCTCTTTGGTCTATGTATCTCAAACTTTAAAAAGAGTATACAAATTACAAACAATTGATATTTTGAACAAATTTCTAGAGACATATTCCCATTTATGTACAAAAATATAGCTAGTAAATGACTCACTGCAGTTTTAGAAATGTTAGGAACAATCTGCAACAATAGAAGATTACTTCAATGACACACTGTTCACCTTTTAAAATGCTACTGTAAAAGAAATGTCTGCCACGTTGCATACAAACATGCATATAAATTACCTATTTGTGTTGGATAGTTTGTTTTTAAAATTTTCATTTTGATAGTTTTCTGATTTTTCAATATTCTATATTTTTATTATATAACTAACATGAAAAAACAGCCCTGAGGTTTTTCTTGCTGACGCTTTCTAGAGGGATGTTTAATCGTGTTTTCTAGGATGGAGTGTGACCTTATGCAAATAAGGGATCCATTTTCAGTTCTCATTAAAACTCTTCTTATACAGATAGAAGGCAGCCATGGGGGCGAGGAGGGGGGCGGTATTTATTGCATCCGACTAAACAACAAAAGCTGATATCCTCAAGCAGAAAAGGCCAGTATATAGGTTCAGAGACCACCAGCACTGAAGTCACTCTTCCCTGACTGGGTCAACAGATAAGAGTGAAGACTACTTTTGAGCAATAGCATGAACCAGACCAACACCTAGTAATACCAATCCTCAAAGATGTCTATATTCTGTTGTTTCTTAGATGATCTGAATGAGAACTTCATGGACCTCTCTTCAAGATTATTTGCACAGTCACAGTGATGAAAGGTGTTCCTTAAAAATGAGCTAGAGATTCACCTCGATTCATTATGTATCCTTGATGGTTCCTCCTCTATAATTAGATAGTATAAAGTTTTTACAGTGTTCATTAGAGTTTGTGGGTTTAAATATTTGGCCATATTCACCGGACACTTGCAGGTACAATTATTTATAGGTAACTAAGACCCTTCTTGACTAATTGGCTTGCATCTCTGATGTCCAAAGTCCAGTAAAGCAGTCAAGCAGTCACCTTACTACTCTTCACAGACCTGAGACATGCTCTTCCAAGACCTTCAGCAAGTACTGGAGCTCTAATGATAAACAACAGGACAGCAGGGATGAAAGTTGCTTTCTGTCCCTCTCTCTACAGTATGACAAGCTCTTTTTCCTGAGAGAGAAGAGAATGCATGCATCTAACAAGAAGTTAAATTGTCTTTAATACTTCCTATCAATCAGAATTAGGAAGAAGACTATCAGTTTAAATTGTGTCACATCCATACTTCAAAGGTTCTAATATGATAAGAAAAGATAATGGAAGCCATTTAAACCAAAGACAATAGGATGAGAATGTGGTTGTTTACATATAATAATGAGCACATTTAGAAGAGCAAGGGTTGTTACACGTTAATCAGATGTGACTTCCCTTAGAAGATGTTCTACTTTTGAACATAAGGGAGAAAAGCTATTACCATTTTTAGATTAAAATTGCTAGTTTCCTATTGTCAAAATGAAGGTATATGAAGATAAATGCATGTGACGAGAATTATAATTCTTGAATTTTGCATGACACCACCTTAATATGTAATGAAAAAGGAAGTATCTTTGATGCATAAAACACCGATTCATCAAAAAAAAATCATTTTGTTTCCAGGGCTACAATAAGTTTTTCATAAAAAGAAACTAAAATATTAGACAAGCAAGCAAAACTCTACAGTGACTATCATATCAATAAATGTAATGATAGGCTTGGGCTAAAGTCAGAAAATGAGGAAAATATAATAGCCAATGTATTAAGAGGAGGTATGTTTTTAGTTATATCATATATAATAGTTTTGCTAACTTAATGTGGGTGAGAAAAGATTTAAAATTGTATTTCTATAATATCGGCTTATCTAATTAAGCATTCCATGATAAAAGTCTACGGTAAGACCAAATTAAGAAGTTAAAAGATGACACAGGTCAAATACACTGGAAATTTCAAACATTGCTGTTGATTTTCTTTTTTATTATGAAACATCCAGCACAGAAAAACACTTATCCTATCAAATTAGATTAGCATTTACAAATGTTTTTAAAATTTTAGGAACTGAAAGCAGTTTTAAAAAAGACACCCTAGGGTAATTATATTTTTTTCCTTCTTGACTAATTTAAAGTCAATGTGACCTTTTCAAAGGTGGTGACATTTCTAATGTTCAGAGAAAGACTGAAGAAATAAAATTTATCTAACACAAAAACTTAGCACATCTGGCTGAAAATCCGTAAACTAATTTTTCTGGAAGCAGCGTGCCATATTCTGTTTATGGAGGTCGCTACACGATATGCTGCAGTGGGAGCGAATAGACAGTTTGTGTCGTGGATATCCATAAATTGGGGGCCCAGTTTTGTACAACTTTCTTGTGCTAGTTACTTATGCATTAAAGTCTAGCTGAAACAACATGAAACAAAACACACCTCAAAATAAACAAACAAAACCAAAATACTGTGGAGCTTTGTTCACTTGAATACTCATCTTGCTTCTGGCTAAATGACATATTCTGATCTCAGTTTTCTCATCTATTACACACAGGATATATAGGCGTGTGTGTATGCATGCGTGCATGTATGTATATGTGTGTGCATATGTGTGTGTGTATTATATAAACACCCAGTGTGTGCCAGGGATCTATGGGCTGCCCAAACAGCAGGACTCCTGGGCAGCTGGGCTGAGCAGGGCACCTCAGCATCACCGCAAAAAGATCTGGACTTTAACCGATTTGAGCTGCTCTAAACAATAGCTCCAATTATGGTTAAAGTTTATCAGAGAAAAAGCTGTTAAGTATGCAATATGAAAGTTTTCAAACGGAGTAATCTTGAGCCACTGAAAATTAGTGTAAATAGTATCTCTAGATGGATGTCGTTAGAGACTGAAATGCTTTATAGTAACTTTGCAATATCCCAGTGTAAAAAGGACTTCTCTCCTGCGTCTACTGCAGAGAATGAGTTGCTAGAATACAGCAGAGATGAGAGGCATCAAAAAGGTAGTAAGGGGGCCTTCCCGGTGGCGTAAGGGGTTAAGACGCAACCTATGAAGCTCACCACAGTCACTGCAGCATGAGTTCGAGCCCTGGCCAGGGAGATACCCACATGGCACCGCAGACCTCTCCTGACATGGCCGCTGTTCCCCTCAGCAGTGTATTTCAGTCAGTCTGCCTGTTCTGCTCCCTACTCTGTCTCTGGTGAATCCTCTCACCCCCCACACCTATGGCCTGTACCCCAGCTCTTGTATGCATAAATAAATCCTTAAAATAATGCTGTTTACCTCTGAATGGAGCGGACGAAAATGGAGGGATTAGCTAATTTGGCCAGATCGGGAGTAGCGTCATATAGAAAAACACACTTCGACAAGTATGAGAACTGAAAGCCAGGCAGTAAGCCCTTGACCTGGGTCAGATGAGATCATACTATCAGTCATACTATCAGTGTTTTCATCAGACACTTGGTGAAGAAGAGCTAGAGGCTTCTATCTCAAATGCTTCAGGATTTATATTTATGCTTAAATCAACTACATTACACATTGGAACTCTCACTAAAGAATGTGTGCTAACTATTTTGCAACGATTGTTTCTAATATTCATATAGCCTCAAATTAACGGTTTGGAGTAGCTGCATATTTTTTATATCCCACTAAAAGAAGTACTCTGGTATTTAGTACTTTGATGCTTTAGATAATTAGCACCATTGAATCATATTGTTTTTCTTAAAAATGTAATTCAATCTGAGTGTACCACTCTAACACTTTCCCTGACAAATGGTAAATGCCCATTACTAAACTTTTTTTTTTTTTTTCATTTAATGTATATTAGTTGTGGCATCTGGACATACAGGGAAAAATAAAAAAAAAAAAAACAAAGAAAATTCAACTCCTTTCAAAAGTTCTTGCTATATATATATATATATATATATATATTTTTTTTTTAAGATTTATTTATTTATGCATACAAAAGCTGGGGTGTAGGCCAGAGGTGTGGGGGTGAGAGCATTCACCAGAGACAGAGTGGGGAGCAGAACTGACTGAAATCTACTGCTGAGAGGAGCAGCGGGTGAGACAGGAAAGGACTGATGTGCCCTGTGAGTCAGCTCCCTGACCAGGTATCGAACTCTTGCTGCAGTGACTATTGATAGCTTCATAGTGCTGAGATTTAACCCCTTGTGCCACCAGGGAGGCCCTCTTGCTATATTAAAAAACAAAAACAAAAACAAAAACAAAACAAAAAAAAAAACCTGTATCTAATTTCTATAGTGTTGCATCTCTAACAGCTTCACAGATTTGGTTATTAATGAAGTTGCTTCCTTTGGTTTTTACCTTCTCACCGGAACTATCTTAGCTGAACATATGGCCAAGATTTCATAGTTGAGTGATAAATGACATTTGGTTTTCCACAGACATGGAAGTTTGTAGAACATTCATTTTCCTGAGATTTATTGACTCATTTATTCATATTACTGACTGGTTTCTACTGGGTGTTTTTTAGAGTGGGATGAAAGTGTTGCAAAGGTGAAATGATAGGGGACTGTGAGCAGAAAATCAACATGGAAATCTTCTATTTCAATTAGAGGAGCCAAACATTCTCTTGAGTTTTCACGTGTACTACAGGAAAACCTCCACTTGGCCTAGGAATGGAATCAGCGAACTTACTGGAGAAAAGGAAGCTGTGATCCACCATATTGTTTAGGAGGAAAGAGTCTGGGGGCAGAGGTGAGGTCATTTCTGGCAAGATAAATGTCATATGCAAAGGAATACATGGATGAGAGATATATTTGAGACAAAGAAAATAGTTGAAAATACTTGGTGTCAGGGACAATGACTGCAAAGGACAAAAAAAAAAAAAAAAAAGAATGGTCTGAGGGAGAAAATATGTGGTAAAAGGAATTATTTCCAAAAGGACAGAGACAGTAACATGTTTATGGGCGGAGTGAAAGGAACTTTCCTGAGAAGGGAAATAGGCTGTAGAAATTGCTGAGGAGAGATGGGGCCACTTGATGAAGCAAAATGCTAGAGAATAGACTGGCTCCTCAGAGGAAGTGGCCAGGAGGGAGAGATGGCTGCAGGCCAGTGAGGATAGAGTAGGTGGACTGAGATGCAAAGGGAGAGAATAGCCACAGGGCTGGAAAGAAAACAGATTTAAATGACATCACTGGGGAGGAATTGACAGTTTTTGTTACCAATGAGAAGTAGGATGAAGATAAGCACAGAGGCACAGGAGTTGTCAAGAATGACAACAGATTAATCGAAAGTGAAGGATGAAAAATTTCCAATGAAAGTAGTGTTTTAGCCTGTGTCAGCACACTGGCATTGATTAATATAGACCAACCACAGCCTTTGTTTCAGACATTCAACTTTTTCATAATAATTTCATTGAAAGTAAACTGAATGTCTATACAACTGTGGTGCATGGTTTTCTGGAAAGGTAACATGACAGACTTTTGACAGCAGTGAAAGCAGGTAGAAACTGATGTAGGTAGGGCCATGGGGGCATCTATGAAGCTAGCATCCAATTTGAGATGGCCGTATTACCTATATTTCCAAACTCCTCAATACAGTGTAACCTGATGTATGTGTATTCATTCTACACTCCAGAGGAGGTTAGCTAAAATTCCAAACACTTTAATCGGGAATCCATACTCTAGGTGTGGCTATTTAGCATTTGAAAGACCCTCCAGAGGTAGCACAACTTCCAATAGCTCTAGTTAAATCTTATTCCAGAAGTTTCCATTGGTGTAAAGAAGTAAGAAATTGTTTTCATTGATGAAAAGACAGATGAATGTATGAAGATGTTTAGGAAGTTTCAATAGGCATTGCTTCCCTTGCATGAAGATTAAGAATCCTGTTTAGGGGAACAAAAATCTACAATTCCCAAATATGTCTTTTTGGCAAAAGGTTTATTAAGATGGTGTATGAAGCCATAAAGGCAGTTACTTAACTGTGCTGGGTCTCTCCTGCACACATGGGAGATGTGTGTGCTATTACTATTTAATTTCTTTTTGTTTTTTCCTCTTCCCAATATGCCTGATGCTCATTTGATGATTTCATCAAATTTGACGATTTAGTCAAAATCAAAGCCTAGAAGGTCCCACGGGGGGTCAGGGAAGATATTCTTTGTAGCCAGACATCTGCAAACCCAGCAGCCTAAGGACCTGCTCAGAAGTGCTTCAGATCTAGAAATAAGTTGAACCTATAGCATTCTCAATCTGACCTAGTTAGAATCCTGATACTCCAAGGATCTAAAAGGAGGGGGTTGGGGAGAGGAAGAGAGAAAGACAAGAGAGAGCACTGGGCCCCACTAGATTTTCCATACTTTTATTAGAATTTACCAACTGACAGTGAGCATCAAGGAGAAAGGACATTTAAGGCATGAAAATGAAAGCACTTCACATTTTGAAACCTAAGAATTTGTAATTTTTGGAGAATTTCTCCCTATTTTCACTGTTTTATACTATAATTAAAGGGTGGATAAAATACTAATAAAAGGAGTTCTTACGATTAAAAGTAAATGGAAATACAGAATGTAATCAAAGACCATGTAAGAACTGTACTAATTAAAATGCAATTAACAATGTAAGAAAATGATACTTCCCTCATTGCTTTAAGAGATCCTAATGCTTGAAAGTAAAGAGGGAGAGAGTAGGATGAAAATACATATTTTGCTTCTTGTATGCTTGATGAAGCCATTTCTGTGTCACTGATAACAATGGCATAATGAAATTAAGTGGGAAAGCGGTTGTTGGACTGTCAGTGGATGAAAGACGGTGCTACTAAGTATACTAAGTAGAGCTATTAATAATACAAAGATGTGAATTCTAATGGTACCCCACAGATATTTGAGAAGATATTAAAAGTTCTTTACCATAATGAGGTAAAATGTAATTAATTAGTCCACAATGTACTGAACAATGTCATGGTATAAATAATTTTAATCAGTTGTCAAAGTAAAGTATTTTCATTCAAATTGTTATTCAAATTGTGCTGTTCATATTGAAACTTGGGCTCAGTAAAGGCTAAGAAGAGAAAGATAAAAATCTATTAAACCTCGCAAGGAGTTTTTTCTTTTCCTTTAAAAAAGGCCACTTAGACATGCCTTCAAATTAATAAACCTTGATTACAGTGTTTAACTAATCGTGATTTTAAAGTCCACAAACTCCAAATTCCCTTGCATAAAAATCCATTTTCTAAAAAATGTACTCAATTCAAAAATAGTAATTAAGTGCCTGTTATCTATCAGAAACTGTTCTTGGTGCATGGGAGACATGAATGAACAAATAAACAAAACCATCACCCCCTCAGAAAACCTATATTCTATTTCATTGGTGAGGGCTTTTTCAGTTACAAATAACTAAAAACTCAACCCAAATTGACTTAAGTTAAGAGTGTATGTTGACTGAAATACTGAAAAAGGAAGGGACAGGTAGGCACCCCCGGAGCTGGCTATTATTTCCCTCCATATATTTGAGCTCTGTACTTGCTGGCTGGACTCAGTCTCAAGCACCATATATTTGTATGGTACATAAAGATGAAGTAAGACACCCAGCTCAGTTAGCTGGACAACATTCAGAAGCAAGAGGTGTTCAGTTTTGTTATTTAAGGTACAACATGATTCAACAGAATACAGTGAGACATCACCAACTTGTCTTTTTTATATTTTTCTTCCTCAGCCCCATAAATACTGCCCAAAGATGCACCCTCAGGGAAACTTATTTGAGCTTTGCCTCCAATATCCTACTAAGTGAACTTTCATTAAATTGGTTCTTTCCAAATTAGCATTGTTAAATATCCATCTTACCCCAAACAATATATAAATTCAAAGCAACTCCCATCAAAGTTTCAATGGACTTCTTCAAAGGAATAAAGCAAACAGTAATCAATTTATATGGAATTGTAAAAGAGCCCTTTGAATTTTCCAAAGGGGTATCAAGGCATGGAAAGTTTAAATAACACAAAGAATCACAGAGATTCATGAATCTCCAAAGAGTCTGAGAAAATAATTTCGATTGTCAAAAGCAAGAAATAGATATTTGACTTAAGAGGTTTTAAAGATGAGTGGATGAAATCACAAATTAAGATGCAAAATTTTATTATTTTTTCAGAGGTTTATTGACTGTAAACATCTTTTTGCTTTTGAAGGAATTTGAGAAGCCAGTATTTGTAATTTTTTAAATGGACAGAATATTATAAGCTTTGATACATGCAGTATTTTTCACTTTTAAGCTTTTTACATTAATGTTCGTTGGCCTTCCCCCACCCAAATTAACAATGCTACTCAGAACCCCGGAATAATTTAAATTTTTTACTAATGGTTTCCTTTCTAAAAATCTAAACAAATTGAATTGTATAGATTCTTTCCCCAGAACATTGGTTGTTTTTTGGCATGAATTCCTCATACAAGTTTTCTTACATTTATCATTTTCCTTTTTAAGCTGAATAAAGAAAATGCATATATAAATCTTCAATTATCTGGATATCCCATTAATTGTGTTCTATTAATCAAAATTTTACCATGCTTCAGAATTTGAATCCATAAAATGCATTAGCGACAAAAGGGTGAGATAATTTCCACATGTTTTATCCTAAAGATGAGCAGATAAATTATCCAGGAAAAACTACACTGTCCCTACTTCTTTCTTTCCATCCCCCAATTTAAAATATATTCTACGCATGTGGATGAACAATGAATGAAATTATTAACAACTATTTGTATTATTTTTCTTTTGCTGACTAAACATTGCTACAGAGTGGTGGCTTAAAATAACACAAATTGACCAAAAAGATGTCATTGGGCTAAAACCAAGGTGTCAACAGGGTTTCATTCCTTTCTGGACACTAGAGGAGAATCTGTTTTCTTCCCTTGTACACTGGTTGCCTGCAGCCTGCATCATGGCCGCCTTCCATCTTCAAAGCCCACAATGTGAAGTACATTTCCTTATTGTATTCCCTCACACTGACCTACTGCTTTTCCCTTCCTCTAGTGAAGAGCCTGTGATTACATTTGGCCCACTCAGATAATTCGGGATAATTTCCCCATTTTAATGTCATCCAATATATACAACCTTAATCCCACTTTGCCCTGAAATTTAACATATTTAATGGTCTTAGGGTCCAAGATGTTGACATCTTTGTGAGATCATTTTGACTAATTGTGACTACTACATTTGACATCATATAGAATGCTCTAGAAAGCATAATCCCATCAAGCTCTCTGAGATGAAAAAATTCTACATCCTGATGTGCAATGTGGTGGTAAGACTGTGTCTGTAATGACAAAGAGGTCAACATGCACAAGCACATGTTTTTCAGTAATTGACCCTTTGTTCCAGTATCACTAGTTTTATAGTCATTTTTAAACCTTCTGTCCAAACTTCTCTTGACCAACTTACTCCTCTCTATTCGCAAACAAGCGCACTTTGTTCTCTGATCTGAAATCCATGTACTCTAAATTGCTGATGAGAATGAAAATGTTTCCTGAGGATATTATATTTTAATGGGAACTGAAGACCTAACAGAAGAGCCCATTATAACAATTGTAGCATTAACCTGTAGATTGAATAGAAATTTGGGAGAGGCAGAAGTATAATTCTAGTAAATTAAGTCATCTCTTTTTTTAAAACAATTTTCATATATAGTCTAACCTGATATTAGTATTATATTGTTATGAAATTAAAGCACAAAATAAGAACATTATTATTTATTTGGTAAATAAAATAGTGAATGTGGCAGAAGGTCATTACAAGAAGTTATTGCAGGGTTATAATATGATCATAAATCACCCAATTGTTAGGATTCACAGTGTGCATATTCATTTAAAATACAGACACATAAGTATTTATGTTCACATACCAACAGGTAGTTATTAAACTTTCAAAAGGTTATGATAAAAACAATCTATAAATAAAGTTAAATGTAAAAAAACTTACCACACAACATAGATTAATACTCTAATAGTTACTTAGTTTTAAATACTAATCTGTATGTACTGTCCGATGGAAATATAATGCAAGTCATATATGTAAATTATCCCAGATAATATGATTCCAGCCTGTAATCATTATAATAAATAGTAATCAAAAGTTTTATGTATTTTCAAACTAAGATTTTGAATTAGGGTTTTTAATCTGAGAGCATGTCTCAATTAGAATTGGCCACAATTGAAGTAATTTGTGGCTATGGTATGCATCACTCAGTATTAGACAAATGAAGGAAGCAATGGTGGAAATAAAAACACTCAATTTCAGGTAGCTTGCAATATAATGGAGTAAATTATGTATATATATATATAATTTAGACATATAAAATGAAGCATTATAACATTAAAACAAAAAGAAATTTGTGAAAATAAAAACTAAGAGACAAATTCCAATAAAAGGGATCATGCATGTTTTGTAAGTCAGACTCCAAGTTGAGTCATAGCATAAAATTATTTTTTTCTTCATAGAAGAAATTTCATATTCTTTGACAGTTAGGTCAAAAGTGATTATATTCAATCAATATAATTTGGTGAAAATGAGAGAAGTCACAATTACCTCTTTCATTCTTATCTCTTAGATAATACTAAGCATGTGATTTGGGCTGATTGAATTTTTGAGTACCTTCTCTGTGTATCTGTGATGCTTTGATCTAGCACATGTAGTTTATTATTGAATGCCATCTTGGTAATCAGAACTTGTTACTTTCTTCTATTATAAAACTGGCTTCCTGCTTCCATCCCTTACCATGTAACTATGGATTCTACCACTGGGAAGTAGAGTGTTTTTTTTTTTTTTCCTAATAATTTGAATCTTGGTTAGTCTTCATTTATTTTGGCCAGTGTTAAGGAAGTAACTATCCGTTTCCCAGCCAGACCTCAAGAAATGGAATGCTTCCACTCACTCACTCGATAGACTATCTCCATCATGGGACCAAGACAAATGAACCTGTTAGAGAACAAGACATGATGTGTACCAATCAAGGATCACCTACCAGTGGGCAGAAAACCAGGCTAGTACATCTGCTCTATTGACTCATAGGTTTGTGAACAAATGAGATGCTTATTATTCACCAAATACAGATTGTGATTATTATTCAACAATGCCCAGCAGCTATTCTGACCATGATTTCTTCTATTTCTCACCCAAAAGCTTTCAATAAGTATGCGGTGGTGACCCCTCTGGAGACACAAAAGATGAGAAATCTCTGAAGTAATTAACACTTGAACTTTTCTAATGCAGTACAATTATTTTTAGTCTGTTACCACAGTGACTTTTTATTTGCCATCTAAACAGCAAATAAACATGATGTTGTAACTTTTCATAATTTTTTTCTCTCCTACCAAAAAATAGACTCACATTTAGAAGAAATATGTTCTAGAATAGCTATTAATCCAATAATACCAACAAACTCAAAATTTCTTAATCAAAAAACACTTTGGAAAATATTGTTCTAAACTGATTAAGTACATAAAGCATTTATATTTATCTTATTAAATTATTCTGCTTGACTTTTTCTCTGAAGATAAAGTTGTACCTTCTATCTACTTAGCTTTCCAAAGCCTCCACTATACCCTTTTCAGTCCAGATAGAGTGAAAGAAAAATGAAAATATCAGTATATTATCAATAGTATAGGCTGTTCTCATCAGATCTTTTTTATTACTGTATTGATGCATAAATAATGCAATATTTTTTCACATAAAGTTGAAGAAGATTTGTAATTTCGAAATAAGGATTGCTGAAATATGTCTTATTTCTTAGGTATTAAGAAAAGAATAGACATATAGTAATATATATTCCTAAAGAAAAAAAGAACAGTTAATTTTAAAGATTCACTTGACTATTAGAAGAATTGTCTGGATTATGGTCCAAGCTCTTCCAGTATATATGTGACCTTGGGTTGTTTCCACTTTCTAGATTATCTCTTAAATCACTTTTAATTGCAAATGTTATTATTCTCCAGGGGCTCAGTATTACGATTCTAACAATTCCATGTCCATATTCATCCATTCTCCACTGGGTTATTCACCATTCTCTTGCCATGTAATTGACTTTCATATGCTATTAAGTAGATATGAAATAATGGTTTACTAAAACAATTGGTCACACACATTTGCCTCTATCTATCGTCTGGATCTGCCAGAAATCCTTTATCCTATTTTCTACTTGCAGAAATTCAAGCCTGCCTTCAAGGTTGAAGGAATTGGAATCTGCCCCAACCTGAACAAAGCAAAAACATGACATCAGATATAGGAATCCCATTTTAGGGAAGAAATTAATTTAAATGAAAGCAAATTAAAGTGGGGCCACGGACCCCCAGGTTGGGATCTTTCAGAGGCTGGGCCATGTCAATCACCTTGTCTTTGCTGGAATGAGAAGCTGGAGGATATTCAATGTTTGACCAGGGTCCTAAAACCCTTGCTTTTATACCTCCTCTCTTTCTTCCTCCTTCTTTCCCTACTTTATTAAAAGAAACTCTCAAGTGAGCCTAAAAATTTGTCCACGTACCATCCTAAAAGGCAGATTCCCTATATTAAATTTTCTTGTCATTCGCCATACATACAAATGAGCAATTTCTTGCAATTACAGTATGTTGTTACTCATCTAAATATAAATATTTACAACTGTCAAAAATTGTGAAACACTTATATAGTTAAGAGAAAGCATAAAGGCTGACTGCTGTGGGAAACTGTAATGGCTGGAGATTGTAATCATTGATAATTCCTTCAGATGTATTTACACTTCCTAAGACCTCTCTGAAGTTCCCTGTCCCTTTTTAGCGTCTGTGTCCCAATTTATAAATAAAACAAAGCCAAAAAAAATGTTTTGGGGATGGATATCATCATTCACCCCTTAATTTTGAAAACAAAAGTTTAAAAATAGGCTTGAAGGTATTTATTTGAAAATAAATTCTCACAGTTGTTAAACTTTTGAAATCACATATCACAAATGCTGATTCTTTATGTGATCTCCTATGGGTGCCTCTGTATGTTTGTTTCTTATTTTCATTATTATTTATCACTTACTATGTTTTGGTACTCCTTGGAGAATGTACAGGCAAATAGGACATTAATCCTTTTTCCTAGAAAAGAATACTCAAAAAATTCAACATGGCGGGGGGGCTCCCTGGTGGCCTACAGGTTAAGTCTCAGGACTGTCATTGCTAAGGTCTGAGTTTGATCCCTGGCCAGGGAGCTGACCCACATACGGAGCAGCAGACCTCTCCTGTCTCACCTGCAGCTTCCCATACCAGTACACTTCAGTGAATCTGCCTGTTCTACTTCCCAATCTGTGGGAAGATTGGGTCCTCTTACCCCACCCCCTGCAAATCTGACCTGCACCCTGGTTCTTCTCTGCAAATATGAATAAATAAATCTTTAAAATAAAACAAAATTCAACATGAGATGTATAATGGTGTATACGGAACAATCCAAGCAAGAGATGACATAGCTATTTGGAGGATTTGGCTTTGGTATACTAACGTGCTTATGTGTATGTATAGGGTTCCATTCAGATACTCCCTGGAGAGTGAGGCTGTATCATTTTTAGCTGTGGGATCTTGAGAGTATTTGCAATCTCTGTTGATATTTTTACAAATGCAAAATTGAAATAATATAATACAATGTGTACCTCATTGTGTGAATTAAACGGTCATATAGAATACAGAGGAGAAAACAGAAATAGAGAATAGAAGCATAGTAATATTATCTCTATAAATTCAGAATCATGGGCCTCCCCGGTGGCGCAGCGGTTGAGCGCTGGGTTGCGAAATTGCCCGCAGCCTCTGCAGCGCCAGTTCGATCCCCGGCTGCTCCCCGGCTACCGGAGGAAGGTCCCACATGGCGCGCAGACCTCTCCTGCCACCTGCTGCTCCCCTCAGCAGTGTACTTCGGTCCTTCTGCCTGCTCTGCTCCCTGCTCTGGCTCTGGTGAATTCTCTCACCCTCCTGCACTTCTGACTGTACCCAGTGCTTGTATAAATAAATAAATAAACAAACAAACAAATAAATAAATAAATCTTAAAAAAATTCAGAATCATGCCTTATATCTTACAGGTGCTTCATAAACTTGGTTGGATTAACAATATTAATTGTTTCAATGTAGAGAGATTAACGCATGATATCAAGATTTACCTGGTTCTGAGCCCGAAGGCCACAGACTCAATCACTGTGAGCCATACACAAGTCTTGTCTACTGTCAAAATATTCTGAGTTGCATTTTCTTTATTTTTAAAATGAGAGATATAATAATACCTGCCTCACGGCTCTGGGGAAGATTTAGGCAATCTTATTAATGCAGAACTCTGCATAATTCCTAATACAAAATACTATACTAAATGTATGGCAGTAAATATTATAATGATTTAATTAGATTTTCCAAGAATTGACCCATGTGCCCTTGCTGAATTTTGTGTTACATAATATGGAAGAACCGGCTGGTGCTATTTATTTTTATTATTATTTTTATTTCTCATCTAACCTGTATTTTTCACTTTTTGTTTTTAAAAATATGTAGCCTATAAATTGTGCCTTTTTGTTGCCAGGAGAGACATCAGTGGCACCCAAGCAAACCTGGGAAAGCAGTGGAGACTTCCACTCCCCGGGAGATCCTGAGGACCAACTCTCCTTACCAGTCTCCTGATTGTTCACCTTCCTTCAGCTTTGGCGGCTGGCGTCCCCAGGTAGTTCTAAGGAGTCTGAACCTGTCCCATCCTGGTTTATTTCTTGCTTCCCCCAAACCACCCACCACAATTTGTTCTCTCTCCTCAGAGCAAACTACCCATTCATCTCAGGTAAATATATACATACCGGTCTCTCTCTTACCAATACAGAAAATCAGAACTTTTACTTCCCTTCTCAGAAAACTGAGCATGTTTCAATAAGCAGGCTAGAAATGGAAAAGGCATGGCATTTTACATGAAATTTTGAAATTTAATTATCTTTTTTCAGTCAATTCCAAAGCAGGAGTCAGAGGGTCAGAATTTTGATGAAAGGAAAACTAGGTATCCCTTGCAGTAAAGAAATCTGTCGTTAAAAGTAGGTTTTGTGAAAATAAACCATGTTTGATTGGAAGTAAGTATTTAATTCATCTATCTAAAAGACAATTCTATTGAATAAAAACATATTTTAATTGTATGACATTCCATGTTTGTGACAATATTATCTCAAGCAAGAATTTAATTGTCTCCATGTATCCAAATAAAATACATTAGTTGACTTAAGTAAATTGCTTTTCTCGCTACAGAATGTCAGGCCAAGGTTATTAATGAAACAAGAAGTCTGGGGGAAGTGATAATATTAATGTAAAAGCAAATGCATTGATCTCTTCAACTTTTCACAAACGGAAAATCACTAAATCCTACTCATTCATCACTCTTGCATCAGTTTCCTTCTTTTTAAAATTTATCATTAAGTTCATTTGAAGAAAAGCAAAACCTTTCATCTGCAGTGATGTATTAGACTACCCATCCCTGTTAGGTTAAAAGCTCTACCTTCCCTCTCAAGGTATAAGATCATCAGACATTGTCTCTACTAAAGGGAATTATTTTTGCTTTCTTATTACCCTTATAACAGGGATAGTATTTTAATTTTAAACTCACTGTGATGAAAAGAATCTTTGTAATCTGGGATGGAAAATTAGCAAAAGTCCCCAGATAAGCCATGTGATGTGAACACAAGGCATCTATAACATGTAGTCATGCTACTGATATTAACACAGTCCCTGACTCAGCAATGCCCCCTAAATTAACACTGTGTGTGTCTGAAAAAAAGAAAAACAAACAAACAAACAAAAAAACAAATCACATTTCTGTCTGAATTAGCGAAAAGGATATATAGGGATTTAATGACCCTTGGCACCATAAAATTTTCACAAATTTATCCCAAAATTTAAAATGTATTCACACATTATATTAATACTTTAAAAAACATATAAATACAAACACCGTTAGAATTGAAAACATAGATCGAAATTTGGCTTAGGATGCCCTCTGACACTAAGGAGGTGATACCTAACTTTAACAGGCAGAAAGCAAGCAATATTGTTTCTAAACATTCCAGAAGAAATGTATCCGGAGATTTAGCTACCTTTGCTATCAAGAAATTCATAGTTATATCTCACCTACTCCTTGACAGTGTGCCTACTTTTTAATTCCCACTGAAGAATTAAAGCACAAGTTACTTCTATAAAACAAGGCCCCGTGTATTTGAAGACATCTATAAAATAATTCTCAGATTTCTTTTCTCCAGGTTATGGTTTCCCTTGCATGCTTGGTCATTAGAGGATCCTGCAGGGCTGATTATAAATAGACTCTCTCAGGTCTCTAACCATAGCTGAAAGAATCAATTTTCAGAATAAGAGCCTAATCATCTGAATTAAAAAAAACAACAACAACAACAACAAAAAACAACCAAACACTCCAAGTTTATCTAATGACTTAACATGTTTATAAACTTCTCAGTAAGAAATCTTTTTGGTCAATAAAGTAATCTCTAATAATAGCATAGGAAAATCTATTTGAAGGTATTGAACACAATGAAATTGTAAAAAAAACAAAAATTAGGATGGAATAAGGCCAAATATCTAAAGGAAAACAATCACCAAATGTAGGTTTTCTTTTGAAATACTCTTAAATTACCTAAGAAGCTCCATTTAAGAATTGAGATGTTAAAAAAAAAAATTGAGATGTTTCTGCATTATTTACTTTTATTAATTATTTTATTATTATAAAGTATGTGTATGTTATGGAAGTTTGAATATTTTTAATAAGACAGATAAGAAATAAAATTCAGCTACAACTCAAATTATTGACATCTTGGTTTGTAGTTTTCTACTTGAGTCAATGACTATGCATTTAAAAAAATGAGATATTTCTATATCTATAATTATAAATTCCGTTTTTAATTTAATAAAACATGTTCAACTTTTTCTTCATACTTTCATACCTTCAAATATTCTTTCAACTTAAAAATTTACTAGCTGTACATCCTTACCTATTAAGTTGATGAAAAAAATATTTAAAAATATCAAAATTTGTCATGTTTTTCTTGAGTTTTGTTTTGTTTTGTTTTTCTGAATAGTGTTTGCTCAATATTGCATAGCTAGCTCTTTTAATATATCAAGGACCATTTATTTGCTACATTTCCCTTGAAATTTCCAATTTGTCCTTAGAAATCTTATCTGGGCTTATTTTCAACAGCTTTTTATCAACATATCCATTTTCCACATACCCTTGGCCAATACTTAGTATTAAGATTTGTTTGTAGAGACACACTACAGTGGAGAGCGGGGGAGGTGAAGAGGGATTAGGGTCAGAATTAGGGGGGTGGGAATTGTATGGGGAATATAACCAAAATGAAAATGCATACATTGTGCAAAAATGAAAAATGATGTAAGACTTATATAAAATAAAATAATTTAATAAAAAAAGAAAAAAAATATTTACTTGTATAATTTTCCCCCTTTACATTTTATAAGTTGGAATGCCACGCAAAAACATGGAATATATAAATAAATTTGAAACATAATTTCTATGCTTCAGATAAGACTAAAAAGCAGGACAATTATCTATTTCTTTAGGATTTAAAAAAAGCATTCTACCATAAAATTAATGAGAATTATACATAAAAGAGTGTAATATATAAGAATATTGTTACATTTGGATTTATAGTAGGTAAGTTTTAGCCATTTAGTTCCCTTGTTTTTGTCATATTTGAAATTTTTTAGTATAATTATCAACATAGTAACAGCTTTTAACTTTTCCACTTTTCTAATTTGAGTACATAACGTTTTAATTTTTTTATAATGTGAAGTTCTTTATTTTCTTTTTTATTGAATTATAATTTGCAGGGGTTTTTCTATTATGACAACCTTAAAAAATACTGCTTGTACTTACCCATCAGTTCTTCTGAATTTTTGTTATTGCTTTTATACATAAAACTATAAATTCCCACTAAATATTATTTTGTTGGTTTTCCCATATTTTAGCATTTGGTATTTTCATTAAATTTTTAGTTATATAATTATGAAATATAAGAAATTATAAGAAAAATTATTTAGGACTGTCTGGTTGGCAACACCATCCAACTCTCTGAGTTGTAGACTCTGAGTAGGGTGTCAAAACCCCTTTTTCAGATGAACACATTTTCATAAAATGAAGTCTATTTTTGCCATGAAACTGTATTTATATAGATTTGCTCAATTGAACTATTTTTAAAAAGTTACTCTTTCCAGATGCAGTTTTTTATATGAACCTTAATTTCATTTTCTTTGGGGTTGTGCGTTCCTTCTTAGTTACATCTGCGTACATATTTTATAAGGAAATTGAGAAAAGTTTTATCCAAATTTACTATCCAGGTGACATTTTTAGTGTAAAAAAATTGCTGTTGTTTAAACAAATGTGAAGCCATCGTCCTTTTAATTTCTACCATCATTCCATGTTTTCCCAATAAGTAATAGTTTATAACTTGAGATAGCTGATTGATTATGTACTGTTTCAATTTAGCTGACTGACAAGTAGAATTCAGTATCATCAGTGTGTGTCAAAAGCTTAAGTTTTATCGTAATCAGAAGGTATTGCTTTTGAAGAACTATTAATAAATCATCTAATTCTTAAGTCTTCAATAAAGGCAGCTTTTGACTGTTCTATCTTTTTCTGATAGTTTTCCTTTAAGCTGTAGCTTTCCATCTTATAACTGAGATCTTTTTCCCCTTTCTTATCAATTTCTATTCCATTTGCTTCTGACCACTGCCTCTATATGAAGTCATTTTCAATCTATGTGTAGACATGTTGAGGACATTATTCTTATTTTCAGATGCCAAGATACTGACTTTTGATTGAAGGTCCAAGTCATAACAAGTCAGAAAACATTATGTACTATAATTTTCTTGGCTCAGAATCAAGTATGTTTTGCATAACAGCTCTATTCTAGCTACAAATATGTTAAAGCACTTTCTATTTAACTTTCTTAAATTAACTAAATCAATTTGATATCAGAATGTTTGTCCTCCATCAAAATGGTAGAAATTTTAGATGCATACAAAAGTCACCCAGACAGTCCTGGAGCAAAAGGGATCCACAGAAGTGAGGACACAATTGAAAATGATTCCTTTGCTAAAACTACCTGATAACTAGAGAGAGTGTATAGTCATCAAGCGACAAAATATTCAACAAACTTTCATTTAGCGGATGTGACAATTACCTGTAACATTGTTACGACATACTTTTGATTGTAAAAAAAAGTCTCATTTTAAATATTTGTAAAGCCAGTCAGTTGAAAGGTCATAGGATAAGTCACCCCCTCCATTAAATAGTCCATCTATATTTAGTTGAATGTCACTGTGTTGCATAATTCTCCTTCCATCACACAGAACTGAACCAACCCAACACCTACCAGATTATGGGTGCTGTGGTGGTGGGAGAACTGTGGTGACCACACCTGAGATAAGAAAGCTTATAGTGTGAAAAAAAGTAAACAAGGATGCAAAATAATGGTAGTTTAACAAATATATATATATATAATATATGTGCGTATATATATATATATATATATATATATATATATATATATATGTAAAAGAAATCTAAAGTGGTCTCCTTGAGCTAAAATGGAGGTGTCCACTAGGCTGTGTTTGTTTTGGAGACTCTAGAGGAGAATTTATGTGCTTACCTTTTTCTAGCTTCTTAAGGTTGCCCATCTTGCTTGGTTTCCTGGCCACTGCATCATCTTCACAGCCAGCAACACTGGGTTGAGTCCATTCAGGCTACCATCTTTCTGGTGGTGTAAAATGCAGTAAATTATCCAAGAGTAATTAAGACAAATGTATGAACAAGTGATGGTCACACAATGCAATAAGAGCTAGAAAGGATGTATCGACAAGGCACTTGCAGTAAATATCTACTGTTAGTTTAATTTTATTTATTTACATAAATAAGTCAATTCATTGATTCATTTGATTCCTTCAGTGGCATACCCTGTTTCAGACACCTGGAAAGTTCTTGATTAATTCATAAATGAGATGACAAAATCAATGATTATATTTTTTAAGTGAGAGCATCTAACATAACCATTGTTAAATGATTAGATGTTAGATGATTTTAAAGCAAGTGTTCTAGCCAGTGGTGTTTTTTTCCCTTCAAATAATAAATTTGAAAGCAAATTGTTTATGTGATAATCAGCAGTTACTGCCTTTGCCAAAGTGTTCTACAAGAGACATGGCAAAGAAGTTATTATTTAAGACGCATGTGTGCACACACACACACACAGAGCAATTTCACCTTGCACACTATTATCATCATTCCTTAGTTCGGTAGTGCTATTAGTTTATTTTCATATATATCCTTCAGGAGAATGACCTGATAATTAACTGAAAAAAATTTCTGGGGTTTATGGTTACTACTAATATTTAGAATAGCATGATACAAATATATTTTAAAATTCACTTCTGCAATCTATTTTTGAAGATGATACTATTTTAAAGTTTTTTTTTCAAAAAGTGCATCTTGTCTACCATTTATTTAAAAAATACAAACATAGGAGCACATGCAGAAAGTTCAGATAATAAGTTATAGAATATCATTTTTCTTTTATGATGGTGATCATACAGCATTTAAAAGCCTTTACCAGGCAAAACTTGATATACATTTAAATTTAAAAAGTATTAATTTCTTTATTAGATGGGAATTTGAATATGGAATTAAAAATTATTTAAAACTGAAGAAAATTTTGGGCCTCCCCTGGTGGCGCAGCAGTTGAGCGCTGGGCTGCGAAGCTGCCCGCAGCCTCTGCAGTGCCAGTTCAATCCCTGGCTGCTGGCGAGGGTCCCACATGGTGCACAGACCTCTCCTGCCACGCCTGCTGCTCCCCTCAGCAGTGTATTTCATCAGTCTGCCTGTTCTGTTCCCCACTCTGGCTCTGGTGAATTCTCTCAGCCTCCCGCGCTTCTGACTATACCTTGTATACTTGTATAAATATATACTTGTATAAATAAATAAATTGTATACTTACTTGTATAAATAAATAAATTAATTTAAAAAAACTGAAGAAGATTTTATAAAATAATGGTGTAAATACAGACATTCTGTGTTATAAATTACAGTTTTCAGAAGATAATTATAAATAATTACCTACATGAATAACATACATAATATAATCATTTAAGTAATGAAAAAATGACTTGGATCAGAGAACATGAACATCTATGTAGACTAAAGATTAAGCACCAGAAGTGAGGTTGTATAGGAAAAATCATCCCAATGACTTTTTTTGATATTTTGGTCTAATTACACACTGCATATAAATCAGGCAGCTATGAATTAAGTCTGTGTTTTATGGTGTGGTTGTCAATATATCATGAGACAAACACATGCATGTGATTCCATGTATAACTTTTCCCCACCAGGCTTCACAGATAAATTTGAGTTCAGCAATACCCAGGTTAAAAAAAAAAAAAAATCAGTGGTCATGAGATTTGCTAATCACTTTATAGTTACCTTATTCTTCTGAAATGCTTAAGAATCAAGGAAATAGAATATACCCAGGACTAAAAGTGCAACAGTCATTCTTTGAATCAAAACCAAGATCCTTACTTGAAATTTTACAGTTTTTTGACATGTATTCCAGATTGAATATTTAAAATCTAGCACATAGATGTGTTTTTAGTTATGTGTGGAAGAGAGAGATTGACAGAACTTGAGAGGGAAAGATAGGAAGGGATTAAAAAAATAATTTACAAAAGCTGGCAGTATTTATAGTCATTATTTTCAGTAGTTTGAGCAATCTTATACCCTTTGGTTGCATTTGAATGACCTGACACTTCATCCAACCCAAATGTCTAACCATCAATTTGTGTAATATTTATAAATCCAGAGTACCAATTGAGAATTAATCCATTAATTTACAGGTTCCTGTTTGTTTGTTTTTCTTGAAAACTTGTGGAGAGGTTTTGGCTGTGACTATACTAGGGGGCAGCTTCTCTTTGATGGATGGAAGTTAGAACAGTTGTATATAACAACATATTTTTCAGCATCCCATGTGAATTTCAAAAGGCCTCTTAACCCTTTGTGTACACGACAAGCTTGCTTATTTAGTGAATCTATATCTTAACTCTGTTCCACAGATAAACAAGTACTTTATACAGCGTTTTCATACACATTCGATTTTCCAGAAATACTGTTTGTCCGTTGTCTGGGCAGTATGTGTACAGTGACAATGCCACTGTCAGTGTCTGCATGATACAGCATGATCCCCGTTGTAACACCCCTGTCCAACCTTTTGTACTTGTTTCTATACATTTGGTGCAATAACCCAGCATATCTTTTTTTTCCCAGTCTAGGCACGTGTCAGAATTTAGTTAGTAAAAGATAAGTATTTTATCCTAATTTTTCTTCCCCATTTCTCAGTTACATAGTAATAGTTCCTTTTTTTAAATACTAATGTGTAGCTTTGTTATTTTTTCCTATGGCATTAACTTCAGTGTATGGGCACCACAAAACTTGTTAGAAAAGGTATATTAGATCCCTTAGGTTAACAACCATGGCTGCGATTATATTAGTGAAAAAAAAAATTAGTTTGCTTTAAAAAGCAAAGACTTCTTAATACTGCGTTACAATATAGTTAAACCATTCCATTGGTGGAAGTCTGACAAGATGGCAGCAAAGTGAAACTGCCCAACTTGCCTCCTCCCTAACTTGGAAGCAAAGTCAACAACCCCTGAAAGACAAGGGAGGCATGCCTGCGTCGGGAGTGACAGCCTGGTAGAAAGAGTAGGGCAAACTGTATTTGAACTGTGTTTGCAGCAAGGCCTGGCAGTACAGCCTCTGAGGAGGGCCACTGTTGGTCAGAGCCCCTCTGCTGTTGCTGATCTGGGGCCCATGCTCACATCAGGGATTGTGGAGATGCTGTACAGGCACTGGATAAGGGGGTGCACCGAGCCGGCTGACGGTCCCATACTAGACTCTAGGCCCCGGCTGCTGGGAGAGCCAACTCAGAACACCTGAGCCTCCGCCTGTGGGGAACTATTAGCTGCAGCATGAAGCTGTGATATTCCAAACCTGCCCTACCTTGGCCCAGGGACAAAACCGACACAACCCAAGCTCTCGATAACCAGATTTAAGCAATCTGGATCTAAGTAACAAGAGCAAGTACCACTCAGGAAGTCTCCATACTCAAGAGCCAAGAGAACATTCAAACTTGTGGCCCCATCTCAACTGTGGTCCTTACCCAGAGCTGCATCCAGTGATCCACCACAGCCTAGGGGTTGGGCCTGAGAAAATAAAGCATTTAATATGGGAGTTGGCCTAGAGACCCCACCATGCAACTCACTACTGGTAACAGAGCGAGAAGCTTGACCCTTTGATACTCACTGGGGTGACCTTTCAAAGCCCTACTCCCTGAGTTCCACCCTACCTCTGATCCTTTGTGGGCTCCAACATCCCAGCCATCTAAACAGATGCAAAGGCAGCAGGCTACGAAATAACAGACACCTGCAGGTTCTGGGTGAACAAAAAACAACTAGCAAATATGGGCCTCTCCCGTGGTGCAGCAGGTTGAGCGCAGCGTTGTGAAGCTGTCTGCAGCCTCTGCAGCGTGGGTTCGATTCCCGGCTGGCCAGGGAGATTCCCACATGGTGTGGCAGACCTCTCCTGTCTCTCCTGCTGCTCCCCTCAATAGTGTATTTCTGTCATCTGCCTGTTCTGCTCCCTGCTCTGTCACTGGTGAATTCTCTACGCCCTCCCGCACCTCTGGCCTGTACCCCAGCCCTTGTATAAATAAATAGGTCTAAAAACAACAACAACTAGCAAATAGCCAGCTTTAGGCTGCTTGGGAACATAAAGTTAACTTACTAAGATAAGTCAAGGAAACTCTGTAAATAACCAAAAAACTTAAGATGAAGAGTCAGAACCTGTCACAAACACTCAAGCAAAAAACCTCCAGGAGACTCAAGCCAGCAGGGCAGGGGAATGGGCTGCAGAAGAGTTGGAGAGCTGTCACCATGCTTGCTGGGTGATGTAAACCAGCAGGAAGATAATAAAGATTGACAAAATACGAGGCTGGCGCAGCTAGAACTATTGGGTCTAAAAAAACTACAACCGAATTAAAAAATACAATAAAGAGTCTCCACAGCAGACAAACGCATGTGAGGGAGAGAATTGTGAGCTTAAAAGCAGTGTCGGGGACACACAAATAGAACAAAGAGAAAAAAGAACAAATCATCCCACAGATTTAAAGAAAGGGCTTCAAATGTTTCCTGTAACAAATATGTGGCTATAAAACTGTGTAGTGACTTTTTATAGTTAGTTCTCTGTGACAGAATTAAAATCATTCTGCTTAAAAATCTCTGTCAGAAATCAGATTTTAAGGAAATTGGCTTTAATAGAGCAGATACATTTCTCTGAAAATTAAATAAATTGTTAGATATATTTCAAACAGTTTTGTGTTCATGTTCACTCTCATTTGAGGATGAAGCTGTAGGAGATTAAAATCCAGATATTGTTTATATTTGTGCCTAAAATGGACATTAAACAGTCTATAATTAGAAAGTAGCATAAGTGATTAAATTCTACTAGAATTATTTTTCAACTGAAAAATGAAACAGGAGCATGGAAGCTCAGAATACTGGGTGGGCATAAAAGCATGACAAACACACAATTTCACACACACAGAGCAGATGTACATAAATAGACAAACACAACCAACCCCAAGGACCTTGAAAACATGAAAATAATAATTGAATTTGAATATTTCCTTTCCCTTTTCAGAACATTGCCACAGGAAAGAGTTCATTTAAATCTTTCACTGATCTTGTGGAATAAGAAAGAAATAAGTATCTCTATACCAATCCTGACAAAAATCCATACACATATTACATCTGTATGTAATGTATATAACATATATATTGTCAATAATTTTGTCCATTTATGTTTTTCTGAGAAACAGCAAACACCATATACTAATTAAATTATTTTATACTGTGCATTATATAAGTGGAGATTTCATTTAGAATGAAAGCTACGTTCAGTCATTAATCCCATATTTTCAGAATTTCTAGAATTTCAGAATTTCTAGATTCAGTATAAAGCGAACATCACCAGCTAAGACAGGAAAAAGAGACACACCCAGGAAAATTTGTTTTATTTGGGGATGGATGATTGTCTAGTCTACACTTTTATTTTATATATTGTTTAGTACACAAGTAAATGTGTGGTGTGCTTTTTTTTTTAATTTACACACCATCTTTTCAAACATTTCTTTGTTCTAGGACCTGTACATGGAAATGAATAAGTGACATTACTTGCCCAGACATAAAATCATTCTATTCTCTAACATTGTGAAATAATTTTTTAAGACTCACTCTTTTGATTATTCATCGCTGTGTAGGGTTTTGCAGTGGTTAGGAAAAAAAAAAAACGTTACAATAAAAGTGTTCAAAGCCAAGTTAGAGCAATAATTTATCTATTAGAATATGCTAATTATGGGTTCATTATCATGTATCAGGATTTTGCAAATTAAACAAAAGTTTATGGGGGAGAGAAGCACTACAAAAACTGTTAAATATGAATATTTTAATTGTCTTTAAATATTCTTCAGCACAAGACCTCATAACTAATAATACTGTTTCAACCAAAAAGATATTTTTAGAAAATACACTTAATCTAGTTTTGTTAGTTTTTTAAACAGCATTCATTTTTGCACTCATTATATATAATGAGCCCTTGTTAAAATACTGTCACATTTTTCATTCCTTAGAAAAGAGATAAAAAAAATCCATGTTATATCTAAATCTTAGGAAGAATATGTCAAAGTGATAACTTTGTTAACAATTTTTATGTTGAGAAATCACCAGGCAATCCTATGGAATCTGGTACTTGACACATCAAAGGGGATGTGTGATGTAACCTTATTTCAATACCAAGGCTTTTCTTTGTTTGTCTTTCAAGCATCAGCTTCTCTGCTGATGGCAGATCTACACAAATCACAGAAGTTGAAGCTACAAAGTTAGGATGAAACCTTGACAGTGCCCCAGCGACAACGCTCATCATCAGGCTCCTAATGATGCTAATGGAAGCTGCCAAGAGCTGTCACTCGCCAGTCATGGCGGCCCCAAAGCAGAGAGCGGGGACCGTGACATGCTCTGGAAGCTGACAGAAGAAAACAAATGCATTATGTATAGGATATAAGAAGACGAACAGAGGCATCTTCAAAGGCAGACGCCTTCACGCTTTGCTATCAAGTGGGCTTGTCTATGACACTTTGAAGCTAATATGGACAAGACCCAGGACCAGCCTACCTCAGCACGGTCATTCAGTGAAGCCAGAAAGGGTCGCCCACTTTCAGTAAACACCCTGCACCTGACTGCAATGGGAACTGACAGATTCTAGGAGAATGGGGCTTGGTTTCCCTTCAGAATAGGATTTCTAGCACCTCCCTTGATCAATGCAATTCTGTATGGAATTTGAAGGAACTGACAAAAACAATTGTCTCTTCTAGGAAGTGCCATCGTGTTTTCCCTCTACCAATGCCATGTGGAGGAAGAGCATGAGTTCTTGAGGTTTTCATTTATAGCATTATCCTTTAGATGTCTTGGAAAAAAATGATTATACTTCAAAGCAATGTTTGTACTTAAAACTATTAAAATGACATTTTTGTTTGTTTTGTGTTCAGACACCTGTGTGATTCCTATCAAAATGTCATGGCTGGAGTCAGAACGTTGGCTTGACTTCTATTCCACATTAGTGAAACTGGCGCAGAAAGGTTAATTGATTGACTCAGCAAACCTTAACACAGGTGTATTAACCTCCAGAGGCTATGTCTTTGATCTGTTGCTGAGACATTGAGCCACTCCAAACAGCCTGTTGGTTGGGATGAAGGATCAGTGCAGTGGGTAGTTCAGGTGTCACATGGTTTCATTTATATTTCAGATTTCTGAAAGAGGAATGCTGATGTGGTCCTTTTCTGGCAAGAAGCTGCATCTCTAAGTGCATTTTATTTTCAGAAAAATGTCTAGACTCTCATTATCTGAAATCAACACCCAGGTTCCTGGATGGATAAACATGCAGGTTGTGAAAGTGAACATATTTGTGCATTGACCTGTTGCTATGACTAAGCCTAATCAAGAGACATCACCTCTGAGTGTGTAGGGTTATTTATTCTCGACAGTCTGCAACTTCTTGAAACTTGTGACTTTGGTGAAAAAGACATCCCAGCTTTCAGAACTCAATCAAGCCCACCCTTCATTTCACAAGGCTCCGCACATTTATTACACAGTGAAAACTTCATCATCGCAGTTTATGTGAGATGTAGGTAAGTGACTTTGAAATTAATGACAATTCTCAGGGTGATCTAGTCCCCTGGGAGGATTGGAGAAGAGAGGAGAGATAGCAATCGGGCATTTATCAGCCTTACCTTCTCATTTCCTACTTAATTTCTGTGTGACCTTGGGAACGCCACTTACATAATTCATTTTAGTGATGTTTTTCATTTATTGGGGCAGAAGGGTGACCAACTAATACATAATAAATAATAAAATAAGGACAGTTTCTTTGATTTTAATATCACAGTTGATATCATAAATGTGGGAGATTCTTACATAAAAATTGACCATAATTTACATAGATACTTAACACAGAAACTTAATGGAGCATGGCATTAATGCACCAAAGATATTGCAATTTACTCAAAGACAAAAACTTTATTTATACATGTCTTGCCATTTTTTATGTAAGTTCTTCTGGCAAATTAGGTTAATCTGATCTGATCAGCAACATGAAAAATATAAGCAGTCATTGAAGTCATGCAGACTTGATTATTCTCTTCCAGCGGATGTTTCCCTGGAGTTCATTTACAAATCATATCAAGTTTAAGACAGTGGCCACATTCTACAGAATTATAATAATATATCTTGACAACTTCTTTCAGCTAATATTGATGAAATAAGTAGCTGTAATATAAATTTTTGCAAAATTACTAAGTAGTGACAGTGAAACAATATGTTGTCAGGAAAATAAAGTAAAAATGGAAAATTGGTGCTTCAAATATTTATTTTTATTAAGAATATGATCTATACATAATATTATATCACATCCTCATTATGGAATAAGAGAAAAGTAAAAAGAATATCAAAAGAGAAAATGATTACTTAGAGTCTAACTATGCAATGATTTCCAGTATCAATCCTACCCCCGCCCCTTTGGTGTATTTCTGCCCAGACTTTTTCTTTTTTTCACAAGCACATGTTTAGTTTTTCATAGTTTTGATCATAAGATATATAACTTTATCTTGCCATTTTGCAATCATTAGTGTCAAGCTTCTCAGTACTAGCAGATGACATCCCATATGTTATTTTGAGTATACGGCACAAACTATATATAAACAATTTAGGATATGTCACAAAAGAATTATTCACATTAAAAATAAGAACCTAAATTTAGTTCAAAAATTAAGTTCTAAGTTTTTACAAAGCGGTGGCATGAGAAATGACATCAACCTCTACTCTTCCAAGTATCAGTGATATTATAAGCAGTATATGTGAATTTGCTCTCTCTGTCCTAGGGAGGAACACAGGGAACTGTTTTTTGTAATTCCAGCAGATATGCCAGTGTCCCCTGGAAGAATAGTATGGGCATCTAGGAGTTCATCCTGAGATGTCCACATTGATAATCCTGAGTGCTGGAGGCAAAATGGCTCGGGTATCATTTGGGTGGTCTCAGTGTTCTGAGGTGTGTGCCATATCGAACAGAATTTGGCTATTGGTAGGTCCTGACATGTGCCCTTTACCTTTTTACAACAGAGGTACACTGGTGAAATTCAACAGGGATGTTGCTTTTCTGAGGTTGTTATTCATAATTGGGACAGAGGAACCACAAGGGCAATTTTGAGGTTCTCATTGACAGAAAGATTGATACCCAACTCTTTATAGTTAGTTTTTTGCAGTGTTTGGTTAATAATAGGTGCTGAAGAATGAGTAGACATTAGATGGAAGGGAGAAGTCTTTTCTTGGGTGGTATTTCCAACAATGGTTTAATACTCTCCATGGCTCAAACACAGTGAGAATAGCCTGCCATATTCTCAGCTTCTGCCTGCTGATCCCTCAGCGAGGCTCCTTGGTTCTGGTGCCATTCACCTCCTTGATTTGTTCTCTCCTCCACTCCCTCCTTACCCCCTCCATGGCAGAGTGTAGTTCTGATAACCTCTATTGCTAATGTATGGGCTGTCTTGCTATCCCCAAATCATCTTGTCAGGCTCTTTCATCACCTCTGCTACAAATGTCCTGTATTAAATCCCTCTGATCTAAAATATTCAGAGATGTCTGCGTTTCCTGGTTTGACACTTATTGTTATAATCCTTTATCAGCAGTGGTCTTAGAAAAATACCTCTTATGATGGGTTTCCAAGACTGAGCTTATCATTTATTTGATTATGAACACAGCCATGGTGCTCTTACAGATGGCAAATGGGATAATGGTAATTTGTGGCATGCAGTGACATCATTTTTACTTTAATCATCATCTATAGATCCTGGAGATAAAGGGCTGGGCAAAGTCAAGTTACTGTTTTAGTCTACTCTTACGGTAACAAGAATAATAACAAGTACAAAGGAGTGTGCTGCCCACTTATAACCAAATAGTTAAGGGATGTAAACTCTTAAGTGAGTTGGGCATCCATGCACACAAAGACAAAGGAAGTAGGACCTTAGTGTGAAAGATCATTGATAGTATGCATAGAGAGAGAAGAGAGGATATTCCTAATAATAGTTTCTCAATAAAACTTCCAAAATTACCTGTCCCCTCATGGGCAAACATAGGGTTGGCCCAAAGTGAGACCACTGAAGCCCAAAGGCTTGCCATGGTCTAAAGTACCTTCTGGCAGGGAACCACAGGAAAGGGGTTCTGAAGCAGATCCCAAGGAGCTGGGACAGGAGGAGCTACCACATCAAGAGAATGGCTGCCATTTTCAGTGGCCCCACATGTCTCTCATTCATGTGTCTTTTCCAAGTGTTTCTATATGTCTCTCCTGCACACATCTCCATTTAAGTTCCCTGAAGTCCCTGGGTGCAAGTCAAAGTCAAAGAAACAAGAGACCCTGAGCACACCTGCCTTCCATGTTATATCGCTTCACCTGGCTGGTCAGCTCCACCCCTAGTTCCCAGAGCTCCCTGGATCAGCAAATCCTGTTCCTGGCATGCTGGGATAGGTAGTCCAAATGGCTGCAAATAAGGGAGCAGGAAGATGGTACCTCCATGATAAGTGCACTCATGTTAATGAACACTCAGTTAAAAATAGATTCAGCATCTTAAAGAACTTTTATGATAAACTTAAATGAACTTATCTTCCATAGCTGCAGGGAAGACATAGATGCAGATGAGAATATAAGTTTAAACATAGAGAAACATAAAAGACAAGTTGACAGCACAACTTTATCAGTATGTTATGATAAGGTCAAGACATTATAGCTTAAGTATAACGTATTTGCGATGAAATAGTAGGCTCCTGAGATCTGGAATGGGGACATTTGTGTGCTCTTAACAAAGCTAAGAAACTTTAAATTTCCCTCATCCTTCTTTTCAGGAGCATCAGCTCTAATTGCACAGTCAGAAAAGTACTCTTGTTTCCAATAGATAACATGTATGTCCCCTGACACAGTTTCTTCAAACCGCCTCCACAATTTTTAAATCCCTCCAGATCAATGATAATAAATTATTTCCCATGAGTCCCCAGGAAGAGAATCAATATAGGTTTCCTTCAGGAGGATGTGACATATACAAGAAAGTAATTCTGAAACACTGCTATTTTTATTTGTATAGACTAAGGAGATCATGATCACAGTCTCTCAAATAGAACAAAATTTACTTTTGGATGATGCCAAATTTACTATAATTGTAAAGATATTGTAAAAATCTCTAGGCCCCCTGCCCCAGGTCCAGCAGGTAAGAAAGCAAAGACATCTTCAGAGGCTGCTTCTGATATGCAGGTCTCTGCTGTGTACATGTGAAGTCAGTCTTTTCAAATAAAACAGAGCTTTAACAAAGGGTCCTAGTCTTTGCATCTCTGCAGTGCATTCATTAGCAAGTTAAAAAATTAAATCCTGCATTGTGTTCTTCTAGCACCATCAATTTAAAATGCAGAGCCCCTCCTATGGAGAATAATTATATTCTTAATGCCAGTGACTCACTGCTCCTACTTATATAAAGTCAATTCAAACTTGTGTTTGTTGGAACAGCTCACAGAGTAAAATCTGTCAGACTGCTTCCTGGGTTTGAATCCTCACTTTGCTTATCTAATAAACTCTTTGTCTAACTTGGAGGCTTTATTTTCAATTAACACAATGCTGCATGAAATTTCATCCTGAATTTGTTAGAGAAGATGGAATTTGATCTGTTGGCTCAGTTGGCAATTGAAGTCTAGATTGAATAGCTTTTGTTAATGGGGTAAAAATGCTGGACATTCTCTGGCACAGAAGAGAGGCAGGGGTCCAAGCCTTAGGTAGAGAGTCATGATGGAGTGGATTTTATAAGTGCAGTTCTCTCCCTTAGCAATTTATCCTAAGAGTGCCCAGAACATTCCCTTTACGAAGGAATTGATAAATACACTCATGAAGAGAAAAGCAGTATTTCTGAAATGCTCTGTGTTGACTCATCCCATCCTTAGGCAAGGGGGGAAAAAAGCTGATGTTAAAACAATTTATTTGTAGAGCTTAGATTTTCAAGGACAAGCTCAGATAATATTCCAAATTGTGTCTCCCTAGGGACTTCATTTAGGGCATTTTTTTTTTAATGACAGAAAAAAAAACAGTATATTTTAGGAATATAAAAGCTGTTTACTGAAAGTTAGTATTAGTTATAAATTGTATTCCTTAGAGTTCATTGACTTGGTCATGATGAAGAGGAGAAAAAGAGAAAAGTAAATGTTTGATTAATTTTTGAAGATGGCTGTGTCTAGCTGAAAACTGATTCTTAGCAGTCAATTAAAAATTAAAAGTTCAGTAAGATGGAATTTAGGGTAAAAGAAGGAGTCAATTAGTTTGCTTTGAACATCCCATTTTAGAGAATAAAGATGGAATTGGGTTGCAATAGAATTGAGGTCCTTGATTTCAGTGATAACAGTGGGATCCTGGAGAGTGAGGTTTAGTGTCTGAGACCATGTGAATCCAATGACCATAACAAGCAGATGTGCTGCAGCGGTAACAGGACGTTTTGACACACATGGTATTGTGATAGTTCACTGAAATGGAGGGTCTATAATAGGATGATTTAGGCTAGGTTTGGTGAACAGACACCCAGTTTTGATCATCACAAGATGAAGTTAAAATCTTTCTCCTAGTTCCCAAACCAAAGTTAATGGCCAAAGTAAATGACCATTCCAGATCCTGGTGTTGGCATTGAAAATCCCACATCCCAGGAAACCTCCAGTCCTGAGAAAACAGAGTCACTCGATCACTGATCTGAAGCCCCTTGATTAAAAACAGGCTGAGTCCCTTAAGAAAGGATCTTGCAATGAGAATATTGTTGACTCTGTCTCCAAACTTTCTCTAAAAGGACCAGCGGCTATATAGTATGGAAAGCGCACACCCGTATACCAAGAAAGACTCAGAATGTTAAGGATTCCATGTGGGTTCTGAGTTGATGTGATTCCTAAGGAACTGACATGCCACCTAGGCTCATGTCAAAATGAGGGATTATGGAACTCGTGTCATAAATACAGGTTTGCTTCAAATCCATTTCCAGGTGGGCCCACTTACACTGTGCATAATCCGAAACAGAATTTCTGAGACACTGCCTCTCCCATCTGGAAAGTAGGGGAGGCTAGGGGAAACGCAGGCTTCAGAGAGGGAGAGCAGTCCCTGCTGCCATAAAGGACATCCAGTCAAGTGCTATTCCTTTCACACCTATTTTTAATTCTCCAGTGTGGCTGCAACAAAGATGGAGACGCATCCTGAAAATGAGTGCAGATATTATAAACTTAGTTGGAGAGCCTCTCAGGTGGTAGCTGCTGTACTGTGGTATCTTAGTTACAGCAAATTAACATAAGCTTTGCTTGATGCATCCTTACTCACCTGCAAAACACCTTTCCTCCCTACCTGTCCAGGAGGTATGGGGAAAAGCGTATCTTGAGCAGTTTGCATGAGGCTGGGGGAGAGCATTACAATTTTCTGTCACCCCTTGGAGATGTGTCAACTTTTCTATCTTTATCAAAGTCAAGTCTCCAGAACTTCAGTCCTTTCAAGGTACCACAGAACATAATCAGCTCCACCTCTTGATTACCCTTGGTCAGCAGGAAGGGAGAAGCACCTCATCTTTATTGGTAAGATAACATTTTGCCCAGTGGGAAAATAAAAGCATGAAATTCAGGGGCCGCCATGTTGTCTCATCTTGCTGACCAAATATATAATATCTGAGGGACACCTGGGTTTGTGGGAGGCAAGATACACTGTAAATCGTGTGTGACCCCTGAACTCTCACAAATCATCTGGAAAAGCTCCTAGTTTCTAGTGGGACCTACAGAAAGAAGACACCATGTCAGGGCTCGGCTGTACAAAGAGCCAGCTGTAAATGGAGACGCAGGACATAGCTATGTTGTGAAGTTCCACACATAAAGGACAAACGTAAGTAAGAACAGTGTACCAAGACATGGAAGGAAATAGAGTTGACAGTTTATTTTCATCACACAATTTAATTTGTTTTCTAATTTCATTGTTACTTTGCCCTAAACTCATATATCTTTTTCTTATTAAATTTCAGCTTAAGTCCAAGGAGGGGGTACAGATATATTTTATGTGTGATGTAATTCTTTACAATTTTGTGATTTATGTTTATGGCCTGGTTTTTATCTCCATTGATAAATACTCTATGTATAGATAAAGAAAACATGCATTTTGCAAATATTGGGTGCAGCTGTCTTTCCAGGTCATTAAGCAAGTTTGTAAATTTGGTTTCAAAATTTGCAAATGTTCTTCTTGGTCTGACTTTTTATCAATATTGTCTGTCTTTAGCTCTATAATTGTTTCCTTACATGCAAGGATGTATGCCTGCTTTCAAAAAGTCTATATGTAGTTTGCCCCCAATCTAGCATCTATTATTTTTTTAAACTGGAATTTATGGTTTCTACAGTTATTGATTTATTTATATTTAAATGTTATCTTTATTTACCTGTTCCCTATTTTTACTTATATATTTTACTGCCTTTTCTTTGCATTATTTTAAAAAGTATTCCATTTCGTATCCTCTATTAACTTATTTGTAAACACTGCTTTATTGTTCTTTTTGTAATTAGTAAAATTCCCTTAGGAATGATAGCATAAACCTTTTACTTACAAACACTTAATAATTCACACTTTCATCACTATCTAGATAATACAAAATTTTGTAATACTCTATCTCTGCCTTGACACCTTGCTTGTTTTGTTACTGTGTACACTATATATATTATATACCTTATAATAAATGTTATTATATATTTTTAAATTGATGTTAACAGATGTTTATCTCTCCATTGTCTTTTCGAACTTTTTCACTGCCCTCTGTGTTATAATCCAGAACTCTAATTACACATGTATTCAAACTTTTCAATCTGTCTTGTATGTTTTTATTTCTTTTCTTTTTTTCAATGTATAGATCTGCTACTTTTTCCTTACCTTCCAGTTCAAAATTCCTTTCTTCTGCTGTATCTAAAATATTGTTGAGCTTATCTGCTTTGACCTAAATTACATTAAAACTTTCTTCATTTGTAAATGTTCCACAAAATTTATTATAGTTTCCATTAGATATTTTTCATTTTTCTCTAAATTTTCAAGTGTATTTAGACATTTATATTAGAAATTGTGCACTAACACCAGTATCTAAATTTCCTATTGATATGTTTCTCTCGCTCATCACTTAATCTTCTCTTCTGGCATACTGATAATTTTCTGGACATGGTGGATGAAATATTTTAGAGATAGTTTATTGCCACACATTTCACTGTTTTTCTCCAGAGACTTTTTGTTTGTGATTCTGGCAGGCAGGTAAGGTAGGAATCAGACACTTAATGCAAATCGAGAGTGTTTCATTATGGTGCAGGACTTCAGCTGTTATTTTTATTGTTCCCTACCATATTGAGGTTATAATGCTACAAAAACAATTGAAAACTTCAGGAATTTTCTAGGGTCTTTACTCCAAGGTGGAGGTATTGACACTCTAGATTCATAAAGTGCCCGGAAGTTCTTCTTAAGTATTCAGCTTCTCAATTCTTTGGAGAATTTTGCTGCCTTGAAGGGGAAAGCACTGCCAATTTTCAGGTTCATTTCCCTGTACTTTTCTTTTATCTGTCATCTCGGCCCCTCCAGTGTGCACTGCCCTATTAAGTCTCTAGTGCCTTCTAGCCAATATTTTGCTTAGTTTTCATAAACGCTCCTGGTAGAATGTTTAGAACTCTGAAAGTATTTTGTTATTACCAGAAATACAAAATCATGAAGGTTGTGACTTTGAGTTTCATCTTGTGGTAAAGAAAATGAAAGTTCATTCATTATAAATACAGAACATTGCCTTAGGTTAGGAAGGCTCATACAATGTAGTGTGATTATTTAAAATTGATAGCTGAATGAACATGATGCTCAGTCACAAAATAGGGGGATGGAGCCTATTTGGTTCCATTTGCGCTCTTGCTTTTCTTCTCTTTTCTCCCCTGCTTCTTCTACAAAGAGAGATAAGCCTTTGAGGTTGCATTCCCCAGACTCCTGGGTCACTTCATCTTACTAGCTCAGGCCAACAAGAAGCCTTGAAAGGAGATGAGAAGTCTGTGGGAGAGAATTAGAGCATTTTTCCCCTCTCAAGTGGCATCTAAGCAGTGCCATTTTTCTTCAGTGGCATCTGCTGCACCCCAGGACTAGCAACACCACCTCACTCCCCTAAGCTCAGAGTGACCTGCCTCCTACTCTTGCTTCTATCTGAATTTCTTTTTCCTGTACACAGGTAATGTTCTCACCTCTTCCATATATCTAACCAGTTTAGTGCATTAAATTCCCATTATCTCAGCTAATAAAATAATAAGGGCAGAAAATGGAGAAATTTGAAGGAGTTCTGCAGTGCAAAATAAGGTGACTATCCAATTCCTTCAAAATTTGACATAATGACTTTTCTGTAATAGACTTACTGCAAGAAGGGAAACACAATTTTTGAAAAATGACTCTGTTTTCAACAACTTTCAAGAGGATGCTGGCTGCTCCTATGAAATCAAAGTGGTGTGTCATGAAGAAAGGCAATCTGATTTTGGAAAGGATTCAGTGGGGAGGAAAAATAAGATTTCTGCATTAAACTCTTGATGGATGTAGCAACTAGCAGATTAAACTTTGAAGAAATTTAAATTAATGATGTAGCATGAGCAAAAGCTTCATTTAGGAACATTACTTTCTAAAATGACTCCCAGATTGGATTAAAAAATAAACGTTAAATGACTTCATGTTTATGAGATATTTTTAAAAATTGACCCATCAAGCATAAACATAAAATGAAGGTTAAAATTGTATTAGACAGAACAAATGAATGAAAAGAGAGATGGCAAGATTATTACCAAAGCATAAGCAAATAAAAATATTACATAGGAAAATCATTTCATATAAGTAATATGAACACCTGGCAAATTTCATAGTTTCAAAAATATATAAAGTAAAAGTAATAATATCTTTAAAATATAACCAAGAGAGCATGAAAAAGTAAGAGAGAGAGTGGGGAAGAAAATAAGCCAATAGTGGTGATTTGTTGTTGGGTTTACCCAAAAACTTTGACTACATTTTCTACATTTTGAAAATTTACCATATTGGATACTTAACCTTTTCAAGGTTAAATGTGCAGAAATTATGTCTCTGAGATTCAATGATATTAGGTTAAAAAGGATATGGCACATTTTCATGAGGTCTTGATTTAAAAATGAGCTAAGTGGTGAAGTGGGTCACCATGAGATACTCATTTTGATTCAAGTTAAGGAATAACACATTTCCAAGGTCAACAGTGACTTTGTCATGACAGCTTCATATGCTTCATGAAGTTAACCCCTGAACATTTGGTCTAGAGTGTATCATGACTGTTAATGATTTTAAGGGTTGGTGACATCCACTCTTACTGCAGGGAATTTTACAATCCTCACTCAATGCTGAAATACGTGGACTTTTTGCTAAAGTTTTTTATACACAACACTCAAAGAAGTGGAAATCTGAGAATTTGATTATGAAATTTATTTGTCATTATATATATTGCAAAATGTAGATATATACTGCTATTTTGATGTTGTTATTGAATTATGACCTGTGATCACCTGTAATACAATGTGTATGGCCATTTTAGCATATTGCTTGAAGGTCTGTATATCAGCTATAGGTCCTATGTGCAAAAAGTTTTTATTCAGCAAAAGTGATTTCAAACACTAGCTGCCATGGCTACAGGCAACTTTTAATTATCTACCATGGGAGAAAAAAGAAGAGTATCACAGCAAAATGCTAATCCTTCCTTACATTTGTAAAATAGGTGTAGGGAGAAAAATGTACAAGGAATAAAAAAGCAGAAAGAGGGAAAAGCTGTTTTAAAACCTTGAATCTGAAGAGTTTGGGTCTAAAATCGTCTATGTAAAATTTATTTTCCTAATGTCCTGAAATGGTACACAATATATATTTTTTGCAGTAAGTGGGCCTATAACTTAGTGCTGGAGATGACAATATCAGGAAGAATGTGATGTATACCGCTTCCAGTTGCTTTGAGTTACTGAGTTTGTGTGTGTTTAATGACAAATTTTATAGGACACGTTACCGTCATCTTTAAAAGACCTATATGTCTGATGATACACTTCCTTAATGTACTAATGATTCCAAAATGCATCTGAATGTCCAGAGAAAACTCAGTGGAGTTGGTCAGACTGAGGGTCTTTAAGTGAGGCAGCTACTAGTCACTCACTGGCTTTATCTAAGGTACTGGATTTATTAGATTGACATGGAAGCTCACAGACTTGTCTTAGAAACATGAAAGCATGAGATAAGTGGGTAACACATAATAATAATAATGTAATTACAAGGTATAAATAAACAAAAGTCTGTCAAAAAGCTACAAGATGACAAAATAGTCACCCATCTGTGTGGAGGAATTCAGAATATTTATGGCATAATGCTTATGAATAAAGTTGGATTTTTCCTACATTAAAAAATTAAAAATTAGCAAGTGGAAGACTTTTACTTTTATTCTTCAATTGCATATAAAAGTACCCAAATGTGGGATGAATTCAGCATCTTTCAAGATGGTTCTAATGTGGAGCCTCACTGTTTTCATTTAAGCACAAGTATCAGCCTTACTTAAGTAAATATATACAAAGGATAATGTGTCAAATAGTTGCAATCAACCTCTTCAACCTTTTAAATGGCATCTGATCAAGTCTTGGGGATTATTTTGGAACAATTGCGATTTTCCTTTATTTCCTTAGAGACTCTTTCAGGCCCAATGCATTATGCTAAGATTTGCAATTTCTATATGGAGTAAGTGCTGGAATCAATGCAATATTTTCCCACTTGAAAATACTCAAAGTAGAATGCTCAGGTGACAAAATAAATTTGGTAACTACATAATGAACTTTGATAGCAAAGCACATTCAAAAGAGAAAATATTTGATGCTACAAAGTCAAATATTTATTTGCCTGTGGAGAATAGAGTGGGAAATTACAAAATTAAGGAAAGGTATTGATTTATAAACAGAGCATTGCATTGACTGTCAAAAACAGTTTATCTAGTGAGATGTCCCATTAACTAGATATAAATAAGAATGTGCAAGTCTACTTTTTGGTCTTATCTTCATCTAAGGAACAAAACAGTTTTTATTGAAAAAAGGCAGCTTATTATAATTCTTTTTTTTCAGGTGATTTCTATTTTTCAACTTGTTCTTTATCAGTTGGCCTTTAAAAGTTAAAGGACTGATGTGACCATTGTTCTAGAACTACATAGCCATGTTTTTAATAACTGTCCCATTACCAATATCCCTTAAAATAGGAAACAGCCCTTCTACAGTTATATCATTCCTATGGCTATTGTTTGCCTTTCTTTGATCTTGGAACAATCTACCTCCTGCTTACATACCTTTGTGTATCTAACATTAATTATGTTCCATTGTCCTATATTTTGATCTTCTTAAGCAGAAAGATGTACTGACATCCATTGCTACTGGAAATAGAGTTGGAAAAGACCTTTTCCTGGAGTGTCTAAAGTGCTTCTGGGCAACCAAGCCAAGTGAAAATAGAAGTTTAAGGGAAAGACATCTTATCACAGTGTAAAACAGGAGCTGCTCTTCCCAAACTGTTGCCTCACCTCTACTTGCTACATGAATGTCTTTATTAGTCTATTTAAATTTATTCTTTTCTAAAGTATGGCAAATAATAGATTTTTATTTCTTAGGCAGCTACTATGTAAAGAAAGGAACTTGAGGGTTGGCAAAAGTAAAACAGCCTTCTCTTCCTGCTGCCCCTGCTGCTGCTGCTTCTCCTTATCTTCTTCTTCTCCCTCCTTCTTTAGTAATAAAAGAAATGACATTAAAAAGTAACTCTAGAACCTCTAAGCAAAATTCTGTTTCTTTATAAGCTATGAAACTGATACAGCTTCAAAAAATACACACACAAACTATTGATTGTGTAATGGCAGAAAAGTAACTTGACTGTTATTTTGTCAGTAAATCTCTCCTTTTTAAGTTCAGTATCAACTGCCTCTGACATATCTTAATAATCATTGAAATGAAGGCTTTTAATAGCATTTTATAAGCTTGTTATTTGGTAGATAATTTGAGAATATACCACTTGAGAATTTAATTTCAACTTCATTAATAAAATATAATATTTAAATTTTATGTACAAATAAATAATCCACAAAAGACTTCACTTTTTAGTACAGATATTTCCAAAATTAAATGGTCCAGAATTTCTTAAATCAGAGTACCTTCTAAATCTATTTTCCTCAGACATAAAACTATCTCAATCTTTTATCTTTTTTTCTGAGAATTACCAGTATTCTAAATATCACTTTATTCAACTTACTCAGGTGATAATTTATTTATTGAATAAATATGTACTTCATTGCAAATTTATGCCTAGATTATGCTAATGTAATAGACTGCTAAAATAGAAATCTGGAATGAGGTCCAAAGAATAAGGGAAAAAAATATAAAATGATAGCTATTATAAAATACTTTTAACAAAATGTTTTAGAAAATAGTTTTAGGGGCCTCCCCTGGTGGTGCAGAGGTTGAGCGCTGGGTTGTGAAGCTGCCCACAGCCTCTGCAGTGCCAGTTCGATCCCTGGCCACCGGGCCATGGAGTGGCAGACCTCTCCTGTCTTGCCTGCTGCTCCCCTCAGCAGTGTATTTTGTCAATCTGCCTGTTTTATTCCCCTCTCTGGCTCTTGTGAATTCTCACCCTCCTGTGCTTCTGACTGTACCCAGTACTTATATAAATAAATAAATAAATCTTTAAAAAAAATCAGTTTTATAGTTGGTATTAGATGTACATAGCTACATAACTGGTATTATACAGATGGCATTAAACTGTCAGGGCTTGCTATTTTGATAAAAATTCACATAGGGATTTTTTTTTATAGTAAATTTTATTTTTATATTCCCCATACAATTGCAACCCCCCAATTCTGACCCCAATCCCTCCCCTCCCGCCCCCCACCCCCCAAAAAGTGTCTCTGGTTCATAGTTTTTTGTTGATTTTGATTTTCACTTTCTTATAGTTATTCATTTTCCTGGACCCTTATTTAAGTTTTCTAGATTCCTGCTATGAGTGAGACCATCCGGTATTTTTCTTTTTCTTTTTGGCTTATTTCGCTGAGCATGATCCCTTCCAGCGCCATCCATGTTGCTGCAAATTGCAAGTGTTTATCTTTTTTGAATGCTGAGTAATATTCCATGGTATATATGTACTACATCTTCTTGACCCAGTCATCTATTTTTGGGCATTTGGGCTGTTTCCAAAGCTTAGCTATTGTAAACAGTGCTGCTATAAACATAGGTGTGCAGGTGTTCTTTGGAATTGATGTTTCTGTGTCCTTTGGGTAAATACCTAGGAGTGGAATTGCTGGATCCTATGGAAGCTCTATGTTTAGTAGGTCCAGAAATCTCCACACAGCTCTCCATAGTGGTTGGACCAGTTTGCACTCCCACCAACAGTGCAGAAGAGTTCCTTTTTCTCCACACCCTCGCCAACATTTGTTGTTGCTCGTTTTTTTAATATGTGCCATTCTCACTGGTGTAAGATGGTATCTCATGGTAGTTTTGATTTGCATTTCCCTGATGACAAGTGATGTTGAACATTTTTTCATATGTCTGTTGGCCATTTGCATTTCCTCTTCAGAGAAGTTTCTTTTTTGCTCTTCTGCTCATTTTTTGACTGGGTTATTTTCTTTGTTGTTGTTGAGTCTCATCAGCTCTTTGCAGATTTTTGTGATCAGTCCTTTGTCATTAGTGTAGGGTGCAAAAATGTTCTCCCAGTTGGTGGGGTTTCTCTTTGTTTTTGTTATTGTCTCTTGTGCTGTGCAGAAGCTCTTTAATTTGATGTAGTCCCAGCTGTTTATCTTTGCCTTCACTATCACTGCTTTGGGTGATGTGTCTGTAGAGATGTCTTTGATGTGCAAATCACGTAGTGTTTCGCCTATATTTACTTCTATATATTTTATGGTTTCAGGTCTTATGTCTAGTTCTTTAATCCATTTTGAGTTGATTTTTGTGTATGGTGTGAGGTAGTGGTCAAACTTCATTCTTTTGCATGTAGCAACCCAGTTTTCCCAGCACCATTTATTGAACAAACTTTCTTTGCTCCAATGCATAGTCTTTGCTCCTTTGTCAAAGATTAGTTGACCATAAATCTGTGGGTTTATTTCTGGATTTTCTATTCGATTCCATTGGTCTGTATGTCTGTTCTTGTTCCAATACCATGCAGTTTTGATGATTATGGCTTTGTAGTATAGTATGAAGTCTGGGAGTGTGATGCCTCCATTCCCTTCTTTCTTTTTCAGGAGAGCTTTGGCAATTTGGGGTTTTTTGTGATTCCATATGAATTTCATCAATAATTGTTCTATTTCTTTGAAGAATGACGTTGAAATTTTGATTGGAATAGCATTAAATCTGTATATTGCTTTTGGTAGGATGGCCTTTTAATAATGTTTATTCTTCCAATCCATGAGCAGGGGATGTGTTTCCATTTCTTTGTGTCTTCTTCTATTTCTTTTAACAGTGTTTTATAGTTTTCTTTGTATAGGTCCTTTACCTCTTTTGTTAGATTTATTCCCAAATATTTGATTTTTTTTGTTTCAATAATAAAAGGGATGTTTTTTTTTTTATTTCTTCTTCAGATTTATTGTTTGTATATAGGAAGGCTACTGACTTTTGTGTATTGATTTTGTATCCTGCCACTTTACTGAACTGATTGATGAGTTGAATTAGTTTTTCTGTGGAGTTTTTGGGGTTCTCTATGTATATTATCATATCATCTGCAAATAGTGATAGTTTGACTCCTTCTTTTCCTATTTGGATTCCTTGGATGTCTTTCTCTTGTCTTATTGCTCTGGCTAGGACTTCCAGTATTATATTGAAAAGCAGTGGTGAGAGTGGACATCCTTGTCTTGTTCCAGATCTTAATGGAATTGCTTTCAGCTTTTCACCATTGAGGATGATAGTGGCTGTTGGCTTCTCATAGATGGCCTTTATGATGTTGAGTTATGTTCCTTGTATCCCAAGAATTTCAAGGGCTTTTATCATGAATGGGTGTTGCACTTTGTCGAAAGCTTTCTCAGCATCTATTGATATTATCATATGGCTTTTATATTTCTTTTTGTTGATGTGTTGGATAACGTTGATTGATTTTCAGATGTTAAACCATCCTTGTGTCCCTGGAATGAATCCTACTTGGTCGTGGTGAATTATCTTATGGATACATTGTTGGATTCTGATAGCTAAAATTTTGTTGAGGATTTTTGCATCAGTGTTCATTAGGGAGATTGGCCTGTTTTCCTTTTTTTGTGTTGTCCTTATTTGGTTTTGGTATTAGTGTAATGTTGGCTTCATAGAACGTGTTTGGTATTGTCTCTTCCTTCTCAATTTTTTTTGGAAGAGTTTGTGAAGGATAGGCACCAATTCATCTCTGAATGTTTGGTAGAATTCGTTTGTAAATCCATCAGGTCCTGGGCTTTTGTTTTTGGGGAGGTTTTTGATTACCATTTCAATTTCGCTGCTTGTAATTGGTCTGTTTAGGTGTTCTATTTCTTCTTTATCTAGCTTTGGGTGATTGTAGAGTTGTAGGAATTTGTCCATCTCCTCTAGATTGTTGAACTTGTTTCCATACAACTCTTCATAGTAGTTACTGATTATTCTTTTGATTTCTGCTGTGTCTGTTGTGATTTCTCCTCTTTCATTTGTGATCCTGTTTATTTGTGCTTTCTCCCTTTTTTCCTTTGTGAGCCTGGCTAGGGGTTTGTCTATTTTATTGATTTTTTCGAAGAACCAGCTCTTGGTTTCATTAATCTTTTGGATTGTTTTTTTAGTTTCAATTTCATTTATTTCTGCTTTGGTTTTTATTATTTCTTTCCTTTTACTGGTTTTGGGTTTTTTTTGTTGTTCTTTTTCTAGATCTTTGAGCTTCGAGATTAGGTTGTTTCTTTGAGTTCTTTCTTGTTTCTTGATGTGAGCTTCTATTGCTATATATTTTCCTCTTATTACTGCTTTTGCTGCGTCCCATACATTTAGGATATTGGTGTCCTCCTTGTCATTCAATTCAAAGAATTTTTTAATTTCCTCTTTGATCTCCTCATTAGTCCAGTGGTCTTCCAGTAGTGTGGTTTTTAGTCTCCATGAGGTAGGAAAGTTCCTTGCCTTCTTTTTATTGTTTATTTCTAACTTGATGCCTTCATGGTCAGAAAAGATGGTTGATATGATTTCAATCTTGGTGTATCTGTTGATGTTTGTCTTGTGCTCCAGTATGTGATCGATCCTGGAGAATGATCCGTGTGCTCTTGAGAAAAATGTGTACTCTGTTTTTTGGGGGTTTAGTGTTCTATGGATGTCTGTTAAGCCCAAATGCTCTAGGTCCTTATTTAGAGCTTTAGTTTCTTTACTTATTTTTTGTCTTGTTGATCTATCCATTGTTGATAGTGGTGTGTTGAAGTCTCCCACTACATATGTGTTTTCTCTGATGTCTGTTTTCAGAGATGACAACAGTTGTCTGATATATTTTGTTGCTCCTTCGTTTGGTGAGTATATGTTAATTAGTGTTATTTCTTCTTGAAGTATTGTCCCTTTGATCATAATGTAGTGACCGTTGGGATCCCTTTTTATTTTTTTGAGTTTGAAATCTATTTTATCTGATATAAGTATAGCTGTTCCTGCTTTCTTTTTTGGTCCATTTGCTTGTAGGATTGTTTTCCATCCTTTAACTTTGAGTCTATTTTTATCTTTTGTAGCTAAATGTGTTTCCTGGAGTCAGCAAAAGGTGGGGTTTTGTTTCTTAATCCAGGCTGCAACTCTGTGTCTTTTTATTGAAGAGTTTAGTCCATTTACATTTAGAGTTAATATTGATATGTTAGTATCTGTATTTGCCATTGTGTTTGTCTTTCCTTTGATTTTATTTATTCTTTTAATATCTTTTTTTTCCTTGCCTTCTTTCGTTGTTATTCGTCCCTCTGAGGTTCTGGCTTTAGGACTCCTTGTAGTATTTTTTGGAGTGGGGGTTTATTGGTAATGAAGTTCCATAGTTTCTGTTTGTCTGGGAAGGTCCTTATTCTTTCTTCATAGAGGAAGGAAAGCTTTGTGGGATAGAGTATTCTTGGTTGACATCTGTTTTCTTGGAGTCTGTTGACTATGTCCTTCCACTCTCTCCTTGCCCGTAGTGTTTCTTCAGAGAAGTCTGATGTCAGCCTGATTGGTTTTCCTTTGAATGTTATCTGTTTCTTCCCTCTTGTCAGCTTCATTATTTTTTCCTTGTCCTGGATTCTTGGGAGCTTCACTATTATGTGTCTTGCTGTATTTTTCCTTTCGTCATGGAAGTTAGGTGTTCTTCTTGCTTCTTGTATATCAATTTTCAGCTCCTTCTTCACATTTGGGAAGTTCTCTTCAATTATCTCCTGGAATATTTTCTCTGTTCCTATCTCTCCTTCTCCTTTCTCTCTGTTCCTATCTCTCCTACATCTCTCTCCTCTCCTTCTGGTATTCCTGTAACTCTTATATTTCCTTTCCTCATGGTGTCCGATAGTTCCCGAAGTCTTTCTTCATTCTTTTTCCTTCGTACTTCTCTTTCCTTTTCTGTTTGGTTCTTTTTATTTCTGTGTCTTCAAGAGAACTTATTCGTTCTTCCATTTCATCTATTCTGCTTTCATTGCTTTTCCCAGAATTCTTTAGTTCTTCCATTAATTCTTTGATCTGCATTTCTTTCACTACCCTCTTTAGGGACTCATTTCATTCTTCTGATCGTTGATTATTTTTCCCTTATCATTGTTTTCCTTTATGAGTTCTGTCATTTTTTTAATCATGGAAATTTTAAATTCTCTTTCTGGAAGGCTCAGAAGTTCTTCCAAGTTACTGTCGTTACAATCTGGGGGCTGGTTTTCTTTTTGTGGTGTGCTTCTTCCCTGAGGAGTTGCTATGTTGCGTGTGGTTCTTCTATTCCCTACTGTCTGTTTTCTAATTTGCCGTATGCGTTGGTACACTGTGTAGTTGTGACTGGCCGGCATCTTGGGTGAGCTTCTCTGCTCCCCTCTGGCTCCTCCGGGAGACATCTGTCAGTTTCAAGCAGTCTTTACTGAAGAAAGGTCCCTGTTCTAAAATGCCGATGTGGGGACACACTCCCCTGTGCTCCTGGTCTGCCCTGGCGGTGGGTTCCCTCTCCCCCTCTGGGCTTGGATTGCAGGCCAGAGGTGTTCTGGTGTGGGCGAACTTCCCCGGCTCACCTCTGGCTCCTGAGGGAGCCTTCTGCAGGCAGTCTTTACTGAAGAAATGTCACTGTTCTAAAATGGCGATGTGGGACACACTCCCTGCATGTCCAGTCTCAGGCACACTCTTCTGCGTGCCTGGTCTGCCCCAGCTTTGGGTACTCGCTCCCCCTGTGGGCTCAGACTACTGGTGGGCAGGGGCCCTGCGTGGGCTAACTTCCCAGCTGACCACTGGCTCCTCCAGGAGCCTCTGCTGGTTTCAAGTCGCTAGGTGGCGCCAGAGATCTCTCCTAGAGCCCTTGGGGAGCTGTTTTTTTTTTTTTTTTCACCCCGTGGGACAGGAAACAGAGCAGGAATGGTAGGGTAAACCTCAACGGCTTTGGGGTGCTGTGTCTGCCTTGTGCCCCACCGTCGTAGAGAACCCACGCCCCAAATTTTGTGCTCCGGATCTCAGTTCCAAAGCCCTCAGGTCCAGGACGCGGGTTGTAGCCCAGTTCAGTGTCCACAGAATGGCGTCTTTTGCACCCCGCTCCCGTGCCTGGGTGCCTGGTTCCTGGATACTCAATGAGGGACTTTCACCTCAGTGAGGGTCTTCGCGCGCGTCTTCCTGCAAGCCTAGGTCGCAGGCGCGGGGACCTGAGCAGCCGCGATCCCAATCCGCGTTTGCTTTTCAACTGCGCTGCTTTTCCGCGCTATCACATAGGGATATTTTAGAGAGTCCCAACACTCCTAAGCTTGATTCATGGAGTGCCACCTCCTAGCCCCATGTGTACAGAAAATGCTTCAAGAAGATGAATTTAATAGGACAAGGGAGGGGATATTGTTGGAGAGAGTTGAACAAGAATTGAAGAGAGATAGTTGATACCCATTTTCTTTGAGCTGTTCCCCAGATGCAATGAAATCATTAAGGAGTTTCACCTGAGTCACCTACAGCAAGACAGGAGATTGTACTGTTTACTCTGCACTGAGAAACCAATAGTATAAAAGGCTAAGTGCAGGGGCCCATGAGCAAATAGAGGAGAACTGGAGTTTGTGCATTTCCAAAATTTGTTGGAACACAGAACTTGTGTTTCCCAGAGATCAGGTAGCTCATGCAGAAAAAAAAGCTAGTTTGCATATTTGAGGCACAGTCCAAATATGGCATGTGGAGAAGGAGGGATGATTGTAGTGGACCAAAAGCCACCCATGTCTTGTTAGAGTGTCACATCAATCAGAAAAGAGAGGTTTGTCAATCTAGTAAGAAAGAGGAGAGAATCTTAGCAACTGGTGAACTCAAAGCAGTCCAGACTCTTAGCCCCTAGAGAAAGAACCAGCTCTAAATGTCTCCTAATTACACAGCTGATTTAGGGATCTTGGAACCAATCCCAATGTGGACATGAGTGTAGGCTTCCCCATGGCACAAAGCAAGTCACTGACACCAGTTAGGTTGTCTAGCAGCTCAATTCTGACATGTGATACCTGGAAATAGCATCAGACTCCTCAGGTAAGGGTCTCAGTCTCCCAAGGCCAGGCAAGAGCGCCTTGTACTTCGATGTTAGTCACAAGCTCACGTTGTCAGCCCCCTATGCTTCTGATCCCACTGGCCATGAATCAGAGGTTGCCTGACTCACTCTTCAATTTCAATTAATTTGCTAGAGGGGTTTACAGAACTCAGGAAACCTATTTAATCATTAGATCACCAACTCATTACAGTATCACCCAGAAACACCCCGCTGGGAAAGATGCATCGGGAAAGAGACAGGGGAAAGACATGGAGCATCCACGCTGCTCCCAGCACACCATTCTTCTCAAATCTCCACACATTCACCAACCAGGAGCCCTGTGAATCCTGTCCTCTTTGTGGGAATCTCATTACTTAGGCAGGACCAATTAAAGATTGGGGATGGATGAAACCTCAGCTTCTGTCCCCTCTCTAGAGAGTTGGGGGTGTGACTGACATCGCCAACCCTGAATCACATGATTGATTCTCCCAGTAATCATTCCCATTCTTAGGAGCTTCCCAAAGGTCATCTTATTCACATAACAATAGACACCCTTATCATTCTCAAAGCTTAGAAAATTCCAACGATTCTGGGAGCTGTGAATCTGGAACTATGGATAAAACACGACATGTCTGTGAAATATAACATTTCCTAAACAATCACAATATTGTTTAACAGCCAATTGATGCCAAGTTCCCATGCCAGGGTTTGTCAAGGAAAGACCTTCCTCTTGACCCCCATGCTTGTTTCAATCCCTGGGGATTTTAGCTGTAAAGACAGGAGAGGGGCTATGGAGACCTGGAGAAGAAGAGACCTTGCATCACTTTTCTAAAAGCTGTGTCCAACTTGGGGAAATGGGTGAAGCTTCCAGTTTAAAATGGCCTTGGACTTTGAGTTATTACTGAACATTTGAACTGAGACTGTGTTCTGTGACTTCAAATGTCTGTAGGATATTTTATTAGAAAAGATTGACCAGTGGGGCCATGGAATCTCTAAGTTTTATTCAAGCACAGAGGAACAACAAAGCGTCCTTAGTAAGTTTAAAGTCTACAGGGAGACAGGATTAGAAATGATGGACAATCTTTCCCAAATATTGTGCAACTTTTTTTGGAAATTACTGGAATTTTCTGTCAGTTTACTATTCACTAATGGGAGATGTAATATTATATTAATTTATATAAATATAAATTAATATAGTTAAAGATGTTTAAATGGTTGTGTATAATAAATCATCACTGCTGCAGCCACAGTACGTAGAAGTTGTATACATAAATACCTCCTCTGAAATGGTATTAACTGAAATTGGACAGAGGACAGATCAAGGACACTCCCACTCAAGTGGTCATATGGGGACAGGCCTTTGTAGGATTAATAAATGGCTTCTGAATGTACATGATAGAGCAGGTTAACCACGTACAAAATCATAAAGCACAAAGAGGAAAAGTACATTTGCAGAAATGCTATGAGATTGAGCCATGTTTGTGTACTCTCTTAGAAGAATAAATAGCACTCCACAGTAAATGCATTACTTGAAATAAAAATTTACAACCAGAGTAATATTTTAATGGAAACAGCAAGGGCCCTGAATTTTAGCCTTGAATTTTCCAGCTGTTCTTTCTATGAGTTTGAGCCCTTTATTAAATTTCGCTGGATCTTCATACCCTCATCTGAAAAACTAATTTCAGATGGCTAGGATCTCTTTTAATTCCAATATTTCATGATTGTATCATTTCAGCACGTATTTTATAAGGTAGGTTTTCCAAAAATAATTAAAGTTGTCTGTATTATACTAGTGAGAGTTCACCTGTAAGAATAGGAAGCGATATCTGGCATTGGAGAGAAAAATATTTAAAACATTAATAAAATCATTATTTATCTAATGATCAGATCCAAGAGCAATCAAATGTGATCCAAATAGATTACACAAATAGATTATCTCCTGGGGTGCTGGAAATGATTAACAAGAGCCAAAATACTATAGACTTGAGGATAAAATGAAATACCATGAAGAACTTTGCTCAGGAAGCAGAACTAGCATTATCCCCCTACCCTCCCTTTTGTTTAGGTAAGAAAAAAATGAGCAGGTTACCCTGAATGACAATAAGGATAGAGTTAAGAGATAAGTCAGGACAAGCTTTATTAAAATGTCCCTCTCTGGTTCAAGGCAATAAAATAATCTTCAGCATGGCAACAATATTCAGTTTTGCAAAAATTCCCAAATAATTTTAATTATGTAGAAATAGTGATACATAGTTTACTTAGAGTTAAATTAAGAGGAATTAATACATAATTAGTCACAAAGTTAATCTAGTTGTTTTGGCTTAAACAAAATGTTTGTCCTTTTTTTAAGGATTTGTGCATTTTATTTGATGATAGTGGATAAAGGTCACATTTTTTTTTTCAAGAAAAAAAAAAAAATCTGTTATTTTTTCTTTAACAGAGCCTACACATTTTACCTCTTTGTGGATTTCTCTCCTTTTGCCTACTTCAGGAATCAAATGACTGTTTTTAATCATTGATGTTAAATATGATGTATATGAACTCGATCATTTTACTATTTATGCAATATTTAGTCAAGACAATAGCTAGATGAGGCAACATAGTTGTGATAAGACATAGTTGTGCCTTTATATAAAAACATTGTATTAGTGGAAAGCCTAAATAAATAATCATTTAAGTAAATAGGTGATGATAAATGACTTAAAGGGGAAAAACAATACAGTGTACTTGGAATTGGGAGCTGATGATTTACAGAAGGGTGCTCTAAAAGGGGTGCCAAGGAAGGTCTCCTTGAAGAGAGAGGATTTAAACAAAGAAGGTAAAGATAAGGATGACATATCCATAGGATGAGTTGAGTTAAAATAAAGAAACAAATGGTAGAGTAGACATAGTTAGGAAGAGAGACTGGGCCATATTATCCAGAGTCTGTACCAACTTCTCTACCTTATTGTCCTTAGCAGCTGCACATGATTAAGATAACAGAAAAAAGTCACTCTCTTCAGTATTACGTTCCAACCCGACCAGGCACAGCTATTAGCAAATTGATGCAAAATCTAGATGGAATGAGTTTCTGTTTATTGTTGTTTGTGATTATTTTTAAAACCAAATATTTACTCCATCATATCACTGGGATGAATAATATCAACACATTAGACATCAGCTACAAAGGAACTATCTGTATATGGAGGAAGAAAAATAAGAATACATTTTGATGAATCTTGTTACTAACCAGATAAAGCCCCTGAATGCCTTTTCAGTCCAACATTTAGATTCAGCTCTCTCCTGTGATATTGAATCTGCCAACTTAGTTGTGATTTTCCCAAACAACCTTCAGCAGTGTCATCTATGCTCTGAATGACTTAATATAGCTGAGCAGCCTTTACACTGAGTCCAGGGTAATCCTGACTTGAATAAAAGACTGTGTTATTACTAGTTATAATGAGTCCAGGGTGTAATTATATACAAGAGTCACAAACATATTTTGTAGTGTTCTGACAATAATAACCCGAGGTACTGTACATATGCTTGTAATTCTCGTCCCAGTCAAGCTGGCGTTCATAGTTGATCATTTGGTATTTAGATTAGAGGGCCAATTATGAAAATATAAGCTGGGTATAGGAAGTCACACACACAATAGATAACACAGATGGTCAGAGATATCCAGTTCATGCAACTACTGATTCTTTCCCTGGAAATTTTAGGAAGTGTTTATGATAAGAAATATCCTTTGAAAAAATAGTTTAAATGTATGAACAGGCACGGCAAGATCTGGCCAAAATCAGGCAGTGGATAAAGGTCACCTTTTTTTCTCAAGCAAAAAAAAATATCTGTTATACTTTTTTTTAGCAGAGCCTACACATTTTACCTCTTTGTGAATTTCTCTCCTTTTTTCCTACTTCAGGAATCAAATGACTGTTTTTAATAATTGTCTTTAAATATGATATATATGAACTCAATCATTTTACTATTTATGCAACATTTAGTCGAGACAATAGCTGTAGAAGTACATGTATTTTAGCTCTTATGACTAAGGTTGCAGTAGGTAGTTTTGATAAAGGAGTCTAAACATTAAAATCAGCTAGAAAAAGTATTTTGGGGTTCTATCTACATTTTTGAAATAACTCTGATGCTGATGGGGATAAGATGCATGATATGAAAATATTTTCAACTGAATATAAATATGATTTGAAATTCAAATATTATAAGAAAAAGCATAAGACCAACACAAATAAAGAGTAACCAGGATCTTTTTGTACATGTGCGGTGCCTCTCCAGGGAAACAACTATTCCTATAGGTATTCCTTGGACAGGGTTTTTCAAAGCTACTATATTTATCACATATCATTCTTGGTGGAGTCATTTGATTAGAGAAAATGATGAAAATGCAAATATACTGAGGAATGCAGTCATATCCCTGTTCTCCCTGGACAGTATGTGTCTGGTCTTTGCTGCACAACTGTCATTTCAAATTCTTGCCAATGTAGACACAGACTATAGCTCAACATCGTTATCAACATATTGTCCAATACAACACTGTGAAACTCTTGACAGAAAGGATACATTTTATGAAACTATTGTTTAAATCACCATCTTTATACTTGAGCAATTATGGGAAGGTATTATTGAACTTGAGTTATATTTTATATCCCCATATAATATTTTTTATTTCAAAATACAACTAACTGTATATGTTTAAAGCTGGATCTAATGGTCTTGTGAAAGCTTCAGTTTATTAATCATTTGTTTACTCCCATCCTTGGTAGGTCATGTTTCAAGGGAAGCAATAAGCATCTTTTTATTAATTCTTGAATTGCTACAATTTTTCTTTTTAAGAAATTTAAGATTTGTAGACTCTTAAGAAAAATAACTATTCCAGGGTTCTCTTGTGACTCATTAAAACTGGGAAGGAAAGCAAAAAGTTGGTGTTTGTTTAGTTATATTCTGATCACAGATACTAGAAATGTTTGCTTCTATGTAACGTGCTTCAAAATATGAAAACACAGCAACACATTTTTATTAAGGTAGATGTAAAACCTTTAAAGAAATTCCTTCTCATCTAAGAGAATTTGCTAATATTCTATGACTATTTTATAAAGATACCATACATAACCCCAGAGAGTCCTTAAGATTATCTGCTATTGTTAAAGCATTTAGCACAATTTTTGTGAACTATGGGTGTGGAATTCCATTAAGCGCCACAGTACCCTATTAGACCTGCAAGATATTCAAATGTTATTTCCAGAAGCCAGTAATGAGCGAGTGGAAGGCATCATCACCTGTTGAGGGGAGGTGGGGCGATGCGTTTACTGCAGTGCTAGAACACTTAGGACTTCAATTATTTTATCACTTAAGGCTTTTCCTTCTTTTTATGCTTTTTCTTAATAAGTTGGAAATACTCTGCATAGGTAAATTGATATTGACTACTGAGATACCTTTTTAATAATTTTATTGGGATCAAAGGCATGTCTGAAAGGACCAGCATCAAGAATATCATATGGAAAATATTTCCTTGATGACAGAAAAATTAATAGCCATTGCTATTTAAGGGGTGGGAGGCAAACACAGAAAAACATAGCTAGTTCACATTTTATCCAAAGTTAGAATGATTGGGGGCCTCCCTAGTAGCTTAGGGGTTAAGTCTCAGCACTACTACTTTGAAGGCCTACCTCAAGGGCCTGAGTTCCATCCCTGGCCATGGACCTGACCCACAAAGCACAGCAGACCTCTCCTGTATCATCCGCTGCTCCCCTCAGCAGTGTATTTCAATAGATCTGCCTGTTCTGTTCCCACTCTGTGCTTGGTGAACCCTCTCACCACCTCCCCCATGCCTCTGCCCTGCACCCCAATGCTTCTATGCAAAAATAAATGAATAAAATATTTTTAAAAATAGTTAGAACAATCTAATTTTAAACACCTCATTCTTATGTAAGCCATCCAATAGGGTCTCTTCGTTAACTAAAATGACATAATTATATTCTGATTTCATCCACAGTTTAACTTAAGTATTCTATATATACACTATGCATATGAGGGAAACCGAAGGGTAAATTTAGAAATAACTTTGTGACCTACATTTACTTTCCAATCAACAATTACATCTTAACCACCACTGAGCTTTGGCTCCATATTTGGCAAAGGGGAAAGCAGAGAGCTTGGAGTTCATTGAAAAAGTAGAAAGTAAGGCCTTGACTTTGGTACAAATGGGTCTTAGTTCTGCTCAAGTAACTCATCATTATCCTGCAATTTTCCTCTTGATTTTCTTGAGGACTCTAATAGATGTAATATCCAGACTGAGAGATTATTTTTCAGGAGAAAGAACATGTAATAGTCAAAGTCAAGCTTTGACTTTAGGCAGAAAAGATATTTTGAAGGCATTTCCCTTGCAGTAGGAAGGACAGTTATCCCAAATCAGCAACATCTGTAACTGGCTATTGCACAATACAATGTAATGGACTTTATTTTGGCTCACGCTGGTCTCCTACTGTGAAGTCTCACACCCTATGTTTCTGAAAGACACGATGAGTGTCTTGTGTATGTAAGAAATTATTGTCCACTGATCTCCTGAGTGCTGGCATGGTCTCCATTCAAAGCCATTGTTTCTTGTTTGTGTTCCCCTCTGTCTAAAATCTTGTTGTTTTCATCTAAAAGTGAAAAAAGTCTCTAATCTTCCCTTGGTATCTTGGTAAAAAGTTTCTAAAGCATATGTGCTTTTTGTCTTGAAAAGTTTCTAGTGATCTTAGTAAAAATCACTTCCATTTTTACTTATTTCAACCTGTCTTCACCAGACTCAGCCAGGTGTCTGTGAGAGGGCTGGCATTGAAACAAATTTGAAAAGCCAAAATTTTGTTCCTCTTTGTATAGAGTCATGGTTCTCTTAGCAATAATTTGTGTTCTGACTGGGTAAAGGACTAACGATGTCCATATAAGGAAAAGGTTGTATTTTTGGTCTATACCTGATTTTTTCCCAGAATATCGTTTTGAACCCATCAGGGATGCCTTTTCAATAAAAGAGTAAGCAACTGTAATAAATGAAGACTTTAATAAGAAATTTGAAAATTTTCCAGTGCAAGTAGTAGCTGACTTAGTATGTTCAAGAAATTCTGCTCTACATTAACTAACATGGAAATTAGGACAGATCAAGAAGTTTCCAAGATCTATATTCTCTTTCTCAATTTATATGTATAGTGTGATATTAAACAAGAAGAAAGGCAAGTTGGAGGTCTAGATATCAACCTACCTCTTAACAAATGTCAATGCCTATGTATAGGTGAATGTGAAACCCATGTAAATATAGAATCTCAACTCCAGAGTTAAGCAGATTACGCACAAAGTCTTGGACAGGATGGGCTGGGTGTGCTTACCTATGTACGAAGCACATTTTCTATGTTTGTGTTGTTAAGAGGAGAGAGAATGTTAGTGTGCTCATATGAGAGATCTCTCTTTCTAAACAGTTCAACTCGTTCTTAAGAAGAGAATCAGAACTAGGACAAGTACACCCAATTTATATGCCTCATGTTTACCAGAAAGGAGATGTAGGCTATAGCAATAGAGTCATATATTTGGTGAAATTTGCAGGAACAGAGTATTTTAACTGTTAATACAAAAGTCAGATGTCTCCTTCCATGCTTCTTCTGCATCACGCTTACTCCTGCACTGGATGATGTCAACCTTATTTGGATTCCTCTTTGGAATGTCAACTGGGGAGAGATTAGGGGATTATTTCTCAGGGGGAGAAACCTAACTGTGAGGAAGCAGCAGAAATGGAAAGTTCTCTCCTCTTTTTTTCTTGTCCTAGTTTATCTTGTCCTAACCTATAGTTCTATCCACTAAGCCAAGAAATTGAATAGTTAAGATATTTCCCACCCAAATTATGTATAACTGCACTCTACACCCGAGTACTTCCCCGCACGGCTAGGGTCGGATAAGAATCTCTGACCACATATACCTGTGCTCTCTGGTCCTGCTAAAAGCCTCTCTTTGTGTATTTTACCCTAATTTTTACTCGTGGACTTTTTTTCCCCAAAACATCCTCACTTATATTCCAAATATAGGTGTTAGTAATGATCTGCTTTCTCCCACCTGAATTCTGACTAAACTGAGACATAGAATAGAGTAAGGCTGATGGAAGCAGAACAAATGATGATAATAATGACTTTTTATAGGATATTTTGTATGTGTCAAGCATTGTTCTAAGCCCTTTGTATGCATTAACTAGTTTAATTCTCATAATATCCAGATATTAGGTGCTGTTATTATTTAGGTCATATGAATAAGAAAACTGATATGAATAAGAAACACAGTAGTCATAAAACTGAGGCTACCAGGATACCTCCCCGGTGGCACAGATGGTTGATTGCAGCGCTATGAAGCTTTCTGCAGCCTCTGCAGCACGTGTTCCATTCCCGGCCGGCCAGGGAGATACCCACATGGCGCGGCAGACCTCTCCTGCCTTGCCCACTGTTCCCCTCAGCAGTGTGTTTCAGTCAGTCTGCCTGTTCTGCTCCCTGCTCTGTCTCTGGTGAATCCTCTCACCCTCCCACGCCTCTGGCCTGCACCCCGGCTCTTATATGAATAAACAAATATTAAAAAAAAAAAACAGGCTACAAGGGGGTGAGGGGTGTGGAGGAAAGGGCCAAGGAGACACCGAGGACTGTGGTGGAGGATTATGGGTACCCTGGTGATGGGTGTGGTCACACATCTGAAGAGGTGTGAACCTACATTTCTAAATCATATACAGTGTTGTAATCCATAGTTACCTTAATCAAAAAATAGTAATAATAAAAAAGAAAACTGAGAGCTGTTAATGTTATGTTATTTACTGAAATTCACACAGAGTCAGCATCAGGGTTACTGGAGACAGGCTGTCTGCCATCGGAGGACAACCTTTTCTCACGTGTGTCATGGGCCAGACTTCTGACTTATGGAAGGTGCTGCGGGCACTACTGTTCCGAGGAAAGGAGAAAGCCCATGTTTTGAAGTGGTTTGGTGAGTGGAATGTTATTTCAGACTGTGGGATTTGTCATGGCCCAACAGACATCCATCTGGATGCCCCACACGTGTGCTACTGTCTATGACACGCAGTGGACGGACATGCCACACGGACTTGCATTTCAGTGAATGGGAGACGTCATGCCTGTTTAAAATGCAGGAATCGTTTTTGTGGTAACTTAAATGTTCTTTTATGTGTCTACATTTCTGTGCTCTGGTCACACGTTTGGGGTGTCTGTGCTAATTTCTGCTCAAGAAGAACATCTAAACCCTGCAGCAGATATTGATGTACAGCTTTAGATAGTAAAAGCATCAACTCGATACTGTTCCCAAATGCTAAGCTCATTTAAGAAACATTTCCGCTGTCTTAGTACAGTTTGTATTACCTCCTTTTGTCTTAAATTGCTTTTTCATCATTTACTTCTTTATTTGGGCAATGTAGGAAAAAAATAACACTTAATAGTATTTTCTTTCAGCCAGTGAACATAATGTATATTGTAAAGCTTATGCTGTTGATTTCCAGGTCTGCTCCAAAGGGTTACAAAAATAAGATCAAGGGAAAACAAAAGCTAGCATTTAGTGAACTGATTGCTCGTATTCTCTGAGAGCTCTTTCATGAATACCTAAGATTTAAAAAGTACTATGCCAAGCACAGTGAAATGAAACAGAAGAAAAAGATTGTCATATTTTCCCTTCATTATAAAACCACTTGTTCTCTCTCTTATCACAACGCCACTCTGGCTAATTGCCCTGTTTTATTTTTCAAAAAAACATCACCACTGACCAAATTTACTTCTGTGTTTCCCTAGCTGTTTTCTGTTTGTCTGTTCATGCCATAGCAGTGCCCGTCAGAGACCTTGCATGGTTCTCTTTACAGTTCTCTATCAGCACCTAGAACTGTGCTAAGGTGGTCAATAAATAATTACGAGTGAAGTGTACAAGCAGCATCTCAGTAAGAGGAAAAGCTCTTAAGAGAATACAACCAGGGCATGAGAGTAGAGAAAAGGTTTTTAAAACAGAAACAAAGCAAAGCAAAAGCGGGAGCATGTTTCCTATTGGGAAAATTCACTTTTTCTGTCATCTACTTATCCATTATCATCCACCAAGATTTATCCTCTCCTCCACCTATCATGCATCTATGCATGCTTTGATCATCTATCTTGCCTATCTATCTTCTATGTATCGATCCATCCATCCGTCTCCTCTCACCTCTCCTCCCTCCCAAGCTACCTCCCTTTCTCTCTTTCTCCAATTTTTTGGTAAATGGTGTTCTGTCTTTCATTTCTTTTTCAAGGTCTGGTCCTATTAGAATAACCAGTTTTTTTAAAAAAATATATTTAGGCTCAGCAAACTTTGAAATAAGTGTAGTAGTCAGCTCTCACTATCATTCAATATTTTATATTTGAAAGTGCTTATCCGGCAAGGTTCAGAACTCAGCTATTGGGTTAAGCACGAGTTTCAGAAAGATTCTCCAACACAATGTTCTAGAATAGAATAGACTTATATATCTGGGAAATATATTCTGCTCCTGACCATTTCCTGAACACATAACTTGTGTAAAACTTTGGGAAATTAATGATCCGAATTTGAACTTCTGGAACATGTCATATATCCCAAAGGGGAAATTTTAATATCATGCAAAGCTGTACTGACTTGGAAGCATCATAATCAGCTTTTAAGCTTCCAAGTTAACTACTGTGGTTAACACTGCACACCTACGCTGACGGTTCAAAGTCTCTGCATGCCTTTCAATGCCCAGATTTTCAGTCACCTCGCTCTTAACCTACCTTAGAGAGTGATGCAAATTTTTGGTCGAAATCAATATCATGCATATTTACTGCGAAAACCTGTCCAACTATAACTGCACTTCCCTCATCTTTTGCCTTAAGACTTACTGGAACAGTTGAAATAAGGGATCAATTTCAATCAATGCACATTTTGACACAGAAGGTCTTCAGTTGTTACTGTCAATGATATCCCGCTGTCTGACATGAAGTATGTGCTCAACAAATGATGGTTGTGAAATGTCGAATTGATTTTAAAATCATCTTTAAATGGGATTTTTTTTTTTCCTCTCTGCAAGTTTTGCCCAATGACAAACCTATAGCCTTCAGTTCATTCACCTAGTAGCTAGAGTGAGGTGGACAGAAAATTCAGAGGTGACCATGTGCCCTGCTCTGACTGATTTCCCCTAAAGCTCGGCAGTGCCCTTAGGATAAGTCTCAAATCCAAGGCCAGCACACAAAGCCCTCTCCACCCAGACTCTGCTCTCGGCCCTTCATTTTGTTTTTTAATTTTCCACATACAAGTGAAACTATTCAATATTTATCTTTCTCCTTCTGACTTATTTTGCTTGGCATTAGTTCCTCCAGTTCCATGCAGCCTGTCACAAAAGGTAAGAGTTCATCTTTTTTATTTCTTAGTAGTATTCCACACACACTCACACACACATTTTTTATATATACACTTTTCCATACACTTTTCCCAGGGCTGTATCAGTCTGCATTCCTAGACACAGTGTACAAGGATTTATTTCCACATCCTCACAGCACCTGTAGTTTCTAGACTTTTTGATATGGGCCATTTTCAGAGCTGTGAGATGGTATCTAGCGGTTTTGATCTGCATTTTCCTGATGCTAAGTGATGGTGAGTATTTTGTCCATGTGCATGTTGGCCATCTTGTCTTCCTTGGAGAAGCGACTATTTAGTTTTGTTTTTTAATTGAGTTGTATGGGTTCCTTATAGATCTTGAATCTTAGCCCCTGTTAGTTGTATGGTGTATGAATATTTTCTCCCACTTAGTAGAGTGTGTCTTTGTTAATGATAGTGTCTTTCACTATGTGAAGGCCCATTCTGCTGGGAGCACCCTGGCTCCTCCATACCATCTCTGCTCAGTGAATGGTATATATTGCCACACCTCTGCTTGCTCTCCTTCCAGAGGTGGCTGGCCATCTGGGAAAGCTGTGGTCTACAAGGCAGCCTCCCACCAGGAGCCACAACTTCCTGGTGTTTCTCTCCACTCACCTCTTACTTAATGAAGCATGAATTTCTTTAGTGTCCCTTCTGGTGCTTTCTTGCTAGTTTCTGATGTCCAAGAGGTGTTCCCATTTTGCCCAAGCCACAGAACCCACTGAGTGCAACACCAATATGGATTAACTTTCAGATGTTTTCTCCAGAGCAAAACAAGTTACCTCCTCTGATACCATCTTTTGCAGGACAAACTGCTGATGGATGAATGAGTGGTGCTGCTAAACTTGGGCTCACATAAAAACAAATTAAAAAATGCTTCAAGATACTTAGTTATCTTCAGTGTGCACTATATTTTCAAAGAAGTATGTATAATTTATCTTGCTGCAGTCATTTCAAATTATTAGGGAAACTTTGCGTTAATATAGATAAATAAATCATTTAGGGGGAAAAATAACTAATAAGAAAACAACTCATTTAGGCAGAGACAATAGATGTTTTCTTTCAACAAGATCCCTTTAGCACTACTACAAAGGTGGATCAAATAGATTTTCTTAAGCAGAATTATAAGATGATCTAAAATGTTTTGATTGCATATTTCTAATGGTTTCTGGAAGGCTCTGTTAAATTGCATTAATTCATGATTATTTCATTTTCACTCTCATTTCATCTGAAATATGTTGCATATTGAGGTTTTCAAAGGCAGAGGGCAACTTCTGAAATTCTGGTTGATATAGCACAATCATTATTTGGGGGGGTGCTAGTTTTAATTTTAACTATTATTTCATGTGCATAATTAGGCATTTAAATTTATATTATTATATTAACATCAAAATGATCAAAATATATCAAATACATCCCATCTTTAGCAGAAAAATATGTATATAATGTGGTTTCTGGCATGATCACAGCTTCCAAAAGAAGGGCTACGCATGCACTTTAGAAGAGAAATATTTGAGGCAGTAATTGAAACTAAGGCCTATTAACTAGTCTTTCCCTAGCAACACAGTCCTCTGGAGAGAGAAAGTAAAAATAGGGTTCCATTATTAGTAAACTATGTTTCTCTGAAACTCTTTCTTGCTGAAATTAAGGCATGTCTAGCTTCTTGAGAGTCCATCCTAATATTTTTAGAAACCCAATAGGGATATCTCCCTTGTTCATTCATTCACTGAGATTCCTGTTCTATTCCTGCTCTCCCCAGTGACCAGCACTGATGATGATTCTGTAGTTTTGGACACCACTGGAGTGGTCAGCAAAGAACTCTTCCCATTTGGATTTACCGATGCCTCTTCCTGACCAAGTACATCCCAAGGTTACGTTCACTCAGAAGACTCATCCACTATTCATCAGTGAGGATTTACTCACATGGTCACCCAGGGAGTGAGAGAGCCTTGCTCTCAACGTTTCCACTATGGTGGAGCTAGAATGGGGAATGTAGCCAGAGCATGCTGGCTTTTAAAACTGCTATCAGGAATTGGTAGTGATATTAATTCCCTACATTTCACTGGTAAAGCAAGTCACATATTTGTTATCCTTTCCTGTGACCAAATAGCAAATTGGGTGATTGCTAATTACTAGCATCTTTATTACAATTATCTCTTCTCTTAGGAAAATTGTTCATAGAAATTTCCTAGACCTTGCACACCAATAGATCTTTGGTCTATTTGCAACATATGCCATCCAGACACTTTTAGATGTATCTGAATCCTTGGTTAAACTAAACTGAATCCTGAGATTCAAACTAAAAAAACATATTTTTTTATTGTTTATGTTTTTGTTTTTTATCCAGAAAGCCCATGTCAAGGAACATTATTCTAACATCCTTAGAAAAGAAGACCTCCATTCCATAAAATATCTGGAACCATTTTTTTTTTAAATCAGACTCTTAATTTTATTTTTCTTGCACAATATCTTAGGTCTAAATATATATATATATATATATATATATATATATATATATATATATATTCTTTCATTTTCAGAATCACCTTGTTATAAACACAAGTCCATAACATGAAAAATATGGAGTTTAGGCATTCATTCACACATTCAGTCAAGTTACTAATTGGTTGGTTCTAGAACAAACTCTAGTGAAATTTTTATGGATGGTGACTTTTATGTAAATGCTGACAAAGTGAACTGCCATGCTGATCAATGAGGGGTGCTCTTACTTTTCCAAAGACTTTCTACTTTCTGAACAATTATCCACGATTGAATCAATACATGAAAGCATTGGATCGATACCTTGCATTATTGAAAGATAGCTCACGGTTAAATACTTTTAGAAAGCTAGCTTTGAAAGAGCAGAAAATATATTTGAAGAAAGGTAAGACAACTGGCATTTCCCTAGACAGAATTGGGCCTAATTACCTAAACAGGTTTTTATAGACTGCTTAACTCTTGGCTTTACCTCCTTATTTTGCTGCATTTCCCCTGGATCACCAATATTCTTGTCCTCCTTTTCATCTGAAAGGACATTTTTTCCAGTACATTTCAGCCAAAAGGGCAGGAGACCAGCTGTCTTCACTGGAGAAACCCATTATTTGCCAAATGGATGGGTTTCTGCCTGGATTCATTGGCTGTTTTCCCCAACACCTCAGGGTACTATGCGGTCTTTGCAATAACATAATGCTTGTTCAGATCTGGATCAGACTCATTTTACTTTTTACAAGACCTAAAAATCATGTTATTCTTCCAGTTTGTAATATTTGGAAATAGCATGTTTGCAAGTAAGTAAAAGAGTAATGCAAAGGAATGGATTTATCTGACCTTGACAGAGCCTAGAAATATACAAAATTCTGTCAATGTCAGGACACACGCTATCTTTATCTAGCTCCAACAATACAAATTCGAATTCTTACCATCTCAGCAGAATGTAAAAGATTTATAATCAATTACTACAGAAACTTGGTGTTTTGATTTTGCTTTTACATTCTACTTGAGAGGCTCTAAACTATAAGTTAGGATAATACACTTATAATAAAACCAAATATTTAAGAATTTACAAAAATTGGGATATTGGATAAATTATCAACATGGGGAAGAAAGTTTTGCCTTAAAAGATTAATTAAAAAATTTATAACAATGGATGTAAAAATTTTCTTACACATTCCTTGGCATGAACTATATATTTGATTAATGTTTGGTGAATGTTACTAATTTACTAAATTAATTTTATCAGTAGACTATATAGGATTTGACTACTTCTCAGTTTTTGTATCTTCTGTCTCACCAGTCTATCAAAGAATATAAAATGACCTTTGTTAGAAATAAAACTTTTACCTTTCTTGAAGTCAGTAACATTTATATGGATTTATTTAAGAATTCAATAATTGTTATATATAAGTCCATTCACACTAGATAACAAGCACCTTTCACTGAAAAGCTCTAGTTGAGATAACCTTTCAGGTAAATGAATTCCTTTTCTGCTGCACAGGGTCTTAGTGAACACTGATATTTAGTATGGAAAAAAATGCTGTTACTATTGTAAAAAAAAAATCTTTTCATAATACTTCTAAACATTGATGACAATCATTTAGTGAATTTGTTTCATTTGCCATTTGTTATATAAACTGAAATTTGAGCTCCAAATGTGAATAAAGAAAATACATATTCTGTATTTCAAATATCCCTGTGGAAATTAAGCGCTTATTTCTTAAAAATGTCTAAGTAACATTGGAGACAAATGACTCAGGTGGGTATGTTTACAAAAGCATGCAGGTTTTAGGGAGTTAACACGAAATTTTGATTAGATAGAAAAAAATAAAAATGCTCAGATCCTCCTAGGGTTACATAATTGTAGAGAGAGGAAAATTTCCAGTCATTGTTTTGAAATATACAGGGAGTTACACTGAAATTGACACTTGGAAGAATCTGAAAGCTATGACAATAGTTCTGTAAGGGATGGTAATTTGGCTATATAATTAAATTGGAATGTGTTCAGTAAGCAGATGTGTGCAAATAAAGAGGCATCTCAGCTCTGGGTTTGCACTTCTTGATCTTTCTTTTGTTTGCTTTTTTATGAGGACACCCCATGGCTTTTTGTTGATGCTGTGTTGTGGCTGTTGTTTTTCTCCTCACTAAATTGGTTTCCAGCACGGATACACTCCTCAGGCTTGTTCAGTAGCTTTCCAAGTTGCAGAGTTCCATTCCGTCCACAGATGGCGTAAGACATGATTCTCCATGCTCAATGGCTTGAAAACATTTTTCTATTCCTGTGCCAAAGTTGATTTGAAATTATTCCCATGCTACTGTTGAATAGAAACAAACTTCCTTGGGTTTCAGATGTCACTGAGAGGTGAGGCATGATTTACAAATGATATAAAAACCAGTTATTTATTTTTTTTCTGGAGGAACAAAGAGAAAGAGGAACCACAAATCTGGAATTCTACTACCTACCGTAATGTATTATCTACTCCTACTTTTCTCCTCATCTACCACAGCACAGTGCTCAATGGCCATGAAATTGTGCATGACAGTCTGTACTCACATAATTCTTAGTAAATACCTGGTGACTGTTATTTTGTTGGTATAAAATGATACACTTTTACTATATTGCATTTCAGTGCCACCATGGTAGTATATGGAAATTTTACTAAACACACATTTAGAGATAAACATAAAAAAAAGGAAAAATTTGTAACATAACAAGAAGAGAAAAAGTAGTTGAAGGGGCTTTAGACATCACTGAATTTAAGCTGTCATTTATTGATAAGCTGAAAACCAGTGATAGGAACTGACTTGGCTAAGCGTCTTTGTGAGTTATATCTGCTGATAGAGATTGAATAACTCTTTAGCTCTAAGATGTCCTGCCTCGGTCTTTCTCAAGGAAAAAGCAGCAGGCCTAGCAGAGAACTTTTTCTTGATACTTGAAGATTTGACACCAAAATTGATGTTCTGTATCAGCTCTACTTGTAGCACTTGACTGGCAATGAAAAATAGGAGGGATCGTTTTGTGTGGAGTAGGAGTTTTAGAAGCCTCCTCCTTTGATTATCTAATTATTAAGATATTTAGATATTTTGTTGGTGAGATGTTACATTGGAAGATGGAAATGGATTCTCTTTCTAGTAGAAGACAGAGAAGAGGAGTCAGGGAGGAGGGAGAAGATTTTGCTGTGATGTCAAGAGCTTCTATAAGCTGCAGCCTCCCTCTCAAACTCCTTTCTGTCCCTTTGTTCATTGCAGAGCTGGCTCAGGTAGAGTTCCAGTTAAACTTGGCATTTATTTTACTAACTCATGTGACTCTTAAAGCCTTTTAAATTTGATGCTATTTTGCAATTTTAGTGAATTCTTACTGGCAGAAATTGATTCTATGAGAAAGGATAAATAGTATCATGCTTTGAAAATTTTCAACGATGTCAAGAAAAATTTTGTGATATTTAAAGACATTTTACATTCTTTTCTTTGGCATTCTACTACATTGGATGCACAATTTGCATAATAATGTTTAACATTATGAAAAACCTTAAGAAATTCATATTCTCCTTCCACTCTAATGATGGCATTATTAGCTCAATTTTTTAATACATAAGCATAGCAGGAGGCACTTGAAACATTAAGATTGTAGAAGAGAAAGATGAAGATTGGTTTGAAAATTAAACAGGTTATTTTCTGCACACAGGGGTGGAATACCTTGGGCTCTGTCTCCTTTGCTCTGGGTTCTCATCATCCCCTCCCCCCCATAGCACTTTTATTCAGTATCTGCTCTACTGGCCTATAACTCAAACTCATTTTATACACAATCAGAAAAAGGTTGTCTATTTATATACAAAAGAATATATAATTTTCCAGAAAATATGTAATGACAAGAAGATCCTCAAGTGTCAGGAGAGGAAAGACAAACAAGTTGTGAGACTAACTCAAGGATGTACAGCTGAATATGCTAAGATCAGCCTTGCACACAACACACTGAAAAATAAACAATACAATTTCCAATGTAGCTCTTGAAACTAAGCCCTACCACTGTAAAAATGACTAGTCTTAGCTTTCTCCAACTAGACCTTAGATTGGTCAGATAAATAGATTTCCATTTATTTTTATTATTGGTATTTTTAAATTATTTTACTTATGCTGTTTTGGATTGGAATTTAATTATTCACAACCATGTTCTGGCTAATACAAAAATCAAAGGGAGACAAAATTATTGAAATCATCTAATATGAAAAAGTAATATTAATAAGGTGGTAAGTATTATTTGTATTCTCATATCCAGAGATACCTATGTGCAGGTGTCTGAACTGAGGTCATCATCCCATAAATTATATCAGTATTATTAGAATCTGTAAAGACTTACAGCTGGAGAGCCTGTCACAAACTGGGAAATTGGAACTCCTTGGGAGTCCAGATGATGACTGAGCAGACTTCTTCAACTGACACTCAGAGGAGCCAATGACTCAAAGCAAATTCTGACCTATTCTAAGCCTCTTTGTCTAAAACTGAGAGCAGTGATATTTGCACCGTAATATGGTTTTTAGGATTCAATAATAAATGCAAAAATCTCTTGGCAAAATTGCTGATAACTTGAAAAAGGTATTATTTTTTTCCCCTTCAACCAAGGAATCCATTTGCTATCGAATGAGATGGAGGACACAGAAAGATTTCAGTTCTAGTAGACAAAGTGGAGAACACACCACACAAGGCAGGAGCCCCCAGCAGGACTGCCTTTGCAGAATGTCTGCCCCCAACTCTTTCCATCAGAATGAGGCTTCCTTCAAATGAGCTCATTCACCTCCAAAGCTGTTTTACATCCAATACTAAAGATGTTATTTCCTTTGCTTATTTCTTTTTATGGAGCTACTTACAGAAGCAGTGTGCTTTACCATTATTCCTCAGGTGATTTATGTTGATTACAAATCCAAAATTTAACCCAATTTAGGAATGAAGAGCTTGTTGCTTTACTCCTTGACCATTGAGAAGTTGTCTCGGGCCTCCCCGGTGGCGCAGTGGTTGAGCGCTGGGTTGCGAAGCTGCCCACAGCCTCTGCAGCGCCGTTTCGATCCCCGGTTGCTCCCCAGCCACCGGAGGAGGGTCCCGCATGGCGCGCAGAACTCTCCTGCTGCCCACTGCTCCCCTCAGCAGTGTACTTCAGTCCTTCTGTCTGCTCTGCTCCCTGCTCTGGCTCTGGTGAATTCTCTCACCCTCCCACGCTTCTGACTGTACCCAGTGCATGTATAAACAAACAAACAAATAAATAAATAAACATGCCAAAAAAAAAAAAAAAAAAGAGAAGTTGTCTCTATTCATATGCCAAAAATAGTATACACAAAATGCAAACATTCCAAATTATTTGTATCTTGCCCCTCCCAAACTAGGTCAAGGAATTTGCACTTGTAAGAAATCTTAAACACGAGCTATGTCTTGTCTACCATCCATGTATCCTCAGTCAGAAGGTAACATGTCAGGATTCTCGTCACCAATTGTCAATACCATCTCTGCTGGGCGCCAGTCGGTCCTTGGGGACACACACTAACCAGAGTTGGATTATTCACGAGAGCACAAGCACAGGACTCATCCATGCATTGTCTATTTGAATGAAAACAGTCTATAGGTGGAAGAAGTTCCAGTTGTTTTACTAGACACTATTCTTCTGGTAAGGCTGAAGTTGTGGCTTAGACAAGGTCATCTTAGCCACACTTCCAAATGTTACTTCAGGGAGAGGAATACTGTTTTCTCTTTGAGAGATGACCTGTCTGTTTAGGAAGAAGTGTATTAAAATATTTAACTTGGTGACCACACCTGAGGGAAGAAATCCTATAATGTGAAACCATCAATAAGGATACTTAAAAATAAATAGTTTTTTTCATACAGGGGATTATCTAAAAATAAACTTACATTTTCTTCCAAAATAGTATTTACCCTTACTACTAAAATCAATTAAAATGAAAATTAGACATCAAATATAGATGTACTCTGATAGAGTCTCGAAATAAAAATGGCAGGGAGCATTGAAAAGTCTTCCTCAATTTTGCTGAATCCAGGATGACCTGTCTTTATTTCACCATCAGAGGCCCAAGTAAAATGTCCAGATGTCCCAGCTTAACAGTCCAAACCTGAGTCCTTGATGGGCTGGCTCCCAAGTCCACTAATTGCTGTCATATTACAGCACATTCTGATGTTATTTCCCATCAGTTCACACCCCTGCTCTCCCACCCCAACTTTGCCTGCTAGCTAGGGCCTGCTTCCTCCTGGCCCCTGCTGTATATACATCCAAGTTCATCAAATCCCCATCAACTCCAGGGCAACCCAATCTGGCATCCGAAGAGTATGTTCAGATGCTAAACCCTGAAGGTTGAAAATCTTTTATTTAGTGCCAGAGCTCTTATTAAGCCAACCGCCTTGTTCCAAAACATATTTACCCGGAGCACAGAGAGCTGGTTGTGAGAAATACACATGATGGCATTGCTGTATGATATGAATTCTCTGCAATTTTGTTTTGCCTTTCATAACCGATGCTTCTTTGTGTCCCTACTATTGTGAGCTTTCCAGTTACAGATGATTTTACCTTGTCACCCATTGGAATTGTTTGTAAGAACGAAGAGCAGTAATGGTGAAAATGAAAAGGAATAAAAAAATGACAAGTATTTTTTTGTCTCTTTCATGACAAGGGGTTTTTTAAGAAAGATGTTTTCTTGAATATGAAATAAGGGGACTATCTCAGGCTTAATGGGAATTATTCAGCTCTGAGATTATTTTTATTTTGACATTGTATTTTTTTTGGGGGGGGGTTGTCCATGTTTTGGGAGCAGAGAATAACTACCATCAGCAGCATATTTAAAGCTTTGGTTGATGCTGAGAATATCATAAAATGTACTCACATCCTAGTTTTTAAAAATGTGCCAACATTTGAGAACAGAATAAGGACATTAATACATTTTATATATTACATTACTGCCTTTGCTTAGAAGAAAAAGAACAGAGAGAATGAGGAAAGCCCCCAAGATTACACGATAGGCTGACGAGACTACGAATTCTGGGATGGACTACCTGGGAATTCCTGTATCTTGTTCTCAACCTTGCTGTTAACCTAAAACTCCCCTAAAAAATGTCTTTTTTAAAAAAGAAAATTTCACTTTAAAGTGTGGGATATGAGATGTACTGCCCAGCCCACTCCTATGGCCCTGGGTGTCAGTGGCTGCGGTGAGTGGAATCCAGTTCTCTTAGATTGTCTACTTAGATTTTGTGTCTTCTGCCTAATTTCCATCATTTTCAGTTACTGAGTTAACTCAGGGTGAACATTTTCATTAAAGATGAGGAAACTGAGACTAAGGAGGTTGGAACTCTCTTCTGATTTCTAGGCAAAGGTTAACACGATTTAAGAAGAAATTTTAATGAACTACAAATAAAATGTGTAAAACGTCCTCTTCTTCCCTGGATCTTACTGAGTCCTAGGAACTCTTTGATCTAGCTGTAGTCCAGTCATTCTCAGTGCATATTGATATATTTCTGTCCTCTGCTATGAAATAAAGGAAGTAAAGTCTTTCTAACTTTGATGAGTGTGTGTCATCTATGAATAAATGTTCCAGAGTCAAGATCTCTTCAATCACTGAGGATTTTTCAAAACAAAACAGTAGGACAGTCACTGACAGAAGCCCAGAGGTCCTGGTTAAGGAGTTGGTACAAATTCACTTTGGAAACTTCTGTAGATATCTTTGTTTTGGAAATCTGCAAACCCAATGTCCACATAATTAACCTTTGTTGATAGTGCTTAAAAGAGGTGGCAAGATTACTTTCATGATATTGATAGCATCACGGCTCATACTGACTGGTTATACATTCCAAATATCTTTATTTGATTTGTGGCTAATTTAATTTTATTGATCCCTAGTTTTATTAAACTACTCGACTCTGCATACTGGCCTATGAACAGCTAGCATAAATAGCTAACCATTGCGACCCTTAAAAAAATGAGAAGCTCTATGTTTCCCTACTCCTCTAAAATATTTCAGGGAACTGCAGCAATTCCATTTTTGCAATACTTATCAAGAACAGAGTGATGAAGAAACGTAAAATTCTACTGAGTCTAGTTGTTTTTGCCTTTCCAGATCTTTCAATCTGAGCTGAATAGGTAATCTAAGGGATTTCCATGTTCAATTGCCATCTTAAGTGAAATGAAAAGTTATAAACATTTAAAAAAGAACATCTGTCTTATGGATACAGAAAATACATCCTCGACTTTTTGGCATAATGGAAGTGTGTAGAATTCATAATCAGAAAATCCTGGGTTTGAATTTTAATTTCTTTATTTAACTGTGTAATCTTGAACTAGAATTTCTGCATCTTTCTGACCCTCAGTTTCCCTACGCACAAAATGACTACTAAAATTTTATGTTTCAAAAAATAGATATGCTGATCTATATTTCCTACTTTGCAGGTAGGATTTGCCTTAATATTAACCTCAGTGGAGTAAAATGTAAAATACTCATCTTTCTTGTGTAATTCTGTTCTTGTATTATTCAGAAGAGCTCCTGCTCTGCAATGCTTAATATGTAGATGCAAGATAAATACTTTTAGAAAAAAAGTCTTGCTGAATTCCTTAGAAAGAGGCAGCTTAAAAGTAGTAACAATTGCGTCTGGAATCTTATAGTTCAAGCAAATCATTGCTACCTAAGAAGTCGAATGATTTTGGATTAGTTGTTAATCTTTCTGGAAACCATCTTCCTTGTTTTAAAGATGAAATGTGGTGATGAATGCAAACTCTACTTGAAAAGCAAAAGCCAAAAACAAATTTGGGATCTAATCTTAGTTGTTATTATTCTCTTTTTTTTTTTTTTTTTTTTAGAGGCATGTTTATTTATTTATTTATTTGTTTGTTTGTTTTGTTTGTTTTTGTTTATACATGCACTGGGTACAGTCAGAAGCGCGGGAGGGTGAGAGAATTCACCAGAGCCAGAGCGGGGAGCAGAACAGGCAGAAGGACCGAAATACACTGCTGAGGGGAGCAGCGGGCGGCAGGAGAGGTCTGCGTGCCATGTGGGACTCTCCTCCAGTGGTCGGGAGCAGCCGGGGATCGAACCGGCGCTGCAGAGGCGGCGGGCAGCTTCGCAACCCAGCGCTCAACCGCTGCGCCACCGGGGAGGCCCTGTTATTATTCTCTTATCTTATATTACTTAGCAGTAACTATCACATGCATGTGCTTTTAGGTTTTATTAATCTCACTCATTAGCAAACTGTTTTCCAATAGTCCTATCCTTCAATAAATCATTGTTTCCATAAGAGGACAGTGGATGAGAAGTGGCTGCTTAACTGGGACCTAGAGCTTGTAGTCTTAACTCCCTTGCATCTGGATGGGTAATATTAATAACTCCTGCTCATGGAATGCGAATAGAAGTGATGTTGTTGGTTCTGAGCCAAGATGATTAAGAAAGATTTCCTTAATGAATAACATATCTAATTAACAAATATGCATTCCCTGCATTGAAAAAAGTCACACCGATAATATGAAAGTATTTGTGTGAAAAGATCTAAGAATAAATGTGTCCAGTGTTTTAGGTCACAGGGGAAACGCTTCTAAAATGGCATCATGAAATCTTCTCTAATGGAGGATGAATAAGTCTTATAGGCGGAAAGACAGATGGGATTTGGTAAGTGTGGGCTGATGAGAGAAAATATTTACAAAAAAGCTCTGAGGCATGAAGGAGGCTGGTGAGACCCATTAACCAAGGAAAGACCAATATGCTTAGAAGAGGAAGAATGAACGGAGTGAGATAATAACACTGTAGTAATTATTATCTCTTTTTGCAAAATAAAGCTGATATGCTTTTCTCGAACATCCCTTGCTTTCCCCCCGCTGCCAGAAAAATAAATTATGACGGGTAAAAAGAAACTTGGTAGAAAAAATGTGAGTGTGCATAAATATACATTTTGTATAAATACAATGTGTGCAGAAATCATGAAATTTATCTAGTTTAAAGATTCTCATTTCAAATATACCACTTCTGCAAAAACCTCATAAATAATTGTTGCATCTGTAATGAGAGCGAACCCCAGAGATAGAGTGCCAGAGAAGGGACCATCATTTTCTCCCAATAATGATAAAAATACACAAACTTATTTAGAAAAAAAATAATTATGCAGGTCTCCCCAGTGGCACAGCAGTTGAGTGCTGGGCTGCGATGCTGCCCACAGCCTCTGCAGCACCGGTTCGATGCCCAGCTACTGGGCGAGGGTCCCATATGTTGCACAGACCTCTCCTGCCGTGCCAGCTGCTCCCCTCAGCAGTGTATTTCATCAGTCTGCCTGTTCTGTTCCCCACTCTGGCTCTGGTGAATTCTCTCACCCTCCCATGCTTCTGACTGTACCCAGTGCTTGTATAAATAAATAAATAATTCTTTTAAAAAAATTGCACATTTTCATGGAAATCTTTGTATTCATTTTGGAACACCAGTGGCAGTTTAATTTTCAAGTCAATGGTTAATTAATTTCAAATTAACATAGTTCCCATTTTGAAGTGGCACAGGATGGACACATCTTCATCTCCCAGCTCAGCCACACGGAAAAATACTAAAACAAAACCTGCTTGAGTCTTGGGTTGTTGAGCCAGTGTTGAAATTATTGTAAACACAAAAGAAAAAACTGTTTATACACTGAAAGAAGTTCTGGTTCTTATAATGGAATCAAAACAATGGGGGCTGTTGCTCCTTCCCCAGGAGTATCTAAGTCTCACCCACCACTTTCTAATATGATAAACCAAAACATAATGGTGTTATTTATTTACACATGACTACTTGTTCCATCGTCCAACTAGGAAATTTTCTGAAAAGTCCTATCTAGTACTTTGTTCTTATACCACATAGATTTCATTATTCAAAAATTGAGTAAAAGTGTATGTATTTTTCCTATTATAGAAATGAAACAATCAAAACTAAGGGGACCCAAAGACACCCAACCCTTAAGTGCCAGGAGAAGGATAAGAATAATGATAATGATTCCAACTGATTGCTTAGTGCAGAAATGAGCACTTACGTGGGTTTATTTTCACTCTGTAACAAGCATAGGGAGCATGTCCTAGCATCCCAGGTACAGACTGGAAACTGAGGCACAGAGAGATGCAGCAGATTGCATAAAGTGAAACCTCCCTAGAGCCCAGGCAGACTGGCTCTGGAGGTTGTGAATTCTTCCACATGTTCACTTATGCCAAAGAGGCCTCCCCTTTAGTAGAACAGTGAACGTGTACAGGAGAGACCTGGGTTTCATGGGAAAGGGTTATTGGATTCTTCAAGATCATTATACTTCATCACACTGCAACAAAAAATAGAAGCATTGGCACCAAAGTGCTGGCCTGTTTTTAAAGCCCCAAAGACAGATGGCTATTTTCAATACACTGACCCAATTGCATGTAGTGATCCAAGGTCAGCATAAAACTCCAGAAAGAGCTCGAAGTATCAATTAAGTTTATGTTGTGCACAAAGAGGACAGAATTACCTTAAAGCATCGTTTCTGGATTTTCATTTCACTTGTTCACGCAGCGCCATGGCATCCCATTAGGTTCAGTGGGTCATCTTGGTAAGGGGTGGAAGATGAGTAGTTTCTTCAAGAAAGAAGACAAAGGCTGGGTTAGTATAGAAATACAGCACTAGACTTTTCAGAAGGATGTATCTGTAGTTTTTCCCACCACATCTTAGGGCAGGATTTTAGAGCCTGATACACATATCCTTTTCTTTTTTTTTTTTTTTTTGTTTAAAGATTTATTTATTATTTATACATGTACTGGGTACAATCAGAAGCACGGGAGGATGAGAGAATTCACCAGAGCCAGAGCGGAGAGCAGAACAGGCAGGACCGAAGTACACTGCTGAGGGGAGCAGCGGGTGGCAGGAGAGGTCTGCGTGCCATGTAGGACCCTCGCCCGGTGGCCGGAGATCGAACCGGCACTGCAGAGGCCGCGGGCAGCTTCGCAACCCAGCGCTCAACCGCTGTGCCACTGGGGAGGCCCACATATCCTTTCCTTTTAAATGTTACTTATGATGTAGAAAAATGGATTGATTCTGTTGATAAAAGTAAGTACAAAATACTAGCTAGGACTTTTCAAACAAATGTCAATAAAGTCTTAGATGTTCTGTATTCTTAGTTGCTAATTATGGCAGAGTGGTAAACTGCTTCCCAAATCCCTTCTCCCTTTTCTAGATTTAATTGGTCACATGGCTGATCAGCTGACAAATGCATGGTCAAGGGCACCTTGCACTCAAGTGGCCGTGTGGCTCAATGACACCGAAGGATGTGACAAAGTGAGATGCTCATCTCCTGAGTCTTTTGTTTAAAAGGAAGCGACTTGCCCTCCATTTTTCTCTTCCCCTTCTTTCATTCTGAGAAGCTTCCAATAATACACATAGTTTTTATATCCCCAGCAATTCACAACATGTTACTAGTTTTCATTAATAATCATTCTGTCTTGTGCATGGAAATAAGAACTTTATGGGGGACTTTGATGAAATTTGATAACATTTTCTGATAATAGCAATTTTCTCAACAACTTTAATCAGCTAATGAAAGCAAGAGCGCTCTCCTACTTTATCTTCCCAGCCTCATGTTATAAATCGGAGATGACTTTTTTTTTACTAAAATATTAAAATCATGTTAATAGTAGTACTTCGTGGTAGAATCAGATGTTTTCTTAATGCTTACTTTTTTAATGAAATCATATATATATATATATGTGTGTGTGTGTATATATATTCGTGTTTGTTTTTCACATTCTTGTATATCTCTATTCAGTCTACTCGACAAATTCTTCCCTTTTATACTTATCTCTTCTTGTTTTTTAACCTTTAGGTATGATGTCATTCTTTCCTTAATGCCACTCCTACATGGCATCCTAAAATCACCCTTTCAAGCCTCAGGACTTTTGACTCAGACATGTATTAGTTCTGCTTTTATTCTTTGACACCCGTTAAACTTGGATTCCATGACCAACCTTCTATAGGCTGTGTCGTAGGAACTTGAGGACCCAGACCTCAGTAGTTCCAATTAACATGGTTGCTGAGTTCCAGTGACCAATTTCAATTGAAGTTATTGCATCAATACACCGTCACAGGAGGAAGAACAACTCATTATCTTTGGTCAAGTCTTTCATAGGTAACACAGAAACGAACGGAAATGGCTGTTATTAATACAATAAACCATGGTTTAAAACAGGCGGAGGTAGATTTGGCCCTGGGGGTGCAGTGCTCCAGCCATGGTTGAAGCAGGAAGATGGCTTGATGTGCCCGAGTCTGGACTTGCAAGATCGTCAATGTGTGAAGAGTTTTGGGGCAGATCCCATTCAGGGGTTAGGTTCAAAATTGGGTTTTATAGTAGTAACTCCACAAATCAACTAAGAGAGAAATATCTATGCAAAAACCAGCCACATGGGGTGGTCAGTCCAATGATACGGACAAGTCATAGATAAAAATGTGAGATTGCTTACAGTGACTATACAGCACATGAAATTATGAGACCATTGAATTGATTTTTATATTAAGATATTAAATTGCCCAATGAAAAAACAAATTGTAGTTCCAACACCTCTGCTGGTGACTATTTTATTTTTTGAACAAATGAATTAGAAGGGATTTTTAATTATTTAAAAAAAATGTAGTTTTTTTCTGACATCATTGTTAAATTTTGAGCAATATTTCTCTTCTCAAGTTTGGTCACTTCAGTTCTCCCACAACCAAAGCACCCCCAGTCCATCACCATAGTCCCCTGTGCTCTCTCCTATGTTGAGAATATAACAGCAACAGATACATTATTTCATAAGATTCCACTCCCCACGGATTAATAGCTCTAATTATCGGTAATTGATTTTATCTCTTGAGCCAAACTTGTCTCCATTTGTGTGCTACCTGATCAATACTTTCCACATAATAGTCCTTCAAATGTTTAAAGGAAGTTGCAATGCCTGTGACTTTCAAGGTGCTACAGCATAGGCATAAAGTCCCTGCACAGCCCTGCAGAGTTTAGACTCCTGTGGGCAGGAGTGTGCTCCGTCTACTTTGTGATAGTTAACTTATACGCACAGGTGATCCAAGTTGGTACATCCTTATAAACATTAGTATATATTATTAACAGCCCTCCCCTCTGCCCTACCTCTTGGCCTCTTCCTTGACCAACTATGCACTTGATTAAAATAAAAGAAAGTGCAGGCATGCTTGATTTATTGACAAGGTGGGCTTTAGGAGTGCATGTGAACGCAGAGATGAGAAAGGGAGGGTGAGTATCAAAGGTTGCCACATGGAGTTAGATATTTATTTTAAATGAACAGCTCCAGATGATGCCATATGCATGGCAAATGATGGCACATTTTGTAATGATTAATTAATGAATGTATTTGAATGATCACCAACTTTATAGCATATATAGAATACTCACTAACATGATCCATAAGAACTCATTAATATTTTGAAACATATCTACTGAAATTGAATATTAGTTAATAATATGGAGTTGGAGGACTATATTTCATTGTGAATAATTATATGCCTGGTTCATATTAATTTTAAAAGCAGAAATCATTTTTTAAATGATGCAAAATCAAGGCATTCTTCCCAAAGTACATCCCCAATCTCAACCACCAGCATCCTGTTTATTCTTCAAAGCCTTGGTGCTGTTTAACTTCCTCCTCAAGGCCTTATTTGATACGTTCCATAGGAATTAATTGTTCCTTGCTTAGTACCCCCATGGAGAAACTTGTATTTAGCAAATTAATTTTCTCGTGGTTTACTTAGTTATTTATATGCATATGTTCCCCAAAGGTGCATAAGTTCTCAGAGCCAGGAACTGTTTCTGAGGTACCTAGGAGTGTCACTGGTTCTGACTCTGGACCTTGCACCGAGTAGGTACTCAGACGTGTTCAGGGAAGTGAATTTCATTCAGAGATGTGGTTTTGAGCGACATGACATTCTATGTTTGATGGTGGACGTTTTGCTCTAGAAATGTTGTACAGGATGCATTTTTCAAAACTAAGGCTAATTAAAATCAATTTTCTTGTGAGAGTCATTTTGGATGTTCACAAGAGCCCATGTGATAATCACGGATGCTCAGAGGTGTCACCAAACCCTGAACTGGGAGTCACTGATCTATCAAACGTGGCCCTTGAAGCGGCTCCCGGGTGGCTATTAATATCACTGCCTGCTAAATGTGTCAAGGTTTATTAAGTGAAAATCTCATAAAGGTTTGCAAATAAAGTAGTGCTTATGCAATATGGATAGCATGTGGTTCAGTTCCCTTAAGAAGGGGAGAATTAATAAACAAAGTAAAGCAACTGTGTGTTTATTCTCAGGAGTGTCCTTCCAGGAGGTTGATGGGGTGCACCGAGCACTTAATTCTTGCATTTAAGAGAAATACAGCATGAAGTGTAAGCGAAGAATAGAGTCAATTTGAGTCTGTGGACTGGTAATAAAATAAAAACGATGACTCTGTGTTCACACATAAATTATACAGCAATCAATATTTTAATTGGCACTCTTCTGTAGTACGTTTTTCTCCTTATTCTTCCTCATTTCTGATAGAGTATGAGGGTTAGACGCACGTCGGCTGGAAGATAAGAAGGTGAGTACCCAAAGGACAGAAGTCCTCTGCCTGCATTAGGGAGCCCTTGAGGTCGTCCAGGTGTGAAGAGGTCTCGAGTTACCCAAGGCAGTAGCTATTACAGATTGGAGAGAGGTGAAGGGTAACACTTCATTAAAGCTAAAAGGTGAAAAGCTGTGGATTTAATTGAATTAGATGACAGTGCACATAGACGGAGTGAGAAAAGCTTTCCCATAGAATCAGTGCTCTCTGGAGGGAGGCAGTTTAATTCTTACTGTCATCAGGCTGAGGGAAAGCTGGCCCTAGTTAATTTCATTTCTCTCAGGAGGGAAACGTAATCTGGGCAGAGATAGACGTGCGGCTTAGTGAGAGAAACCTGGTGACTTTCTGAGGTGCCTGCATTCTGAGGAAGAGGCTGTTCTCGCACCAGCTCACGACTTGGAACTCTGCACACAGCCTGAAATAGCAAGAAGAAGGCACGAATAACGAGAATGACTTCTTTGTCATTAAAGTGTTTGAACAGTGGGTCTTCTGGTCTGTCCTTATAGGACCCCGCTAGCAAGTGTGTATGTTCCAGAAGCTGTCACCCTCGGAAGGTTGAACAAGGAGGACTTTGTTCCCCAATGAGTCTAAGGGATGATTTTGGGAGCAGAGATTGTATGTATAAATATACACAGGGAAAATTAAGCCTAGGCTCTGCTGCCAGGTTTATCACAAGTTCAGTATCTGAAACTTACTTTTAAATAGAAATATAAGAGGAGAAAATAACAAAAACAGCTCTAGAAATGAGAATTGCTGAAGCCAACTAAAGGATTCAACAGTATTTTAATAGCTATTAAATAATTATGTTGATCAGGGGAACAGTATAAACTCATGGTTTTTATTTTTTATTGCAATTTTTGTTTTATTAAGGTAACTGGTTTACAATGCTCTATGATTCAGAAGCTATTAAATTATTATCAGTGTGTTTCTGAAGGCAAAAACATAACAAAAACCAAAATAATTCTTTCTGTGAGAAAAAGAAGTTCTATTATTTGACCACCATTAATTTATTAGCAGATTTCCTAATTTCAAATATGCACAATATAAGTATTTTATACTATTTCAATATTGTTCCAGTCCTAACATGTTAAGGATGCCAAAATTATTATTAACCAATTAATTTAAATTAAAAAATTGGATACATAAAGAAAATTTTAAAGGTACTAATTAATTTCTACAATCTTCAGAAAAGAAAGTAGAAATCTTGAAATAAACTTATTAAAACAAGTGAGAGATTTACCACAACCCCTTTGCTGGAAAGAATCCCAAACTGAAAAAAAAACAAGAAATTAGTAATTCTTTATATTTATAGCTTGGTATGCTTTCTTAAGTGTTTTATTTATTATATTGTTTACTCCTTTGGTATGTGTGGTTGGAAGCGAGATTCTGAAACTTGTGAAGGATAAAGCTAGCTAGGAAGTTACAATAATCACTTTGATTATTTCTCATACCAGTCTCTCATCTTAAATATCAGTTCTCATATCTTCATAATGATAAAAGTCATTCCTAGCTGTGATATTACATCAATCTACTCTCCACGCTAAATGCATGTGAAAACGGAATATTTAAGAAAATGAGAAGCTTCCATAAAGAATAAACTATTTTATTTCACAAATTAATGATTAAAATATTAATAATATCCTCTGAAATGAACACTGAGATTAAATACGATTCATTCATTTTGAAAAAGAAATTGTAATGATTTCATATAAAGAAGTGAAGTTCTAAATCTGATTTAATCTCAATACTTAATTTAAATCCCTACACTGTTTAACTTTTTGACTAGTGTAATCCCTTCTTGCTCCTCTGAAGTTTATTGTTCTTGTGAATTTTATGAATTAGAAGGCATTATATATATATATATATATCATGTATACTATTTCAAACAAATGATGATAAATTTATTGAAATGATCCATTTAATTGGTTTTCAGACCTACTGAAGGGTGTTTAGACAAGGTTGTTCGTGTTGTTAAAGTGTGCAGGAGTGTAGAGACCTGGCTGGCCATTCACTGAGCTGTGAACCTTTGGATATTTATGAAATAATTCGGTGGCCCTACTATGCAAAGTATTAAACAATTGTAAAAATTTTACTCTTGTTTACTAAATAATCATTTTGATCTTTCCTTGCATAGAATTGTTCACAATTGCCTGCAAATTCAACTTAATTGCTTTCATACAAAGTTGATGAATAAAGCCTTTTTTGATTTCAGGAGTGATACCATACTTATTATGTTAAAAGGAAACTGAGTCACATTAAATATTTCCACAGTTTTCTTGAACATACATAGATCTGATGTGGCAGTGGGGAAACCAAAGGTGATTCAAGAATTCTGTCGGGGCTAGCAGACCTTATAAGGTTGCCTTACTTGGGAAAGCCTTGTTGGCTGTTTCTGATTGGTTGTTCTTAAGTTTTCCTTTCCTGTGTTCCAATGTGTTCATTCCAGCTGGGTCTGTGAAGTAAGTCACCAACGCACCAGCGCCACATCAGCCTGATGGGAGCAGAACAGGCAGACTGACTGAAATACACTGCTGAGGGGAGCAGCAGGTGAGACCAGAGAGGTCTGCTGTGCCATGTGGGGCAGCTCCCTAACCAGGTATCAAACCCATGCTGCAGTGGCTGCAGATAGCTTTAGTGCTCTGTTTAACCCCTTGTGCCACCAGGGAGACCCCTATTTTCACATAATCTTATGTAAGAAGAAATTTTCTGTTGATAATATATTTTTCTGATCTATATTTCTCATATAGATTCATAACAAGTCACCCTTGCTTTATTTTATAGATCTCCCCCTCAAAAACATGCTTGAACCAAAGAATAAGCAAAAAGAAAATACTAGTTCTATAGGAGAAACACATGTGAAAATCTTACACAAATGTATTCTAACTGCCTAATCACAGAATTTCTTTAATATTCTTCAAATTTTCATATTTTTTATTTATTATGAACATTATTATGAACATTATGAACATTAGTTACTGACCAAAAATGCCTTAATTTTTCACCATATTATTTCAACATGCTATTTATGTTTCATTGTCCTGAATGTTGTGTGTCTTTCTATTGTGAGGTATTTAAAAGGAAACAAAAGATTTCTGAATATCATTAATTTGATAAATTACAAGGTCTGACATTGAATAGTACATAAGCTAATGTCACTGAAAAACTTGAGATTTTTTTCTAAACCCACAGTCTGCTAGTGCCTTCATATCATTATTTGCAAAATTTCAAAGGATGCATGATCAGATTCATAATAAATAACAATAGATGCAAATATATGGACAAGCAACCACTTATGGGTTGTTAGCCAGCTTACTTAAAAATCTGATTAAGGTATCAATTTTTAGCATCACTTAATATAAACAATAAAGAGAGAGTGTCAAGAACAGAGAAGTAGCCAGAAATTCCATCCCCAGGTATGTCTGTCATCCTCAGGTGTCTGTCCTCACAGTGTAAGGACTCTTTATTCTGCAAGTTCTTTGTAGGACCTCACTTTTTTTTTAATGACATTGCATCTTTTATTTTTAAATTGAGGTGAAATGTACAAAGCAGAACACACATGTCATAAGTCTGCAGTTAGCTATATTCTCACAAGTGCATAGAACAAAGTAATTGGTCCCTAATCAAGATACAGAACTATTGCTCACCCCTTAAATAAACTTTACTCCCTTCCAGGTAGTCTCTACTTTCTACACGCAATCACTCTTTTGAGTTCCAGCCCCACACATGAAATATACTTGTTCTTGATTTGGCTGTGATTGGGATGATGCACTATGCACGCCTCTGTGTTTGATTTTGGTCCCTCTTATTTATGTGTTTTAAATTCATCATATTTCCTTTCTTCCTTCCCCCTCTTTCTCCTCCTCTTTCCTCTTACTGAGTAATATGCAATTATGTAGATACACAACAATATGTTTATCCATTTTCATGATGAACAATTTGGATTGTTTCCAGTTTTTCTTTACTATGGATACAAATTCCAAACACTTCTTTACAAATTTTGTTGTGATTTTATGTTTTCATTTGAGTAAAGAGCCATGAAAGACACTTTTGGGTGGATGTATGTGTAACTTCACAAAAAAAAAAAAAAAAAAAAAAACCCTGCCAGAGGATTTTTCAGACTATTTGGAACATTTTATCTTGTCACCTTAAAAGTAGTAGAGTCCAGCTGCTATACATCCTCTCCATTAGAAGAGATGTCTCCTTAGAAAATAAGAATTCTGTAGGAGTAAGAAATATTTACTGAGGGTCTCTTCTTCTGAGACATTGTTAAGTTCCTAATTCTTATGTAATGAAATCTGACCTTCATTTTACAATAAATAATGTTTCTAGTACTGATTGGAAGCCAGATAAGCACTTGATGTAAACTCAGGTGCTCATAATATTTAAGATAAACACTTCTTTCCAGATCTTTTCTCTTTGGGTGGTTATATAAGCAGTTTAGTTTTCTTATATAGGATAGAATTTAGAAGACATCTATAGAAAGAGGAAAACAACAACAACAACAACAAAAAAAAAAAAAACAAAACATAATCAAAATGAGCCTTAACACTATCCTAAGCAGGAAGGGTTATTGAGTTCATTCCTGAAACCTAATTAATTTCCTAACTTGGATTTGTAAAACCCAAGTTACAAATCCTCATAAATTATTGACTCCTCCCAAAGCTTCCTCTAACTTGGTTCCTTTTACTTATAAACAAAAGAATACCAGCTAAGTATTTATTTCCTTCTATGCTTTAATTTTTGCACATTAAAGTTGGCAATGTGTTAAAAACACACTGTCAGTCTCTCAACTTCTATCAGATATTAAAAAAAAACACCCAGTTCTACCAATGCGATCCCCTTGAAATTCTATAACATGAAGAAACAATATTTCCATTTAAATTTTCAGTAATGTATGATACCAATGAAAAATATAGCACTCAGTTTTGAGTCAATTAATTCTCTTTCACTTCAAGCCCATTCTAAAAAGTTACATTCTCAAAAAATTTCCCCTTTCAGCTTATGCGCACAAAATATATGCTTTAAATTTTTCTCAAAAATAAAAAAATTAATTGTGTTAAGTTACTTTATTATTAAGTCAATTTAATACTTTTTATTATGTTCTAATTATAGAAATATACATGAATACAGCTTTCTTTTCCTTGATTAAAACATCAATACAGGTGACTTTCAAGCCCAAATTCTGACATCTTTTATTCCCCAAGTTTTACCTGTTCTCAATATGATGTTTAACATCCCAATTCTTTAATTATGCTTTAATATGTATTTGTGAATACAAATTATGAAGTGTATATTATTACTTTGCATTATTTCTCTAGTATGCTTATAATTCTAGAATTTCCTTAAGAACATTCATACTTGGGGTCCTCCCCGGTGGCGCAGCGGTTGAGCGCAGGGCTGCGAAGCTGCCCGCAGCCTCTGCAGTGCCGGTTCAAACCCCGGCCACCAGGTGAGGGTCCCGCATGGCACTCAGACCTCTCCTGCAGCCCGCTGCTCCCCTCAGCAGTGCACTTCGTCAGTCTGCCTGTTCTGTTCCCGGTTTGGCTCTGGTGAATTCTCTCACCCTCCCATGCTTCTGACTGTACCCAGTGTTCGTATAAATAAATAAATAAATCTTAAAAAAAAAAAAGAACATTCATACTTGGAGGATCTGAAGATCAGTTTGATTTAATTCTAAATTAGAACATGAGATATCATTGTTATGGAAATAAAATAAATTATTTAGCCACTCCTCACTAATGAACTTTAAAAATACTTTTGGTGTTATCATAAACAATGCATTATTGACATTATTCCACATGTCTCCTCGTGAAAGTATGAATGAATTTTTTCTTCTAGAGTAGATAGCAAGATTAGAGATGTTGTATAAAATGGTCTGCATATTCCAAATTTCAGTAGATTACAACCATTGTTCTTATGACCACAATATAGGAGAGGATTCCTTTTCTACACAATCAATACTTTCTATGAACTTTAGTTTTTTGGTGATCTTATCAGTTTTAACTTATTGTTTTTATTTGCATTCAATAATAAAATTCATCTTATATTTTCATTTTTGACTTATCTGTCTGTTTTGTGGTCCTGTTCTTGCCAATTTCATAATGGATCTTTGAATTAGTCTTATTGCTGTTTGGGTTTTATTTATATATATTAGACAATAATGTCACATTTGCCATGCATGTTACAAACACTTGTCTCACAGCCTATTCCTCAATTTTGAAACTGGAACTATTTTAAAACTAGTTGTATTTTAAATAGGCTGCAGATATATATATAGTAATTTCAATATGTGTGGTGTGTATACTTGCATATACACATAAGCAAATCTGTATTGTTGATGGATAACTAAGGATAAGATGGTCTATTGCTAAAACAACTTTCTCAAAATACAAGACCTGACAATTTTCATTTTTATTATTGAGGCTGAAGAGACATAGAAACATGAGAAAATAAGAAACTGTTTTATGTAGACCTTTTAAAAAACAGATTTCAAAAAAAGTGGCAATTTTAACTTTTTCCCGCCATACGTTCAAAAATGGATGGCACACACGCCTCGTGAATGGTGACATCTTAGGAAATGATGCTCAAATCTAGTCTTGTCTGGTTGGCACCTACATTGAGTGTATGACCTGGAATTAGGTCCATGTAATTAGTTCACATTTCTGTATAAAACATAATTTTTCACTGAGGCTATGTCTTCATAATTTATATGAAAAGCAATGCACACATTGAACCATGTAAAGAACTCTGAGTTTATTCTCAGTTACTAACCATCCCCAAACTTGGTGGTTACAGAGAAAAATCATTTGTTTTCCTTTTGTAATTTGGCATCAACTAGAATTGGACAGATTTGAACATCCTCTGGACAAAGGAATGACAGGACCACATCTGAGGGATGCATCTTTCGATGGAAACATGCAAAGTAGAGAAGTATTTGTTGAAAAATACTCCAAATTTTCACAGATACAAATGATAAAAGTTGCTTTCTCTTTGGGTTGAAATAGAAAAATAAAAGTTGTTAGTTGAAGCTGTAGTCCTTGTTATAAGTATAATTATATAAAGTTAATAATAGTAAATGAGTTAAATTTAACCTGAAACAAAATTATTGGTCATTTTTTTTTCTTTCCTACACAATATAACATATTTTGTTGTATGTTTGTTATATTATTGCATTTAACAAATGTGTCTATCTCATGACTGTAAGATACGTATGCTTAAGAAATACGTTCATCTTGTCAGTCATGACAAAGAAAGAATGCTCACTTATCATCCTTATATTAAAATGTACTTTGAAATAACTCAGTCAACAAATAGGTAGTAATGCTTATGTGTGTTTCCAAAAATCACATTCTAATATTTTATACTAAGGTTTAAGAGATAAATGAGCACTTGCTTATGGTGCTGCTGCAAAAAAATTCTAAAGCAATCATCATTTTATGCAGTGTTTATCATTTTTTTAATAAATCCAGAATAAAATACATTTGAAAAGGAAAAGAAGAAAAGTGTTAACATTTGCCTTAGGAAGTAAAGAATATGCCATATACATGAGAAATGTTGTAAGCTTCATCTCTATTATGCTAGTCTTTCTTTTCATCCTACAGTCTTGCTAACTAAAGCATTAACTCAAAAAGTTCTCTTCAGTATTATAAGAATATGACACACATAATGGTAGACATAAAAAATCCAAGCCTGCAACTGCCCCCATTTTTCCAGAAAAAGGTTGGCAACTAGTTTTTAGGTAAAATATGTTTGGAATAAATGTGTTAAATCATAAAAATAAGGTGTTCAGGTTCTGCATTTGAAGAAGGTATATATGTTCCTAAGAGCTTATTTTACAACTCACAGCTAGTTACAGCATTGTTCTGGTATTCAGCATTATAATGGTATTGTATTTGTAAAATGGGATATTTGAGATAAAATTTCCATTATTTGATAATTTTTGGAAGACAACTCAAATATCTTCCAATTGTTATTAAATAAAATTTGGAAGATTAAACACCTTTGCAGATATTAGATGAGGCCTGAAAAAGACATTTCTTCATTTGTTCATTATCAATTCTCATACTCCTTCCTGCCTTCATTCATTCATATATTTACAATATGCATATGAATTTAATTGTTTATCACATATATTGTATAGAAGGTACCTCAATATTCTAGGAACACCTAAAAATTTCTCAATATAAGTTAACTTAAGAAGGTTAAGTGGGGCTCCCTGGTGACCTAGGGGTTAAGTCTCAGTGCTATCACTGCTATGGCCTGAGTTGGATCCCCGGCCAGGGAGCTGACCCACATGGCAGAGCAGACCTCTCCTGTCTTGCGCTGTTTCCCTTAGCATTGTATTTCAGTAAATCCACCTGTTCTGCTCCCCACTCTGTCTTTTGCTGAATCCTCTCATTTCCCACACCTCTGGTCTATGCCCCAGTTCTTTTATGCATAAGTAAATAAATCTTAAAAAATGGTGAAGTGGAAATTGTTCCCAACAGAGGAAAGGACAGGAACCTCAATCCCGAGTGGCAATGACTTAGCACTTGATGGGGTTCAGGAAAACCCTGTGGTTTGAGGACAGTGATGGGGGCAGCCACAAGAGACAATCTGATAGCCCAGCCCACAGGCTACATTATGCTTGGAGACGTGCAAACCATTCACATACTTGAAGAAAGGAAGTAAAAGGATATGATTTTCTTTTAAAGTATCAGTGGGGGCAGATTGTTGAGAAAGCCATAGCCATAGTGTAAATGACTCGGGTGAATGAATAGTAATTACTCACTTTTTTTGAGCACTGAATTTTTATGCACTGGCACAAAGAAATTCCGGGGATTATCATTTCCACCTAGGAACTTGGAAAGAGAGCTGCTCTTAGTAGCCTTCAGGTACAGGAAGCCTGAATCTCAAGAGGGTCTAAATAACCAGTTTAAGATCACAGAGCAGAAGAGCAGTTGACATGGGAGGGAACTACAAGCGGTCTATCTTCAGAGCCTCTCTACCAATCACATATATAGATCATGACCGAGGCAGGCGGACCATGTGAAGTAGATAATGTCAGGGACATCTAAGGGTTTAATTGGTTGATTGATCTATTGATTATTAAGAGAAGTTTCACACTTCAGCCCCTGGGCCAGGGACGGTAACACAGATGGTGATAAGAACCATATTTTAAAGAAAATGAGGAAATATTAAAGGATTTGATCTCCACATTTAAATTTCTCCCTCAGGAACACCATCCTGGGTCTACAATTCCAAAATCAAAAAGCTCATAAAACCAGGTTTTTTAAAAAATAACTCATTGCATAGAAAACCTGACGTTATCTGTAATAATTTGGTGACCAACACCAAGCTGACAATGATATTACTAGCTAATAAGAACATTTACACATGGTCCTCCCTGGCCCATGTTGAGTGCCGCACTGTGAAGATGTCTGCAGCCTCTGCAGCGCAGGTTCGATCTCAGCCGGCCGGCGAGAATCCAAAATGGCGCAGCAGACCTCTCCTGCCTCACCCGCTGCTCCCCTCAGCAGTGTATTTCGTCAGTCTGCCTGTTCTGTTCTCTGCTCTGTCTCTGGTGAATCCTCTCACCCTCCCACGCATCTGGACTGTACCCCGGTTCTTGTATAAAAATAAAATTTAAAAAAAAGAATATTTACATGTGTTCATATTTGATCACAAGGACTTTCTCCTGACCCCTCTGGGGTAATGTATTACCTCATATGTGCCTTTCTATAGTCTGAAAATATCTAAATTCTGAAGCAATTCTGTCTCCAGGGATTTGGGATAAGAGGTCATTCAATCGTATTCAGTAATGGCAGTGAGGGCAGAGAAATCTCTTTCATTGAGACTCTATAAGCTGACACCTCGGGCTTCTATGTACGTGTCACATCTCCTCCCACTCCACTGTCACCTTGCTGTGATTAGACAGTTCAGTCTCAGCGATCTCTAACCCAGAAGCCATGTGCTCAACTAGCCCTGAAAATCTGGGGTTAAGGAGGAAATTAGTCGCCTCTCCCACATTCTGGTCAACTTTCTCTTGAGGCAAAATTCTGAAAACTGCCTTAGACAAATTAAGCTTTACTAACCTTTCATGACCATTAGAGAGATCAGCACAGGGGATAGTGTCTGTCCATGCTCATAAGCAGAGCCAGAAGTGTAGTGGGTGTACATGGGGTTAGAAAGAAAAGTAGAGCAAGACAGAAACTATGGAGCCAAAATTAAAGTGGAGAAAAATCTATATTGAGTGAAGAGGTTAACATAAAAGATCAATCAAAAAAGAACAGGAAATTGGTGACTCTAGATAAATATATATTTATTAACATGATATAAAATGTTACTAATACTCTAAAATACTGTTAATTTTACTATAATTATTAATATCATGTGTGAATATATTATATTAGCATATGTTTTTCCTACAAATTATCCCTTGGAGGAATTCTTATATTCAAATTATCACAAAGGATCTATTATAACAGTGTCCGCTCAAACCATATGTTTTGAAGGAAAAGTGCATTTTCAAAAATCTACATAGTTCTCTAGTGATATTAGCGCCTATCTAAAGAATACACCCAATATTTTGGTATGTTCAGAGTGAATGGCAGAACATATGAAAAAGGAAGCAAATACATTTAAAGAGTTTGAGTAATTGTTCCTGGGATGTGGTGGCAAGAAAACAAATGTTGAAGGTTATGGTGAAGTCTGGTAACAATCACTTAAAATGCAAAGTACCACATGGGTATCCTGGCAGTCACAGATAAACACCTAAAGATGCTGAGGAAACACTGATTTCACTCTGATTTTATGTGAATAGACACCTGTTTCTTGGGTAAATAATGCCAGGGACAAAAAAAAAAAATACACATCTCCAAAAATTTTGTATCTCAAACACTTTTTTTTCCAAATTGTTTGAATTGCAAGTAAAGTTGAGATATAAACCTGGACTAGAAGACTCAAGAAACAATGAAAAGACAGGAATACGGATGATTGTGATAGCTAATTTCACAAAGTATGCATGGGAAACAGATGCTTGTCTTGTAATAAAATAGATAAATAAATGTAAATAAAAATGTTTTTAAATCAATAAGAATTGATTTTCAGTTCATGTCAATGTGACCACTTCATTAATCAGTAAATCAATTCATGTAATAGATATTTATTGAGCAGCCCTTGTGCAGCTGGTACAATGGTAGGACAAGCAGAAACACCAACAAATAATACAAAGATAACTGCCCTCTTTGAGTTCTCCTTTTAGACACCAAAAATAACTTACTGTATTAATTTTTGCATTAGGCCTGTAATTCTCATCCCTATTCCTACACAGTTTTAAAAATGCTTGCCCCTGAATTTACCTTTTATAGGTTGCATATAATTTCCAATTGTGAGTATAGGAAAGATATTACAGAATGCACTTTATGTGTGCGTAAGCAAATGCAATGCTAACTCAGTCTCAGTTTAGGATCCGAGTGTGCTACATTCCAACCACATCTCTTAATGTACTGAAGGGAATTGATTTTGAGCCACTGAGAGTCTATAAATACTAGAGTATCAATTTTCTTCCTCCACATTCTAAAAAACACCTGGTTTAAAATTGACTTTACTGTTTTTAGTGTCAGAATAGCCAAATTGCAGCATATGATGGGAAATATTAAGTAACTGAAGGAGATGTTGAATCACCATTAGGTTAGTCTCCAAGGGACACTACAGCACATTACCCCATACTGGGGGTTTAACCAGCAGCAATGCATTTCTCACAGCTCTGGAGTCTACAAGTCCAAGGTCATGGTGACATTGGTGTTGTTGCCTGGTGATGTCTCTCTCTTTGAGTTGCAGAAGGTACTTTCTTACTATGTTTTCAGTTGGCATGTCCTTCTGGATAGTATGGGAGAGAGAAGAGCTCTGTGAAGTTGCTGACTCTTTTTATAAGGTCAACAGCTCTACTAGACTGGAGTCCTATTCACATGACTTCACTTAAGCTTAGTCACCTCCATAAAGGCCCTCTGCTTTGCCAATACTGTCATAATGGTACTAGGTCTTCAATATATGCATTTGAGGTCACCACAGTATAGTCCATATTAGCAAGTAATAACAGTGAATGATGTTGCTACATGGCAAATATTTTTAATAATATTTCCAAATTGAATTTGAAATGAAAATTCAGACACATGTTTGTATAAAATGATTTCTGTTGTGGAAACAAATTGAAATGATCAATTGTACAGCACATTTTTAATTGTTAAAAAAATTGAAGAAACTTTTAGGAGAATAACTATTTGACCTTTTTTAAAAAAAAATTGGGGTAACACTGGTTTATAACAGTGTATATGATGTAAGGGCATAGGATCGAACCCTTCAGGCACATGTTACCACACCATACTCAACACTACAGAACCCCTAATCCTCCACCTTAGTCTATCCATTGATACCCCACTCTACTTTATTTTCCCTCTCCTCTCCTAGACTCAGGACTCAGTTCTACAGTCAGATTACTAGGGTTTGTTATTTTTCTGGTTTTACCTGAGCCCTTGTTTTCTTTCTCTATATTTCACCTATATGTTACACCATCTGGTATTTGTCTTTCTCTTTCTGGCTTATTTCATTTAGTATAATCACCTCCAGTTCCATCCAAATTGTTACAAATGGCAAGAGTTTATCTTTTTGGATAGCTAAGTAGCATTCCATTATGTTAAACATACCACATCTTCTAATCTACTCATTTGTCTTTGGACACTTAGGTTGTTTCTATAGTTTTCTGGATATTGCAAAGAGTATTGTAACAAAATAGGGGTGCACATATCTCTTCAAATTAATGATTTTGTATTGTTTGGGTAGATACTGAAAGTGGAATCATGCATCAAAGGGTAGATTTATTTTGAACATTCTAAGAAATCTCCATACTGTTTTCAACAGGAGCTGGTCCAGTCTACATTACCACAAAGAGTGTTGAGCATTTTTTTTTTTTTTCCATGGTTCTATTGTCCATCTCTATGTCTTCTTTGGAAAATTGTTTATTTTGTTATCCTGCCCATTGTTTAGATTGGGCTGTTTGTCTTACTCTTGTTGAGTTGTATGTATTCTTTGTAGATCTTGGCTATCAGTCCCTTATCAGATGTATGATACACAGATGATGTCTCTCGTTCAGTAAAGTATCTTTGTTTTAGTGATAATTTCTTTTACTGTTACAGAAGTTTTTTAGTTTGATATTGTTCTGTTTATTCTCTTTTGTTTTTCTTGTAGTTGAGGAAGAATTCACTAAGATATCACAAAATGATATGTTGTGGAATATTTTCTCCTACAGATTGTATGGTTTCAGGTCTTTACATCTGAGTGTTTAATCCATTTTGAGCTAATTTTTGGCCATGGTGTGCATGTGCTCTAGTTTCATTCTTTTGCATGTGACTGTTCAGTTTCCCAAACACCATTTATTAAGGGGACTTTCTTTTCTCTATTGTATATTCTTGGTTCTTTTTGTCATATATTAACTGTCCATAAAAAGGCAGGTTTATTTCTGAGCTCTTAATTATTTTCTATTGATGACTGTGTGTGTTTAGCTTCCAGTATCATAATGGTTTAATTAGTATAGTTTTGTAGTATAGATTGAAGTCTAGTAATGTGACACCACCACTCGTCCTTTTTTGACAGGATTACATTGGTTATTCAGGGTTTTTTGTGTTTCCATGTGAATTTCAGTAATGTTTGCTCTAATTCTTATTAGCATGCCATTGTAACTTTGATAGGGAAGGCACTGAATTTGTGTATTGCTTCAGGGAAGATGGTCATTTTAAAAGCACTAATTTTACCAAGCCCTGATCATGGGTTGGAACAATGAACTGCCTTTCAAAAATCTCCAAATACAAAAGTAGATGAGAAAACAAATGCAGTATAAAAGGAAAAATAATCTTAGATGTAGTTTCAAAATAATCATAGAAAGATTCTAAGCAGAATCTTACAACAATAAAACCTACTTAAAATGTTGCTAAAATCATATTTTAGTTATAGAGAAGGTAAAATATGTCAAGATGCTTTACATAAATAAAACAGATAAAAAAGTAAAGAACTAAAGTAACAGCTAACAGGCAATCAATTGTGACTAAACTCGTGTGTTTCAGAAATGTTTAGTGTGCAGTAGAAAAAGGTCAGTATTTCTTCAGAGAGTTTTACTTGTCTGCAATATCCTGTGTATTCATCTTATTGATGCAGAAAATTCACACAAGTGTGGTTTATTGATCTTTTATTGTTTCATTGACTACAATGGCATTTCATCTTTTCTTTTAGGATGACTCATTTATTATTTGTTATGTCAACAGAATATGGGTTCATCTTGTTAATCACCTTTAGGAACTTGATTATTACCAAACATTTAGTTTTGTTTATTTATTTTCTCTTCAATAAGCTCTTGCTCTTTTATTTATATTAGAAATAGTTTGAGTGTAACAGCTTTGAGAAGGGCAGTAGTGCCTTTCTGGAGAGCCATCTGAATACCCTTGACAGTAAATCTGCTGTCAGGTCTCTGGTAGATGAAAGAAGGTGCAATTTATTTTCTCTACTTCAGACACTTCAAGAACATCATTTCTGCAGAGCTGCTGATCACTGTCAGAATTTGATATTAGAAGTGAAGTCAATTAGCTAAACCTGGTTCCCTCTTTCTTTTTTTTTTTTTTTTGTGGTACCCTCGCCAGTGGCCAGGGAACGAACCAGTGCTGCAGAGGCTGCAGGCAGCCTTGCAGCCCACTGCTCAACTGCTGCGCCACCAGGGGAGGCCCCTGGTTCCCGAAATCTTTCTAGCACATTTTATGTTATAAGTCTGGGAACAGTAATAGAGAAAAATTTTCAAGCAAATATATCTAAGTCACACATAGTCTTTAATTTATGTACATATTATGATAATGCTTAAATTAATTTTTATATTTACGTGAGATGAGCAGCATTTACAAAGACTTCAAGCTTCTAGAAAGATTTGTAATAAATAGGTCATCGTGTATGAAATTACTGTTAAATTTATCTTAATGCTGAATAATTTCATTATACATTCAATTAACATTTGCATGTAAAGTAAGTCCCAGTATCAACAATAATAATATAATATTAATTTTCTCCTGCAAAAGTAACCCATATCAAGAATTGATAAGTTTTCAGAATAGCAAATTATATTAGAAGTGATGGAATGTACGACCTTTATATTTGGTTGCAAACCAGAATTTTAATCTACACTGTGAATTTGACATCCATGAAAACATCAGTCTGATTATTTGAGAGTATGTAGATTTATCTGATAGAAGAGTAAGGCAAAGGCATATTTGCAAGTATTTCATGAAAAGAATAAAGGATAGTGAAATTTGGAATGCTTTAAATTTCTTCTGAAATAGACATAAATATATTGAGGATCTATCTATAATGTTTCTTTCCCCTTCTCTCTCTCTCTCTCACTCTTTATTAATGGTGGTAGTGAAGTGGTTATATGAAGTGGTGTGATGTTAAAGGGGTACTTACCCCAAAGTTTGTGGCCTCTCATTTGGGAAATATGACTTTAAGTGTAGCTGTATGCTGCTCATCTAGATGCCTAGCATTAAGGTGGTTGACTCAATGGCTTTTTACTTGATGTCCCTCACTAGGCTCCAATGTCTTGATTAGCCAATCTACTTGGAAATATACAAAACTACTTAGAAGTATTCTGTAAATCATAATTTTCAAAAATATTTTTGAGAATATTTTTCCACACAAAAAAAATAAGTGATATTCCAGTTCTTATCATCAGGTGACAGTAACTGAATTAATTAAAATGGCTTCAATACAGGCCGAATCTGTTTTTCTTTTTTTTCTTTCTTTTTCTTTCTTTTCCATTCTTTTTCTTTCTTTTACATTTTTCCTCTTCCTTTATCTTTCCTTTTCTAGGTTTGTCCTGTCTTGATCACTTGTGTTCCATAAAGAAATTGTCATATATTGCACTGGGATGTCACCTCTTCACTTTGCTCATTCATTCATTTGTGGTCACGTTACTTTCCAATCATTTCAGAAAACTCTAAATTTCCATCTTAGTAATGCAGATTTTTATTGACTATATTTAAATGCAAGCTTTCTAACAAAGATCCCTGTCATATACTTCTGTAGTTGCTGACTACAGTAACTCTAATGGCTAGCAGCTAGTAAATGGAAATGGCTGGTAGAAATGGGCTTTAGTGGCTCTAGTCCAGTTCCCTGGACTGTTTTCTTTATTATGCTTGCCATTTAGGCAGATTTTGTCAATAATCAGTATCCTCAGTGGAGATTATTGTAAGCCCCAGAAAACCAAGCTAATCTTTCATGTTACAGACTGTAGCAGGGGTGGGTGTCATTCAACTATTTATGCCTTCACTCATGCAAGCTTCATATACATCATGCAATTAACAGTGAGCTAAAGATGCACTTTGCTAACCTAACAAAGACAAAATGTAGCAAAGATATTTTTTCTCATTAGAAGAGAAGGGTAAAAATACTGCCAATCTGAAAAATTATCTTAAAAGAATATACAGATAGTTAAAATCATAGCAAACCCAAATATCACAGAGTGCTAGTGAAAATATTGGTGTATATTCTCCAGCCTGAATTGTGTGCATGAACTTTCTGCAATTTTAAAACCAATCATATTCACACACAAGTGTACACATATTTGCAAATACATCATCATAATCAACATGATGACAGGATATTTTTCTTTAAGAGTAGAAGCTATCTTTTCACATCTATGATTACAGATCTATCAAATATTTAGAGATCTGCATTAGGTTAGTTTATATATTGTAACATATTTAATGATGTCCATTTGATTTACATTTAAAGTATTTCTAATTACATATTATTATAAATGATATTTCAATAAGCAGTCTGTAAATAAGATATATTGATTCTTCCTTTCCAAAACACTGATTTTAAAGCTGAACTAAGGCACAAATAATGGGGAATTCCAGATATCTCATATGGAAAAAAAAATACCACCAAGAAAAGTCTGCCCTACAGTCCTACCTGTTGTTAATAGTAGTCAGCTGACTTTGAGTTTTCTTTTTTTTTTTTTTATTCCAGCACGAGTTTAATAGCATCATTTTGGACTTTGGCCATTATTGCTGCAGGTGCCTTGATTTCTCCCCTGCATTATAATTACCACTGAAGGAAATGGGAGTGGTAAAGCACTAGTCCATCTAATTTTCTTTGATTTTCCTCATCAGAACTTATTTTTTTCCCCTTTAAACTTTTGCTCCACATATTTTATTTGTGTTACAGCACAAGCTGTGGGAAATAATAACAGCGTTTTAGCACCATTCTGTTCTTTACTCGTGGTGTATAAATCACAGCACAGTTGCTAACAGCTTGTGACTGACAATCTTCCTTGATAGACAATCTGTGATCCTTTCAGCCTTTTACTAATAAGCTCATTAGGCGAGAATGGCTGGAAATCCTTTCTGGGATACAGCAATGAGCCGCGACAAATTCAGCGCGTGTCTGTCCACTCAAACTTTGGAGAATCAATCTTTCCTCAATCAAAACTTGGTCAAGTCCTGCTGAATGTCTGCTGAAGGTTACTTTTTTTTTTAATAAAAGTTTGTCAGAAAAATCAAGGACACTTTCCAATCTAATAGAAATGAAGGGGAAATTTTCCAAATCATTGGAAAAAATATTTTAGTGAATAAACATCTGAAAAATGTTTATCATATGTTCCAAGTTGTCATGACTTTCAAATTGAAAATGAAAGATTGTTCATTGTTCTGTGACTCAGTGACCAAAAAAGTTAAGTAACTATGTTTGATGAAGATATTTAGATTTTTATCATTTTTATGTTCATTTGTATTTAGTAATGAATGATTGAAAGTTTGCTGAAAATTACAATGTATGATGAGAGAGGATCTTTACCTTCTATGCATATTGGTTAATGATAAATTAACATTTTCTTATTGAAAATATATCACTATCAATTGTGTATTTAACACTATTTTTCTAATTATACCTTTTTAACTAAATTCTGTTCTCAGATGCATTCTAAAAATCAAAAATCTAGTCCCAACTTTATTACTGAACCAAATTTACTGAAATATACACCTGACATGAATGATATACTATGGAACTGCATTAATGAGACCATTCAAAAAACAGACAGATAGAAGCTGTCAGAGAATACTTAAAGGGTTTTCTTTTTCCCATTCATGGAGTTACTCAAATCAAGACATTTAGGAAAATACAGATCAAAGACACAAAGTTGTTCCCATGAAGTAAGTTCAAATCTACCTAGAGGTCTTTTTTATTTTCTGTAAGAATAATGTTTTAGTTTCATTGACATTGTGGTGTAGCCTCTGTGAGCTCTAGTTCATTTATTTATGCTCTTATTTTTATTATTTCCTTCCTTCTAGTAAATTTGGGTCTTGTTTATGTCTCTTTTTCAAATTTCTTCAAGTGTAGCATTAGATCATTTAATTGGCATTTCTCTTATTTCTAATGTGGGCCTGTATTGCAATTATCTTCTGCCTTCAGAACACTTTTGCTGCAACTCATAGATTCTGGTGGCTTAATTCATCATTTTCATGCATCTCAGTGTATTTTTTTAATTTATTCTTTGATTTTCTCTTTTATCCAATAAACATTAAACAGTATGTGATTTAGTTTCCATGTAGTCATAGTTTCTCCTTTTTCCCCCTTATAGTTGATTTCTAATTTTATGGAATTATAATCAGAATAATTTTAATCTTTTCAGCTTTATTAACAATTGACTTGTGTTACAACATATGGTCTATCTTATTTAAAATATTTCATATACATTTGAAAAGCGTGTGAATGCAGCATGTTTTGGATGGAGTGTTCTACAGATATGTGTTAGAACTACTCAGTTTCCTCCCTTATTTAAGTTGATTCAACACCTGTGGCAAGGGAACTAAAAACAAACAATTGTGATTACCTCAAGTTAAAAAGCTTTTATATAGTGAAAAACTACCATATGAATAAAATGATACACTACTGAATGGGAGAAAATATTCACACACTATGTAACTGATAAAGGATTAATATATAAGAGAGATTAAAAAAAAACCTCCACAGCTGAGCAATAAACAAATAACCTAATTAATAAATAAGAAGCAGATACAAACAGATAATTTACCAAAACGGATATCTAGAAGATCAACAGAGATATGAAAAAAGTGTTCATTGTTTTTCCCAGTAAGAGAGAAGCAGGAAACCACAACAAGATACCAGATACCATCTCAACACGCATGCGAACAGCACACAATAGAAAGAGCCCCGAAAACAAGTATTGGAAAGGATGCAGAGAGATAGGAACTTATTTTATAGTTTGTGGGAAAGTAAACTGGTACAACCATTATAAAAACCAATCAAGATTTACCTCAAAAAACTATTGATAAAAATGAAAATACTGTGCGACGTAGCAATTGTACTCTTGGCATCTAAGCAAAGAATATGAAGCCATCAGCCCCAAGATCCACACGTTCCACCATGTTCATAGCAGCATTGTTTACAATAGTTAAATCATGGAAGCAGCACAAATATCCACCTACGTGTGATATATGGAGAAGACATGGTATATTCACACGGTGAGTACTATGTAGCCATAGAAAGGATAAAGGGCAGCTATTTTCAACAAATTGGAGGAAATTTGAGAGGTTTATGTGTAGAAAAGTAAGCCAGTATAATTAACTAACTGAAAACAAATACTGGAATTCACATAGCAGAAAATTCCATAACATGCAACACCTTTAAAAAAAAGTGTGCATAAATAAACCCTGTTAGGGCTCTGAGGTTAAGAGTGAAGGGGCCTTGACACCTGCACCCCTATGTTTATAGCAGCACTATTTACAATAGCTAAGCTTTGGAAACAGCCCAAATGCCCAAAAATAGATGACTGGATCAAGAAGATGTGGTACATGTACACCATGGAATATTACTCAGCATTCAAAAAAGATAAACACATGCAATTTGCAGCAACATGGATGGCGCTGGAAGGGATCATGCTCAGCGAAATAAGCCAGAAAGAAAAAGAAAAATACTGGATGGTCTCACTCATAGCAGGAATCTAGAAAACTTAAATAAGGGACCAGGAAAATGAATAACTATAAGAAAGTGAAAATCAAAATCAACAAAAACTATGAACCAGAGACACTTTTTGGGGGGTGGGGGGCAGGAGGGGAGGGATTGGGGTCAGAATGGGGGGATTGCAATTGTATGGGGAATATAAAAATAAAATTTATTAATTAAAAAAAAAAATTGCAATCAATCCCCTTTACACTCACCCCAGGCAACCAGTTGCTTTCTAGCATAGATTATGTTTACCCTTTGTAAAGTTCTACATAATAAGAATTATATAGTATAAAAAAAAAAAAGAGTGAAGGGGAAGTTAAAGTTAAGACACTCTGTATCTTAAGTAAAGATACAGAGGATGGAGTGGGGGCGATGAAAATAAAATAGAGCAACACAATCTAATTTCCATTCTTTAAAAAAAATACTTATAATCTCTGTTGGGAAGATTCCCTGTGCAGAAAAACATTTTTTGGGGGGGCAGCATTTTAGCAGCAGTCATCAAAATTTTAAATGTAAAAGTGTTCTCACCCACTACTTTCACTTCTGGGACTCTTTCGGAACAAAGAAAAGACGCGGTCTTTTAAAAAAGTTCCACCTGAGCTGGAAAACAATGGGTGTTGTGTAGGGGGGTTGTAAAACTTATGTTTACTTAACAAATGAGGACCCTAGATTCTTTTATTTATACCTCTTATCCTTATAAATGCTTTGCTACTTGATCCTTTCATTTTAAGAAAGTTTAGTTAAATGTCCCACTTTGCTCATAGATTTGTGACTTTCTCCTTGCAATTCTACTAGGCTTACTTTACATATTTCACCAATATGAAGTTTAGGATACCCAAAACAAACAAACAAACAACCCAGAGGTGATAAGCCTTATATTTGTATTGATCCAGAAGTAAACAAAAGGGGAATCCTTTGTTTGAAATTCTAATTCTTATTCATCTCACCAGCAGATCTATGGTCAACAGTAGTGAGTCAGCAAATAAGATGTGTCAGTTGGAAGGCCTAATTCCTAACAACAAAGTACACTGTCAAGGTGACCTGTGTTTGAGATTGTTGTTTCATGTGCCTGTCTGCTCCAGTGGCAGTCAGCTTGCCTGCATCATCAGTCTCGGACATATTTAAACACCCTCCCACCCCAGAATGGCAAGATTTTGCAAGATTCTCAGTCTGCAAATAAAAGGAAAGCAAATTAAATTGTAATCTTATCAAACTCCAATAAATTATTGGGTTGCAAATCACTAAAAAGAGCAGTCATTTCCTCTCATTTTCATTTTTTTCTCTGGGAACTATACAAGAGCTGTTAATTACTAAGTCACTATTATTTACAACAATATCAAGATATTTTATGGCATAATAAATATAGCCTAAGATTCCACTTAGAAAAACATATTACTTCCAAGCATAATTTTTTTTCCATTTCATTATAATTCTAATTAAGTAAATATTACCTAATATTGAGATGATTGGTTGTATGAACTACAAACATGGCAGTTATAAAGCCTTCGGAGTTCACATAAAACCAGTCTTTGAGAATTGATTAAAGCTGACAAATTACTACCACAAGAAATAACTTAATTTGTTCAAAAAACTAGGACTAAAGATGAAAATAAAGTCAACAAAATTATAATTTGTATGACTTATTGCTGTATAAAATCTTTTCAAGTCTATTGCTGTATATGAAGCTAATAATTAGTAACCTATAAGAAATAATATACTATTACTTTTATATACAAAGTCCCTGCATTACTTCTGGTAGCAAAAAGAAAAAAAAAGAAAGAAAAAAAACCTGTAAGAGATAGAGGAAATATGTAGAGATAATTCAATAGACATCCTGCTGTGTACAAACTAGCTTCATTCAATAGAAAAGAAAATTAGTCCTCTCTCTCTCTCTCTCTCTCTCTCTCTCTCTCTCTCTCACACACACACACACACACACACACACACACACACACACACACACACACTTCCCCATTATTGACAGGGGATGTCACAGGTAAACATTTTAAAGTTATACTATATATTTCCTCAAATCCCCTAAAATACAAAACTAAGTTAAACTATTTTCAACAAATAATTTTAACAAATAACTATTTGCACAGCTATTACTACCAGGCTTTTGAGTTCCCTGAAACTTAGAATGTAGACCTGAATGAGCAATATTCCCCCCAAAATTTATTTTTTTTAAAGATTTATTTATTTATTTATTTATTTATTTATTTATCTATTTATACAAGCACTAGGTACAGTCAGAAGTGCCGGGGGTGAGAGAATTCACCAGAGCCATAGCGGGGAGCAGAACAGGCAGACTGATGAAGTACACTGCTGAAGGGAGCAGCGGGCACGGCAGGAGAGCTCTGTGCGCCATGTGGGACCCTCGCCAGTGGCCGGGGGATCAAACCAGCACTGCAGAGGCAGCAGGCAGCTTTGCAGCCCAGTGCTCAACTGCTGCACCACCAGGGGAGGCCCACACCCCAAAATTTAAAACATTTAGTCTTAAAAAAAAAAACACTGACATTTTTCTAGTTTAATTTCTGTATTTTCTTTTTTTTTAAAGATAGATTTATTTATTTATTTATTTATTTATCTATTTATTTATTTATTTATTCAGTCATTCATTCATGCATTCAATCACTGGGTAGCGTCAGAAGCTCCGGAGGGTGAGAGAATTCACCAGAGCCAGAGTGGGGAACAGAACAGGCAAACCGATGAAATACTCTGCTGAGGGGAGCAGCGGGCATGGCAGGAGAGGTCTGTGCACCATGTGGGACCCTCACAGGTGGCCAGGATCGAACCGGCGCTGCAGAGGCTGTGGGCAGCTTCGCAGCTCAACCCTCAACTGCTGCGCCACCAGGGGAGACCCTAATTTCTGTATTTTCTAAATGTAAATTCTCAAGATTCAAGAGCTTCAACAAACACCAAAAACAAAAGCATGAAGAAAATTACAACAAAAGATATGGCCAATGAGTTGATGGAAGCAAATTACAAAGAGAAAATACTAACACTAACCAAATTTAGAAGGCATGTAATTTAATGGGGCAAAAATAAACACAAGTTTCCCATGGGAAATAGTCTTAATCAGAAAACAGTAATGCACATTCTGATAAATTGAATAAAGGAAATAGAAACAACAAATCTTTTAACCTAAAATTCAGCACACACAGAAAAAAAAGGCATCATTTTTTTTCAAATATAGGAAAGCTAAAAAAAAAAAATCACTGGCATAATCTCATTAAAAGGTACATGAAAGGAATATTTCAGGTAGAAGGAAAATGACATTATGTGGAAACATGTATTTACTCAACAGAAGACTAGAATAGGATATGTTGATTATGCATGAATGTGTATATGGAAATGTTCTTATTATTCAAATCCACTCAAAAGGTAAGTGGTGGTTCAAATAAAAATAAAAACAATAGAGTGTCTTCTTTACAGAATACATTAAAGTAAAAATACACGATAACAAGAGTGCAAGGTGCAAATGAAGTACACTAATTAAAGGGATTTTTAACCTCATACTATTTATGAAGTGGTATAATAAGTCTTAAGAGTAGATTGTGATAAATTAAGTATGTAGGAGATAAAACTCTAATGCAAATGTTAAAGTAAACAAAAATAAAGTTAAAGTTAATTAGCTAAAAAGGAGATAAAGTAGAATGATTAAAAATTATCTATTTAATTCAAAGGAAGCTAGCAAAAGAGGAACCAAGAAGAGGAGGGCATTGAATAATATACCTGACAGTGTAAATTATGTGATTTGTGAATTAAATCTCTATAAAGTTGTTTAAAGACAGAAAAAGGACATGACATCAATTACTAACAAGTCTTATGACAAATCCTTTCAGTTGTGAAGACAACTTGAGTGCAAATCTTTCTGATCAGAGGGTACTTGCAAAGATTATAGTCTTTTCAGTACATTCATAAGCCTAGGAGCAGGATGCCTTCAGATGCACCATAAGGACTATGGAAGACCAGAGATATAATAGAAATATTATAATATGCAAAATGAGTTTGCTGTAGCTGTATCCCTCCCACCCTTCATTGACTCAATTTGGAGATGAGTCTTTACGGAAGTAATTATGTTGAGATGAGGTCACTAGGGTGGGTGCTAATCCAATATGACTGGTCTTGTAAGAGGAAATTAGGCCTCCCTAGTGGGGCAAGGGATTAAGTGCAGTGCTATGAAGCTGTCCACAGCCTCTGCAGCGCGAGTGCAATCCCCAGCCAGGAAGCAACCCACATGGCGCAGCAGATCTCTCCTGCCTTGCCCGCTGCTCCCCTCAACAGTGTATTTCAGTGGATCTGCCTGTTCTGTTCCCGCTCTGTCTCTGGTGAATCCTGTCACCATCCGCACCTCTGGCCTGTACCCCAGTTCTTGTAATCATAAATAAATAAATATATTAAAAAAAAAAAAGAATAGGAAATTCAGGCACCAACAGATACCGTGGTGCCTGCTAGAATAGGAGATGGTCTCCTGCTTTCTTTGTGATGCCCAGGTACCTCAACAGAGGAGATATACCCCTGGTGTGCTCAATTTTTCTTTAAAATTTACAACCATATAAATTCTCCATATGTATGTTATTGAGTTTTGGCTTTTTATCCAACTCGTCTGTCGATGTTAATTTCTTCATCTGTCCAGCTTCAGAAGAAGCCAGATGGGGTGAGGAAAATTTCTCCTGTGCCCCACCACTTTGCTAGGTGGGAAGAAGAACTAAATCAGATATATTCTGAAAACAGTATGCTGATTATACACCCTCAGGCTAAAGATGAAATGAACTATAAACAAATATGCAGATTTTCTATGAAGTGGAAATAATTTCTAAAAAGACATTAAAATATAATATTTATAAAACATAAGGAACTGTCAACATCTCTCTCTTTAAAAGAGGAAGTGGAGTCAGACATCAAAGTGAGGTAATAGGCAGATTATATTGTCCATACCTCCAAATAATGTCTTAGCTGTGATACAAGCAGCTCTTAATTTTCTGTCATAGTTTGAGGAAGGAACAGTAACAGATATAATAAATAATACCAGTTATCATTTGATCACTTTTTTCTACTAAGCTTTACTGCCAGATATGTTGGAGTCAAGCCACATGTAGGATGATAATAAATAGAAGATTTGCTGTGAATCATGTCTGGAAGTGAAATTTTCTTGTTCTACTTATCAGAATTCAGACCCTAGAAAATTTACATAACCTTTAAGATCCTCAGTTTCCCTTCTATAAATTAATATGAGCAGTCTCCCAGGCTAGAACATGTAAACATTATATTAAATAATTAATTTCAAGTACCACAAATAAATCAAACTATATGATGGGCCTTTGGGAAGTGAAAATCATTTCATTTTTGTATTTATAAGCAGGTGAGCAGATTGTTTCATTTCCTTTTGTTGCTAATGGGTTTTAGTAAAAAATGTGGACTGCCAATGGGAAGACTAAGGAATTCTTCAGAATTAATTCCAATATTCTGAAGAGGAAATGAAGAAACTCTTTGTATAAATATTCTCTTGGATCTGCCTCAAGAAAACATATTTGTAATAAAAGAGAATCTGGAAGCAACTGAGAGCAGAGTGTGAGGAGAGAAAGTGTCTTTAAGTGAAAAATCTGTTCTGTAACTTGCAAGGAAAGCTATGTCATGGATGAAGTAATGAAAATTTCTTTAAGCCAACAAATGATAAATTGCCACAAGAGCTCCTTAGCTACAACACAGGTTTAATCATGTTGGGAACTAAAAGGATACCAAATGCATAAAATTTTCCTTAACCAAAATGAAATTACAGTATCAAACGAGAATTTTCTGTATCTAAGGAAATGCAAAACAGAATATTTATGGAGCTCCATTGACACAATATGATTGCTAGAAAAAAGACTAAATATGCAATTCAAAAAGGAGGCCAAAGAGACATTTTACTCTTGGGACCTTTCAACAGTTTTGAGGCATAAGTAAGCCCTTCAGAGTCTAGAGGAATGGAAACTGCCATTTGGAAATGAGAGGGTGTTATATAGTCTAGGATCTCTCTGACTCAGTTTTTTCACCTGTGCAATGGTGAATTTAGAATAGAGGTGTCAGTCCCTCTTTTTTTTTGTTTTATTATTCTATACAAAGATAAGTAAATAATTCTGATAACATATGATGGAGTTCTTATGAAATCGACTTGATTTTAACCATGTCTGACACGATTGTACCATGGGAAATAGACAATGAAATGAATGGATGGCTCAGCAGATCACCCTCCACACATAGTGTGACCACATTAAAACACAGAAAAAGATCAGGGGAAGGGAAAATAGTCATTCCCAGGCAATTAACCCCTTACTGATATTTCCTGCTTTTTTTCATATTTTGCTCTCCTGCATTTTTTCAGCTATTTTGTATAATGAAAAATGTTGATTATTTAGAATAAACAATGACACAAAATGACATGTATGGAAACCCAGACTAGTTCAATATTACGTGTAAACCAATAGGGCAAGTGGCTCCTTTTCCCCCTGCTTAAAGTTATCTACTCCTTTGTGAATCATTACCAGCCTTCTCAAGGCCTGCAATTCAGTCTTCTATACCCAGCAGTTTGGTCACTTTACCCTACAGACAGGCTGGCTGAATCAGAACTCGTAGATGTTACTCAACTGTCCAATCCTCCTAAGCTGGAATCTGGTCTTGCTTTGCCCAGACTAAATAAACTATGCTCTGATGCAGTTCCGGAGTGACAAGGAAATGACCAATGCAATCCCTTTTTACTGTTTTATGGTACGTAATATATTAAACTGCTACACTAAGCTCAGAAATGTTACATGCATAGTTAAAACTAGATTAAAAAATAAAGCATGTATGAGTGATGTGTCATGTTGTGATTGACTATCAGGAGAGCTCACTGGGCTGGTGGAAGCTTGGTTCAATGCTGGGAGACAGGGGATACTCCAAGCCCTGCAGGCTCTCCGGGATGGCTTTTTTGTTTATAAAAGATTTATTTTTTTTATTTATGCTAGAGCTGGGGTACAGGCCAGAGTCACGGGAGGGTGAGAGGATTCACCACAGACAGAGTGGGGAGCAGAACAGGCAGATGGACCGAAGGCACTGCTGAGGGGAGCAACAGGCAAGACAGGAGAGTTCTGCCTCGCCATGTGGGATTCTCTCTGGCAGGCCAGGAATTGAACCCTGCGCTGCGGAGGCTGTGGAAAGCTTCACAGAGTGGTGCTCAACCGGCTGCGCCACGGGGGAGGCCCTCTCCGGGATGACTTCTAACATCCTTTCAGAATTACTAGTCAAATCCACCCCTGGGACCAAGGAAGGCAATGAAATAGGAAGCCTTGTCTTCTCATCTCTCCTTTGCTGTTACCCAGTCACTCTCCACTGCCTCATTACAAGGTTATAAGAAGAAGCTATTGAATAAAACTATTTTTTACGTTTTTTTAAAAATTATATTTCACTTCTGAAGTGAACTTTCTACCTTCATAGCTACTCATTGTGTTTAAAAACTGTTTTTTGGATTTAAGCCTAAACATCACCTACCTAAAACATTGTTCTTAGTAAGTCTCAGGTGTCTGCATTTTAGTGGCTTTCAGACAAATTGTTTCTCTCCATTAACCACACACCTTTGGGGCCATCCCAATATACATTAGCTATTTTCTTATTTACAGTGCATTGTCTGATCAGACTCCAGCAGTTGTCAAAACGTTCACACTTGCTCTGGAGGGCACCCTGCTGACACATTCAGGGTTCCCTCATTAGGCTGGTGACTGTGGTCTGCACTGTAAAGGGCAGAAAGAATGGATGGGGCTGCAGGTCCTCCAATGCCTCTCCATTAAGTCTTCCATGAAATCTCTCCTGTTCCATTTGTCACCAGAGGTAAAAATGGAGCCAATGAAGGGCTGGGAGAGCCCAGGGCAGGGGAGAGTCTGCATAATGGGGGACTTAGTCTGCCTTCTACCAACCTGTCCCCCACTGAGAGGCGGCTGCAAACCCCATTGCCTAAATCACTGAGATATGAAAGTTATTTGTTACACCTGTTAGCTTAGTCCACAAATATCTTACCTGCTGCAGCGTAAAGGCAAACAAGAGCTGTTACTTCCCTAACTAACGTGCTAATGACATGCGGTCCCATAAACTGGAAGGCTTGAGTGTCAACTTGCACTTTTAATGACCCACAGGCAGCAAGCTGCTATCATCAACCGTGAGCTATTACATCTCTGACTCCATTTACATAATATAAACCACATGAGGGGGAGAGGTTATATCTGGAGCAGGAGAGGATGATTAGATTTTTAAAACAAATTGCACATAGAAGGTATAATCAGGATTGGATTGGCTCACAGAACAAGAAGGTCTTTTCTGGTAGATTTTTGTCCTTAGAGACCCAGAGAAATCTGAGGTTCACACTTGGAGGACCTTTCGATCTTCCTAGGCCAGTGTTCTTTTATTTCCTAATGTGCTTGTAAGGTTTCATCACATATTATTACTTCCATTTAAAAATGTATGCTTATTTTGGAAGATATATTAATAATGATAATGTGCACTGTTCTCTAAAGAGCATTAGAAGAAATAAACTATTGTAAATAAATATATAATCTGGAATGCATCTCTGTTGAAAAGCTAGCAGGTGTTTGCTTGTTTTGTAAAGGGGTGCTGTGTGTTTCCTAGCACTCTCATCCCTTATTCGATGCACCTCCACACATGTGCATCTGCACACAGAGGGATAAGCCCTAACAACTGCCATGCCTCTTGGGGTGCTGATTAAGCACCAACCAGGGGTCTCTCTCGACATGTTTGTCTTTTCCTGATAAAAATCACGAGCAGCCAAGGGCAGTGAGAAGGCCCAGCGGTGGCCCATGGAGGCACAGGATGACCACAGCAGGTGTTTCTTATACACACAAAAACCTACTGGTCACCTATGCAGGAAGGAAGCATTACTCTTTGGGCTGTGTCTCCAATTTGTCTTCTCCAACACTGATATCTTGTATTTTATCAGTTATCAACACTGACTTTTTTTTTTTTTAAGATTTATCCATCTATGCATACAAGAGCTAGGGCACAGGCCAGAGATGTGGGGGAGTGAGAGGATTCCCCAGAGACAGAGCGGGGAACAGGCAGAATGACTGAAATACACTGCTGAGGGGAGCAGCGGGTAAGACAGGAGGGGTCTGCCTCACCTTGTGGGTTGCTCCCTGGCCGGCTGGGGATCGAACTCATGCTGCATAGGCTACGATTGCCCCATAGAACAGTGCTCAACCCCCTGCACCACCAGGGAGGCCCAAGGACTCATTTTTGTTATTCATTGTCTTGAGAATTTTATACTTATCAGCTGCTTTGGGGTGGTTAACTGGGGGAAGACCAGGGCCTGTGGGATGCTGATGGCCAGTCAGGCACCCTCTGACTCAGGGTAAGGCCCACAGCATGTGTGGCATTTTCAAAGCCCCATGGTTTGATAGCTCTGCTCATACACAGGATGTAGAAAGCCACAGGAGAAGCTCACAACCATGCTAAAAATGCGAAAAATCACTTTTTTAGTTTCCATCAGTACTAAGTTCGCAAGGTGAACTGAATTTTAAAGGTGGTAAGCCCTGCTGAAGAGAGACAGGTCACAGCAAAGTGGCAGAGCACATTGGGGAGAGCTGGTAACCATAAAACCTGAGTAGAAAAAAATCAAATAAAATGTAATGGATTCTTAAAGGGCAATGCAGTTGAGCACAGAGTTCCTGTTCCCCGGGAGCCTCTGACTCCAGGGGGCTGAGCCCCACTCACTGTGCTTTTCCATGAACTTCTGCTAGGTCTTCATCAAAAAGACATGACATAACAAAAGGAAATTAGAGGCAGAAATGACTAATAATAGAAAACATTTAGATGATATTTTGAAGCAATCAGACCTGATGAAGATTTTTAGGGCAAGCCACACAACCAGAGCAGTACCCGCATTATTTTCAAGTGCACACAGTTTGTTCAACATAATTGGTCATATTCTGGAGCAAAAAGTCATTTCTCAATAACTTTTCAATGGGGCCTCCCTGGTGGTGAAAGGGTTTAAGACGCAGCCTATGAAGCTATCTGCAGCCACTGCATCACGAGTTCCATCCCTGGCCAGGGAGGTGACTCACATGGCGCAGGAGACCTCTCCTGTCTTGCCCACTGCTCCCCTCAGTGGATTTCAGTGGATCCACCTGTTCTGCTCCCCACTCTCTCTGGTGAATCCTCTCACACCCCTGCACCTCTGGCCTGTAACCCAGTACTTGTATGCATACATAAATAAACCCTTAAAAAATAACTTTCAATGGTGAAAAAATTAAAAAAGATTTGAGGAAGATCCTTTTTAGTAAGATTTAAGCAGTTCAGAGAATGGATTAAAAGATAATCCTGCAATAGATGAGCACAGGTTTTGGAATGTGAACTCAGGAGGCTTATGGGTGGAGGTGGGATATTGATTATGCCTGGGATAAGAGGGGTGGAGTGGATGGATGGACATTCTGAAGCAGATTGTGGGGGCCACAGATTTATAGACAAACCAAGAATGTTGAAAGTCCTCCTGAATGCAATGAGGACTACTTAGATATTTTAAATGGTTGATGATTTTACCATTGCGATTTTGAAAAGTCAAATAACTTCACCATGTTAGTACTGAATCATGGCCTCATGCGAAATAGTCATAGCATCTTCAAATCCACGTGTAAATGCTTGTCTCCTGGGCCACCAAAGTCCATTTCTAATCTGACGATTAGAACTTCATCTCCATCCTTGCTCATACTTTAAATGCATTTGCATTTTAATATGTGTTGAAAGATAAAGAGGATTTAAGTAATGAAATGTGCTACACAAAGCAAATAAAGGTATCCTATAAATCTATGGGGAAGTGTACAGTTCAGTGCTATTAAGTATATTCATACAGTGGTGAGACAGATCTCTAGAACCTTCTTATCTTGCAAAAATGAAGCTCTATAGCCATTAAATTGCAACTGCCTTTTTCCCTTCCCCAGCCCCCACATTCTACTTTCTGTTTCTATGAATTTGATTACTTTAGATAACTTATATAAGTATAATCATACAGTAAAAGTCTTCTTCAGAACTACATTTATCTGATTTTTTTTTAAATTCACTTATGTTTAATAATGCAGAAAGGTCTATTTTATTTGAGTTTAGGTTTTTTATCAAAAGAAAGTGATCTGACTCCAGATTATGAGACATTTTATCCTCAATGTTTGATAATATTTAAAAGAAGGAGTCAGTCAAGAAAATGTCGGGTAGGAGCAGGGCACCTCAGAGGACTCAGAGCTAACACAAAGGGCTTATTCCCGGGTTCCAAGCATGAATTTATCTGAGTAAGCCGGATTCATTTTGTCAGGAATATATCTCCAAGCTAAACTAAATGCCCCTATCTTCATTGTACTGGTAAATAATTTCCCCTGTTTTAATATTATAGAGATGTTCATCATTTCATGCAAATCAAGTTCATATACATGTCATCAGCTTACTCCTTTTGGTTTTAGACTCACCACACTTTTTCTTCCAAAGAGTAGCCCCATTGGAAGAATAAGATTGGACCATATTAGTGTATGTGATGTGTATACTGCAAATAATTATTTAAAGCCCATAGATCCTTATTATTTTTAATAGTGGTAGAGTTGTTGGTGGCAGTTGTGGTGGTAATAATAGTAATTGTATATACATATTAATTATAGATTGAGGTTCAATTAAAAGCACATTTCAGCTAGCATCACAGGCTTTCTTCCATTTATTTATTTATTTATATATTTATATAAGCACTGGGTACAGTCAGAAGCTCGGGAGAGTGAGAGAATTCACCAGAGCCAGAGCAGGGAACAGAACAGGCAGACTGAAGAAATACGGCTGAGGGGAGCAGCGGCAGGAGAGGTGTGAGCACCATGTGGGACCCTTGCCGGTGGCCGGGGATCAAACCGGAGCTGCAGAGGTTGCGCAGCCCGCAGCCCAGCGCTCAACTGCTGCGCCACCAGGGGAGGCCCTAGCCATCACAGGCTTTCTAAGCCAAAAGGAACCCCTGAGACAATCTAATCACACTCCTTATAAGTGGATTAGCTTAGGCCAATCAAAGGAATGATTACATGTTATAAGGATGTTGTGTTGGGAGCCAGAGGGGGCATGAAATGAAGAGCATAGGAGTAGCTGCCTATACAGGGCTCTTACTTGGGCAGAAGAATGACAAGCATTGGAATCCAGCCTCCTGCTTTCCCATCCTGTGCTCCTCCACATATATCACTGGGGAATAGAATCTGACTCTCCACAGCCAAGCGTTTCCTGGGAGTAGCTGGCAGATTTGCTATGCAATTCAACATAGATACCAGTCTCTGGAGGATATGGCAGGCAGATGAACTTGGATGCTGCTTTAATTAAATCCCTGGAGGATCCCAATTACTAGGAGGAACCAATGTGCACTTCTTTTGGATATTTGCATATGTAGTCTGATCAAAGGCATGGGTAGATGTAAATACCTGTACAACAAACATTGCTTCTCGTTGGGGTCTCATACTCTCCCCAGAGAGTATTCCAAGAAAGAAGTTGGGAAGGGGACATGTAATCCTTCTGATATATATTACTTGAGTCTCATGTGCAACTTATTAATTTGTTTATCTTGAATGTGATTCTTGGGCAATAGGCCAAGAAACCAGGTCCCTAGACGCTGAGTTCCTTGGTGCTACTAAGCAGAAGAAAAAAGGAAGAAGCAAAGACAGTGCAGTGGGAAGGCTGAATACCTTATTACAGGTACCATGATCAGTTAGTCAGGTGAACTTAAACTAGATACCGAATTTCATTGAACCTCACTATTTTTCTTCTCATTTATAGAATGTGAAAAATGATACAAATTTTGAAGGCACAAATGTGAAATGTACTGCTTCACAGATTTAATTTCCCAATATAGTTGAATTTGGCAGGCTTTTTTCTCCCTAGATGCATTCTTGACCCTTCCTCCACTCTGCTCCCCAAGGTAGGAGGTAGTCCAATCAGCTCAAGCAGCTGGAATCCTAGTGTCTGGCAGGTTAGGGCAATGGGTGACACTGCTAGAGACCTGGAGAAAGGAAGAATCTGTGCTATGTTCTCTGTCCCTTTCAGCTTTAAAACAGTGTCACCAGCAGCAGCTGGTATCTTAGTAGCCCCCCACAACCTCCCCGCCCCGGGACAGGACAACTGATGCTGATGTCCTAATTGACTTTGGGTACCAGTCACATCATCCCTGCCTTTGTTCCTCCAATATTTGGGGGGAAGTGACTGTATGATGTTGCAGATTTGGGTAACCTAAACGTATTCATGGATATTTCATGGATCAGCTGTTAGGACAGTGAGGATTTTTGTGAAAGTCAGAAACATCTATTTCTAATCTAGAGGAATAATTAAGCACTATTTTCTGGCATGGGATATATGCTAATTCCCAGTATATTATGCATGTATTTTAATGCACATATTAGGCTGAGTTCAGAAGAAAAAGTCAGTAGCCTGAGTAGGCTGAGGTCAAAGAAGATGACATGTGCATTAAGTGAGAATCCCTGATGAGTGACATCCCCAGGGGATAAGTTAGGAATAAGAAAACAAGATACAGTGCAAATATATGTCTGTCTAAGCCTCGACTCGATAAAGTGAAGAAAAAAGAAAAATCTGTTATTCAAATTCCAAATGTTCAAATTCTGAATTCTCAATACCTCCGTGGCCCAAACAAATGTTAAAATGCTAAAAAATCTGAGCCTCAGAGAAACCTCAAAGACAAAGCACCGAGAAGCGGCGGTGTCTAGACAAAAGCACTGAGGCTCTGGAATGAGGATGAGTGGCAGCAGCTACGGTGGCTCTGGCACACGCCATGTTGGGTAAGAAGACACAGGAACCCGCGATTGCCTTCTCTTACCCTCGGGGGAGAGTTGTACACAGTATATATTTTGTTTGTGATCTGAAAGTGACAGTGGACCCTTATTCTGACTAGTGCAGGCTTTCTCACGCGATGGTGTCTCTCTGGGCTCGTGTTGGCGAGGACACTAGTCCATCCCACACCTCCAGCTTCTGTGACATTTCTTCAGTTTTAGATTTGTGGGATTTTGTTTTTTTGTTTGAAACCCTGGCAAGGTGTCAGTGAGATTCTATAGGAAGAGTGCCAGTTCTCTTGCCACATGTCATCTGTAACAGTAAGGGGAGAACGCGGGAATGGGCCAGTGAGGACTCCCTTTCCCGGCTCTCTCACTTCACCTTCATTTCTCTTTCCCCCCAATCTCTTGTTATGGGACCTCAGACTCAGCACTAGACACAGGAGAAATGGATGAATTATTTCTATTTTACCAATTCCTGCAAGTACAAAAGGTCAAATTACTCAAATGAATCTGTTCGTCTACATGGATTCTAATGGTCCTGCTACTCTGAGTGAAACTTTACTAATAAAATAACATGTAACTAGACCTAGAGAGGCATAAGTGAAATTTTAAAAGATCATAAAACAAAGTGTGAATTTAATAAGTTAAAAGTAATAACGGGGGCCTCCCTGGTGGTGCAAGGGGTTAAGCACCTCACTATGAAGCAATCCGCAGCCTCTGCAGCACGAGTTCAATCCCCAGCCAGGGAGCTACCCACATGGCGCAGCAGACCTCTCCTGTCTTGCCCGCTGCTCTCCTCAGCAGTGTATTTCAGTCAGTCTGCCTGTTCTGCTCCCCACTCTGTCTCTGGTGAATCCTCTCACCCCCCACACCTCTGCCTGTACCCCAGCTCTTGTATGCATAACTAAATAAATCTAAATCTTGTATGCATAACTAAATTAAAAAAAGTAATAACAGCATTGCATTGATGAAAAATTTGATTAGTTGGATTTAAGACCTGAGTAAGAATTCCAGAAATAAAAATTGTAAAACCAAAAATTCAAAATGAAGCCTACATTCCAAACTGCAGAGGAATAGATCATGACAAATATTGAACAGAGTACACAGACTCAAAGAGATGAACAGAAATACGGAAATTAACAGAAAGGAAGATGAGAGTGAAAAGGAGTTAATCATATAGATCCTTCTAGAAAATGAAAAAATTGAGCATGCACTAAAAACCAGACATGAACTACAGAAAAAGAAAAGCAAGTGGAAGATAACAGGGCCATAAACAAATGGAAACCTTTTCTTCCTATATAGTCTTCTCAGTTTCTTATTTCTCTGAGAGGATCATCTTTCTTTGGGATTGCAGACTCAGAAATAACATTTGAATGCTCAGATTCCTAGTTGCTGCTCTGAACTAGGCATCTCAGAGTCCATCCTTGAATATGCTCATGATAGCACTTGGCCAATGGTCCAGGATGAACTTCCACAGAACACATGGGGCTCTTTTCTTATGGTATGTCCTCCTTAGTACTTTGTCCCCAAATCCCACTTTAGATCTCAATGCTGATCTTTCATTTTTCCCACCCGGTTGGCAATCTTTGGCATAAACACACGCATGCACACAGACCAAAGACACATATGTATGTGTGTATACACACACACACTCACACACATACATTTATACATATAGTAAATAACTGGTAAATGATCGTCAATCACATCAATGAAATAAGTGAGATAAATCTATTCAGAGAAAAAAAATCAACTTGCCTGACAACGCACAAACTAATTGATTGACTATCCAAGAAGGCATGCAGCAGGCTGCAGTGTGAAGGGAGCAGTCAGAATGTTCTTTTTTAAAAAGGATAGACAAAGAGATACTAGGCAAATGCAAACAAAGAACAGGCCATAACTCAAACCAAAGAGTGTGAAAAAGAGCAAAGAAGCAGCTTCATCATGCTAAAGTGGACAATTCTCCATAAAGGTACAAAATATAAATACCCACACAATAGCACAGCAACAACTTTTAGTGGACAGAAGAAAATGTAGATGAAAAGGACATACATAATGGACATTAAAATTAAAAATTTCAATTCTTTATCCCTTACTCAAAATTTTTCAAAGGATGGCTATAGATTTAGCTCACATAATTAATAAATTAGACCTACTATAGATTTACATTAATACTGAATGTTTAAAAATTATAAAAATTATCAGAAATTAGACCATAGAGAAAACTTTGATATTTTTCAAAAAAGAAATAAAATAATATTTTCTGACTGTAAGATGAATGTGAAATAAAATTAGAAATGGATATACATTGAAGGGTGTGATCCTATACCCCTACATTATATACAGTTTTGTTTTTATAGGTTAAACTTTTTAAAAATACATCTTTGCATTTCTTTTTAAATCCCTCCTCACAACTAGCTGAGGTGGGTCAGAGGAAAGCATTGAAGAGGAAATGATCTAAAATTTAAAGTAATGTTGTTGATGGCTGTTTGGACATTTGGCTCATTGTATCTAAAAGCCAATAGAGTGATTCATAAAACTGATTGCAGAGCACATTTCAGAACTAATAAAACAAATTGACTATTGATGATGTGCACAGGGCAAATCCAATTACATCTCACAAAGCTTTATATTGCTCTGTTTCTCCTTTAATGTTTTTCTATTTATTTATTTCAACTTAATGTTTGAATAACATGCCCAAAAAAGATGTTGTGTGGATGAAGCGAATATCTGGGATGCAAGACTCAGAGACACAAGGGAAATTCTGGGTCTACCCTGTGTATCTCTGTATCTGGGTACATCATTTAAATCTCTCAGTTTCAAATTCAAGGAATTCAATGTATAAACCTTTTTTAAGTAGTGAGCAAATCTGCAAACGTTATGTAAGCTATTTAATGCATTATGAGTGGATGAATTAGAACTATTAACTTAAACTCTGCTTTTTCCTAATGACATTTGGAAGAAAAGGATGGATTTCCTTATCACATCACTCCCAGCACTTCGGCACAACTGCACGTGATTGTGAAGACAATATTTTACCTTTCATGGTATCTCTGCTACCTGCTGCAAGGATGACAAATGCCACGGGATGACAATGCTGCTGTTTGGAACTGAGAAGTATAATTAGCAGATACACACAGAATGTGTTAATGACAGCCCCTTCTGAACGCGTACACCTGCCGGACACCGTAATAATGAGGCTCGTCTGCTACGCGCTCATTGATCAACTGTCCCACTGGGGCTTGAAAATATGTGCTTCAGTTGTCATCACAGCCCCGGCACAACCCCACAAGTGGGATCAGGGACACTAAAATATTCAGCATCTGCTGCTTCACCAAGCAACATTTTGCTTTACTTAATTCCATAGGCTTATTTGCATCCTCTTGATTTTCTTATGTGAGGGATTAATCATTCATGAAAATAATAATTACAAAACTCATTTAAAAGCTTGGGAAAAAAGCAGGCTCGTTTTGATGGGCATGACTTCTGAAAGGGGAAGAAAAATTTAAATTATGCTTAAAGGTACTTCAAAGCTAGCTGTTCTAAAGGTGCAGTGGCCTTGTTTGTATTTCTCCAATAAAAGTTGAGCGTGCTGCGTTCACTTACATAGTAGCAAGTGAAGAGAAGACACTGTAAGTTGTTAGGACCAATGCGCTCTGTTGGTAAGAAAATGGAAGTCATTGGTTTATTTATTTATTTTTCAGATTATACTATCAAAGTGAAGCTTGATAGAAAGGCTGAGATGATTTGACAAAATACAAAAATTGAAATGAATTTTAGAGCTTATTTTGCCAACTGGTATTTGTTTCAAAGAGTTGATTATCCAGCATATACTTTGAAACTTTCACTTCCATATAAAAAATAGATTCATTTTGGGGAATAAACTAATTTTTAGAAAATACTTCATTATATAAGCTCACTTGGGCCTTCTTCCAACTTCCCCCAAGGGCCTGTCTTCTGAACCTGTCCTTTGAAGGGTCATAAACTATCTGCTCTATGTCTCTATTGAATGGCTAAGTTTCAGTGTTGGGCGAGGGCCAACATGTGCATGAAAAACCAAGTTCTCCACCCAAGGCCCTCTCTATCTCTGATTTCCTCCCTGATTCCTTTCCCTTAGTTTCTGAGCTCTCACCAATCAAGCACCTGCCTCCTCTGAAATACTACTTTCTTTTTCATTGTGAACATCTCTTTTCCCCTACAAATATCTTTCCTCAGACTACAAAAATGGATGTGTTAATATGCACTCAGGAGTTCCTTATTTTAAAGGATATTTTACCTAAATGTTTGTTATAATAACGCTGGTTTATAAGTTTTTATAGGTTTTAGGTACACCACAGGGCAACTTCGCATCTGTGTATTATGATGTCCACCACCAAAAGTATTTTCTCTCCTCTAACTAATTCTTTATTCCAGTTCTCATCACTTTGTTTTCCTTCCCTTCATTGCCAAATACATCTAAAATAGAAAACATCAGTTACTTTCTTTGGACCCATCTAGGGCTTCTTACCTCATTTTTCCTTTTTTTTTTTCTCTTGTCTACCCACAAAATCTAGATACTCCCCTGTCAGCCTGTATATTATTATTCATATTTTATATGACAAAGGTCTAAATGTATTGTACAAATATACTACTTATACTGTTAATTTAAAAAAATTCATAAAAACATGATTAAAGTGCTATTCCCCTCCCAAGTAACATTGTTTTCATGTATTTTGCCTACATTTTATTTATATCATTAATTATATCTATCAGCTTCTATATTATGTATCTGTTTTTATCCACTTTTCTATAGATCTATTTCTACATTATAAACAGGTGTGTTTGCATACACATGTGCACACCCAAAATTTAAATGTAATAGTATTTTAGCCCAAAGGTAAATGTGTGAACATATTTATTAAATATAAATAAATATTCATATATCTATATCTAGCTATATTTATGCAAGGAAAAAGTATACCTTTTGTCTACAAAAATATTTACTCTCAACTATTTATTCATTTACTCTCAACTATGTATTTACTCATTTCATTGAAACATGTCTTAGACATTTTCCCATTTACATAATCTTTATCCTTTTTTTGTCAAATAATTTAAAAGCAAACTACAAAGACCATACTATTAGGACCATACATTTTAACATGCATCTGTGAAAATGAAGAGCATTTTTTACCTAAGTCATTATTATCATTGCACCAAAAAATATCAATATCCTATCCTAATAACCACTCCATAACCAAAGATGCAGCAATATTTTCAAAATAATTTTGTGATATCATTCAAACATGATCTCCACTATCCTCTAGCTTCACGCAGACCATGCAACCAGGATAATTACATATGCTTACGATGTAGGTCTGTTACCTGTGCTGTATTCTACTGGACAAAAGCCAATGAGAAATCACATTCACACTCAAGGGGAGCAGACCACACTGGGGTAAACAGCAGAGGTGTGGCTCATAGGCCACCAGAAGAGTGCCCACTCCTATCTTTCATGTAAAAGAGAGGGAAGTAGGAAGGAAGGGAGACTAGCCTGCACATATTCATCTACTTTTACATTTGTCTACACTTATTTTTATTAGCTTTATCCATTTGTGTGACTGCAATCATTGCCTTCTTAATATTATCCAATATGTTTTAACTCAAAATCTCTCCAAATTCTGGCCAGCTTTTCACATTGTTGATTATTCATCACTATTTACATGTTCTACCAGATCTAGTTAGAATATGCCAAATCATTTAGATTGCTTCTCTAGCTCCACTTTTGCTTTCCTTGAAATTCCCATCTTGTTGAGTCTGCCATCATCCTCATTTACCTGGAATAATTATATTTTCTTTCCTATGTACGCCAGCATTTAGATTTTAGATATTGCATATTCTTCTACCAGAGGCTGCCTCAAGTACCCCTCTCCTCATTCCTTCAATTATGTCCACACCTTCCTTCATCCTTGCTAAACTAAACCATGTTTCTGTCTAAACTGAACATACTTCTGCCAGATCTTTTTACCTTCATTCTATTACAATCCTCTTTAAATGTATTTTACCCAAGGGTGGGGATTAATATTGTTAAACAATGATAAAATTATATTATACTGCTCAAGACCAGTTAATAGATTCCTGTTGCCTAGAGGGTGTTGTTCTTATCTTGAGTCTCATGAAAAGTCCTTCTTAATCCCTTCCCATCCCACCTTTTCAGGTTTATCTCTCACAACTTGGGTTCACACTTTCACATCATAAAATGGTGCAGAACAGATCGCTTTTAATTCTGCAAAGGTATCACATGTGCTCCCACCTTGAGATCTTTGTTGTGGTGACATTACTGTCATAGACCCTTAGCAAGAAGGAACTTTCTTTCATCTAAAATTTGGCAACATTTTATCTGTACTGCTCTTATGTAGCACTCATACCTTTCAGCACAGGTTTTGTGTCTGTTTTTTTTTTTTTTTTTTTCCTCTTCCACTTCTTGAGAAGAGTCTACCCTAATGCCTAGTACAGTGCCTGACACCTACTGTCTACTGGCTGTGTGGCTATTGAATTAATAATGTGTTAACTAATGAGTTGCTTGTAATAATGTCAGAAACAAACCTATTAGAAATATATGAAGCAGAAATTATGTTCAAAATGTTTGAAAAGCATTGAAATAATGCATGTATTTATTATATGCCTTTATTCATATATATTGACACATTCTAAATAGCAAACCAAAAACACATTGTCGTCTTCCCTTACAGCAGCATCTTCATAGTTACTTCTTTGGCTGTCATGGACTAGCTATCAGAGTACAACAAAATCCCTCTCTTTTAGACCCCCAAGAATATTGGAGACCAACAGGGTGTATAAAATATAAATAGAAAATATAGGCAATTTGCAACATAGTATTTAGCTTATCTGCCATTCAAAGTCTGGTTTAGTATATCAATTCTTAATCATAAAATGAAACATTAAAATTTACCTTTCTCAAGGGTTAGAAGTTTAAGTTGTGTCATAAAGGGAAAAAACACAACTTGCCTTTCCGCCATGGAGTTCTGCATTGGAACACCATGCTGGTGTACCTTTAATAATGTAACACGCAGTGAAATATCCACATACGGAAACTTTATGTCATTTACTGCCTTATAAAACTGTAAGTGCCCTCTTAAAGTCAGTATATTCTGACACATTGCTACCCACACATCTAATGCTGAAATCCACGGGAGTTGGGCATTAAAAATTGAAAGCAGAATGCAGTTCACTCAAATTGGATAATTGGAAGCTAGTGAAACATCTCAAATATGGGTGTAATAACAAGTTGGCTGCTGGCAAAACACAAGCAATCTGGGTGCTGTATTTAAATTTTTAACTGACCCTTTGGCAGAATGAATCATGAAAAAGTAACCTTCAAAGATAAAAAGCTGTGTTTCGCCAAACTTGTGCAGTTGAAAATCTATCAACAATCTGCTCTACCAACATTACCTTTAAAAAATAAAATGTTCTAAAGAAAGCTTTAACAGCAATAGTGTTATATACTATTTATGGCAACTAGTATTTTTACGGTGCTTGTAGAAAGGTATCAAGCATCATCAAAACTTCTTATAAATCACGGTACAACAGTAAGGTCATCGCTTAGCGCTTACATGGCATCGGTAAAACAAATGACACTTCTGGAAAATGTCATCTATTCCTTTCTCATTAAGGGACTTCTAAAATATAATTCACTTTCCAAATTAAAATAATTCATAGACAATGAGCTATGTTTCAAAATCAGAGGCAGCTCTCCTACACTATCTAAGTAACTCCATGTTTCTTGGTGAATGCCTAAATGTTCTCTGCTAGAGAATTATTCCTTTAGGGTTGCTGGTGTTTAAATATTAATAGGCCTGGCAAAGGTTGCTTAGCTAGTAGAGAAAGGTGCTTGTCATAAACAAGAGAATACTAGAGAGGCTCCTGGACAGAACAACAAGGATGCTCTAGCGACTAAGGCCTACAGAGAACAACATTATAATGGCTGATTGAACGTGACCTGGAACATTTATGGTTCTGCACTCCCAGGTGGTGCTTCCTTCTAAGCAAGGATGTGCATGGAAAACAAGTTATTTTATATGCATGCAAACTAGTTGGCCTTGAGCAAGACCACACTGTGTCATATCACCTTAAAAATTATCTAAAAAATAAATAAAATTGAAATAAAATTGAAGGCATAAATAAGAGCATGCATTGTTTGCCATACATTGGTTTATGGTTTGAAAATAAAAAAAAAAAAATAAGTGTATTATGTGGCAATAACCGAATGACTGAGTGACTAAGGAAAATATATTAGTAACCATTTGGTTGTACTCATACAGGTTTTAGAAGTTTGGGATTGCCTTTTGAAATTTCTTAAAATATAGGGAAGCAAGTGATTGTTTCAAAAATGTAGTTTTGAAACATTAAAAGCTAATAGTCATTAGCATTTTGTCTAGATTAAAGGAAAATATAAATGCAGAGGGCTTGCAACAAAAAATCAAATGTGGCAAAATCAATCAAATGTGTAAATAGATATTTACAAATTTTTCAAGATTCATATATATTCCATGTCCTATATTTCAGTGCATCCAAAGATTAAATAGTGTCAATAAATAATTAGTTCTTACCCATAGATCTGACTTATGCTGCAAGATTCACTGGAAGGCAAAAATAACATCTGCGAAAGAATTGGAATCTCTAAAATGTGAAATTTTTGTTTTATTGGGCATAATCCAAGGGATAAGTAAAATCTCTCTAGACAGCATATCTGGGGAACAAGCCCTGTCCTCTCCTGCACCTGCGTCTGTAGCTAGCATGCTACTTCTGTCTTTTGCATTGCAGTGACACTTTCCGGAAAGTCTGTAACAACTCATGACAATCACATTCGCCCTGCAGCTCATCTTGTGCTTCCACCCCAGGGTTCTTCTGAAATCCCCTTAACGTGGGTCCCCAGGGGCCCCGGTGGCCAATTCCACTCTAACTGAGCTCTCAGCAGCTGCCTGCAGAACCCTCTTCCTGCCTTTCTGAGACAATATCTGCTTTCGTGCAGTGAGCCCCTCTGCACTGGCGCCCCCCTTTACTTGTAGCCCAAACTTTTCAGTCATTTGTTGACTTCTTGTGCTCCCTTTGGAAAATGCCAGTGGTTTTCAAGCTGTCCACTTGACATCTATTTCTCAGATCTCTTTCTCAGCAGGTTTCTTAAACAGTCGCTCAGGTGACATCACTCTTCTGACATCTATAAGTTTTCAAGCATTCCCTTGCCCACCTCCAAACTCTTGAGTTTACCCTGAAGTCTGTGAAAATTTCTACTGTGTTCTTGCTCTTTCTCTTCCAAATCATTTCCACCCAACATCCAAACCATTCTCCATCCAACTTGCAAACTATTCACCTGTAATACTGAAAATACTCGTCTATAAAGATAAAATCCAGAAAAATCTTGCTAGCTTGAAAGTGGCACTTGCTTCTCAACACAATAAAATCACATCCAAGATGGGTGACTCACTTTTCACTGCGTGTGTGACCCAGATCCTGTGTCCTCACTAGTGTCCCCCAGGCCCCTCCTACCAGTGAAAATGACCTTGCAACTATCCTTCATTCCCTTTCTTGAGCCCAGCAAGGTGATTCAAATCTCAGAGTCCATGCACTATTTCTTCTTCTTGACCAGAACTTCTCCCCAGACCTTTGATCATGGCTTTTTAAAATTATTAACTTTTCACCTTAAATGGCATGTTTTCAAACAAGATTCTTTTTAAAAATTAATTATTTATTTTGTAGCAGATCTGGGATATAGGCCGGAGGTGCGGGGATTGAAAGGATTCACCAGAGACAGAGTGGGGAGCAGAATAGGGTGATCTACTGAAATACACTGCTGAGGGCAGCAGCAGGCGAGACAGAAGAATGTGAGTTAGCTTCCTGGCTGGGGATCGAACTCAGGCTATAGCAGCGATAGTGCTGAGATCTAATATCTAGGCCACCAGGGAGGCCCCAAACAAGGTTCTTAGCACCAAAATTAAGTTAGATTCTTGCTCTAATTGTTTTCTATTAAATTTCCCCACCTTATTTCTTCTCTCATTTAGTTACACATCATCTCTCCTCTCCCCATAGGCTCAATGTCAAGAAAGCAAGGGCCTCTTTCAGTCTGGTTTCACCACTGCAACCATAGTTCATTCAACAATACCAGGTGGCAGTAGACACTCAAGAGTTTTTGAATGGATGGATGGACGCTGTTGAGAAGGTAGTATGTTTTTAACTTAGTTTTATTTTATTTAAAAGGAATTATGAGTATATTGAAGTTGCACTACTTGATATACTTATATATTTTTTGTCTTCAATAAACTTTCAAATTTGGCACAAACAAAAAGACAAGGATATCCCCTACTGACCAGGAGACATATTTTTTCCATGTTTTTCTGCTTTATTTCACCTGCAGCATATATCACAAAATAAAAATTATGAGGTTACTGAATTAGTTTCATATGTTCCCATTATTCTGCCATCATCCAATTATGAATAAGCTAATTTACAATGAAAGGTTTTATATATGTCCTATCAGAATCTTCCCAACCCAGGAATATTAGTTCAGATAATAATCATCTCTGAGCAGAAACTTTCATGTATTTTCATCTTCTTTAGATCTACTGCAGTGGGCCAATTTGAAGTGCAGCTGTAAAAATGTGTTACTCTACAGCTGAAGTGATGAAACCGTTACTTACAAATAAGAAGGGTTTGTTTTGAATGAGCACAAACAATCCTAGCCCTTTCTGGAAAAGCAAGAAGCTACGAGATAATGGGAAATTGACTTTGGTTATTTACTTTCTTCAAAGTTTGGGCATCAGTACATCCTATACCATTGCTGGAAAAGAAAGTGCAATTTCCAACCTCTTGTCATCCTCACTTTCCTGCATAGAGTCAGTCTCTTTCCTCTTCAAGTGCCTTATATTTGCACATGTGGCAGAGCTGCAGTTCCTGTCTCTCATGGCCTCATCTCAGGGCCACACACACAACTGGTATTCCCAGCTCAAATCTGATCTTGCTCTTCAGTGATTATGTTCTACTCTCCAGACCCTCCCGAGACCTTTCCACACAAGGTCAGCAGGCTCAGCAGCATCCCAGTATCATGAGATAGGGATTTTTCAGAAGGAAATGTGGAGCCACAGGTCTCATTCTAGAACTCCTCAATCTGTATCCAAATTTTAATCAAAGCCCATGATTTCTATGTACCTTAAAGTTTGAGGTGCCTGGCTCTCTGGCGGCCCCTTGCACACAATCTCAGTGGATTTTCCTGATCAGTTAGGAAGGAGCTACCCAGGCTTCCTCTTCAATAACCTCTCTTGAGAGTTCATGAAACAGCCTGTTCTCTGGTAACACTGAATAGTTGTAAACCCCCTCGAAAGCCGTTCTGTCTCCACGTTTTTGCTTAGAAACAATTAGTGCTACAGGATGTTTGAAAGTGTAGGTATCAGCATTAGAGAGAAGCAGGTTAAATTCTTACAAAACATAAATAGTAAGGTTTTTGAGAAAACTACTTGACTTTTCTGAACAGTCTTTCAATTATAAAAACAACTGTAGTACTTACCCTGCAGAGCTGTTATGCAGGCACAATTAAGAAGCATAAACAAGGCACAAGACTTTCAGAGTCTGGCCAATAAAGAGTAAGCATGGGACACTTAACTGTGACATTAAAATCCCTAAAGAAAGTTCCTCTCCTCTTTCTTTGTGAATGAAAACTACTTGCATCAAACGCACTTTCCCACTTTCACCTGAGATGGGTGTGTTATATATGCATTCATAAATTTAATATGCAATTTTTATTATTATTATTGAGTTGGGAAGTATATTTTTCATCAAAATTTTAAGTTCTGTATGGGCAGTAATTCAGACAGGTGGTGTAGAGCACATTCCAAAGAAGGTATCTAAAAAGTGACTGAATAAAGAGATGAAGATTGTGGGTTACTAGGGCAGCTGCTAGTAGCTGGGCCACCCACGCTTACCTGCTCAGTCTTGCTGGGGGCAGCGCTGTGCACACTCTTAAGAACATGTTCCGGCTTCAGGGACATCGAATGACACAGCTCTGGCCAGTGAATTTGCTTCTCCCAGAAGGAGAGCACCCTCCTTGTTCTCATGTGTTTTGTTTTTATTTTTTTCCTGCTTTCAGCTCAGATCAAAGATAATGCCATGCTACCTATAAAAAAAAGCCACGGAGATGTGAGTCTCCTGGAAAATAGAGGTGAGCAGAAAGACAGATCCTGAAATACTGGTGAAATTATAGAGCCACGTGGCCAATTCTGAACTGCCAACTCAAGGCTTTCCGGAAGATGAGGAGGCAATTTTTCCCCCCTTAAACCACTATATTTAGGGTTCAAACACAAGTCAAGAAAGTTGGGTTAATAAATGACCTCATGAAAGTATATTTAAAGTACTGAAGCTACTTTATAGAAAATAGTACAATTCCATTAAGGATACCATTTACATGATCAATGCTTTATCCATACACTACCTGAAATACTTCAAAGTTTATGTGAACAAGAGTAATTTTTTTTTGTATTTATACACACTGTAAGTTAAGCACTTAATTAGGTACTGTTATTTTCTTTAAGAATTTTTATCTGAATTTAACAAAAATGAATTTTAACAAAATAGTTATTCAATCACTTTTACTTTGGGGTCTTTTTTTTTTCTTCCAAAGCCCATTTTTCCTTTTATTTACTTTGTGGTTTTAGGGAGGGAAGCCTATTGAACACATCAGATATTAAAGGGATAGAAGTAATCTAAAATTTCCTAAAATTGCATGCAAGAGTTGGTGTGCATTCTTATTTTTCTGTGGACTTTCTCCAGCATTCACTGGCCTTTGAAATCCTGTTAAGAATAACTCTACTTAAAGGAAGAGGTTATTACTTAAGGATTACTCCCATTTCTCTCGCTGACCTTTACTTTCCAGATATAAAATGACTAAACTATGTCAAGGAAATACACATCATTTATGCAGTTTTAGAACTCATTCTATCTCCATCTTCTGAAATATCCTTACTCATGTAAGAAAAAGACAGAAAGCTGGGAAACGTAGATTCTGATGCAAACTCTTAATTTATACATATATAACATCAAAAACTTACTTTGCTGATTCTGCTTTCATTCATCTAAATTTAGACAGCAGTAATGAAAGCTGCAATTTTCCTTTGAAAATTACAAATCTGTAGCAATAATTGTATCTGCACCTACTCTCTGCCTATTTTTGCAGTGTTCAAAAATACTCCTATGGCTGGAGAGCAGGTGTTCACTGTGGCATGTGTTTCATGGCCGCCTTCCTGTGCAAAACAAGAGCTCAGCAGCATGTGAAAAGTGCACGCAGGTGCACAGGGTGCGGGGCTCCTCCAGGAGGCAGGAAGGAACCCCACTCAGATGAGCCCTCAAACCTGCCAGAGGCGGCTCTAATTCCTTGTGATTTTGATAGACTGGAAAGGCCATTATTTCTCAGTTGCCTTGCAGAGGATGAAATTTACAATGAATGTGTCTTTATTGTAAGATTTACTTTTGCATTTTCCTTGTGAAATAGTTTTCTGCTACCGTGGTTTCTGGGAAAGCGTAAGTGGCATGTCATCCCACAGTGCCAGAAGGCCAGGCAGAAGCTATTTCAGTTTTATTGGACTGCAAGCTCCTGGAAGGCAACGCCTCTAGCCCCTTCAGATCATCTCTGTGTTTGGTATGTTGTACTCGAACCATATTCTATGCATGGAAACTGTGACATTCAGCGTTAAATCACTGGGTGTCTGATGAGGCAGAGAGGATGAACTCTACATGCCAAAAGCCAAGAAAAAATAATATGGCAGAAAAGCTGCTGGTTCCTCAGGAGGGTTGTTAATAGGACAAAACTTGCTCAGAGAAAGCCCAGAGGCTGGTTATGAAAAATAACTGACCAGATTTTTTCAACATAATAATTATGGTGTTAACTATTTAATGACAAAATAATAAACATTTCTAAAATATAAGATCAGAATCAACATGTGCCTATTAGATGGCATGTTCTCTTAAGCATCCCCGGTGGCCTAGGGGTTAAGTCTCAACACTGTCACTGCTACTACTTTAGTCTTATCGCCAGCCAGGAGCCCCGCATGTTGCACAGCAGACCTCTCCTGTCTTGCCCTCTGCTCCCCTCAGCAGTGTATTTCAATAGAGCCACCTGTTCTGCTCCCCCTTCTGTCTCTGGTGAATCCTCTCACCGCCCCTCACTTCTGGCCTACACCCCAGTTTATCTATGCTAAAAAAAAAAAGTTAAAAAATTAGATGACCTATTCTCAGAGTAAGTAATGGAGAATCAGATTCAACTTGGCTTTCTGAATACAAAAATGCATTCTTTTACAGAAGAGACTTTCAATCCAGCAACTTCATGAAGTCATCAAGGATCGAGGCTCATTGGGTCACTCTACTCTGTGTCCCCGTGTTGGGCTTCACCGCAACCCAGTTCCCAGGCTGTGGAGGAATGACCCACAGAAGCACCTGGAAGGCACAGGCACTTGATGGTGGAGTGATAAAGGAGAGATAAGGGACCTTTGCTGGAATGAAGAAAACTTTCCCCCAAGTATTCCAGAAAATCTTCATTGTTTCTTTGACTATATATATATATATATATATATATATATATATATATGGCTTTGTCAGTGATACCCAGCTGTGAAATATATTTTTGAGGTTGTGGTCAGTCCCCTGAGGTGCTTGAGCTGCACCCAAGGGGTGTAGGGTTTTGGGCATGGATAGATGAATAGAAACATGATTTGGGGAAAAACAGTTTTCAAGATAGTAAATAAAACAGAGGATTTGCAGAGTGAAAGAAAATTTCTCCTAGTGAAGTGTTCAATTACAGCAAGCAAAATGATGAGGGAATGTAAGGAAAAAATCATAAGTAGCAGATGACTCAGCTAAAGCAAAACTAGGTTTTATAATTATCCTGGCCAAAACAGAAATTTTTAAGCGACGAAGATGTTCAAACAAAAACAAAGACATCTGTCTAAAATGAAAGCCGTAGAAAGAAAAGCACTAATGCTGAACGGACAGGAAACAAGTTACTCTACCCAAGTGGAGGTAAAAAGTTGATGTGAATTCACTAAGAACAGTGTCTCCGCCTATTTTGAGTTTTGCACTTTCACAATCTGGTTCGTGCACACCCAAAATGCACCTGTAGAATCTTTTTTGCCTTTGTATTTTTTACATTAGTTACGTGCCATAATTTTACATCCCTGATTGTTTTTCCACTGTATAGAATGTCTTCCCTCCGGTATAGTCACCACAGTTCTCCCACCACCGAAGCTCCCAGAGTCTTCCGCCACTGCCCTCCACCCTGGTCCACATGCTCTCCTCCAGGCTGTTTCCTCCCCTCCCCCTGCTAAGACCCCCTCCCCCACCCTCCTGGATGCCTCAGATCTATGGTCAGCTTCCAAGGTCAGTTTCAGTTTGTCTTTCTCTGATCTTTGTTTGCTTTCTCTGTTTTCCACCTGTAAGTGAAACCATCTAGTATTTATCTTTCTCCTTCAGAGATTGACTTCAGAGATTGACTTTCTCCTTCAGAGATTGACTTTTTCCTTCAGAGATTGACTCTTAAGAATCAAACTGACTGCACCAGTCAGTTTCCAGAAGGAAAGAGATTCTAGTGGACAGGATCCAACTGAAAAATCTGGGATTTGAACAGACCTCTGGTCATGCAGAAAGATTCTATTTAATCTGGTGTGAGGAGCAGCAAGTTTACTTAGTTCCTTTCTGTTTATGACAATTCAGGGGCAGAATCAGTGGGTTCACTTCCCCATCCTTTGTCTCTGTGTCTTCACTGAGCATACCAGATCCACTGAGCATACCATATCTTGTAATTTTCAGTCATTACGCTCTGGTGATAAAATTTTATTTTGAAATATGCACCTTAAGGAAGCAGGGCTTTAAAGATCAGGTCTTTAACATTCATCTATACCACAAAACATGCCCCAAATTCTTTCCCCCAAGCATTCACTTGTTTATAACCTAGCTATTATTTAAGCAACACCTTCTTGCACTCTCACCCACTATCAAATAGATAGGTATTATAAATTTTATAATCGTTCTCCTAAACCTGACATTGCAATATGCGAGGCACCCTCATAGTTCTCTACTTTATATATTATTTTTATGGTGAGAATTAAAGCTTTTATGAGGCTGTAATTTTTGACATTACCATCACTTCCTGGGAACTCAATGTTATCCTATTCTACCAAGAGCTAAACAGGAGAAAGAACACATTTCCAAGGTCAAGTGAATCTCCTGATTCTATAAGTGAGCGCTCTAAGCAAAAGAAACATCTGGGACTTTGATTAAACATGTATTAACTACATTAAGAAAAGAAACATGCCTGTGACTTTTATTTACAAAAAAAATTCTAAAAATCAAATGTTAATGTTTAAAATCTTATATGTGATGACTGTAAATAAAACCAAAATATTTTAAAAGAGTATCAGTCATATAAACCATATAAAAGTAAATGAATTACAGGCATCATTAAATCCTAAAAATAAATAAATGTCATTATTTGTTATAAAATACATGCAGTGTGTCTTATGCCTCCACTTGGGTGACGTGAAGAGGGATTTATAGGATGCCTGTCCTGTAGGAATTTGAAACGAAACAATAGAAAATATGCTGGAAGTCAACATCGAGGCAATCTTTCTTTGGCAACCTCAAATAAATACGGATCATGAAAATATGGATGGGAAATATAGTAGGGAAATATTTGAAGAGAACTCTATTTGTATTAGTGAGCCTGATCCAATTCACCAGCAAATTAAGATTCATCACATTGAGGGCCTCCCTGATGGCAAAGGGGTTAAAGTCTCAGCTCTATTAACCTATCACCAGTCACTGAAGCATGAGTTTGATCCCCATGTGACGCAGCAGACCTCTCCTGCCTCGCCCGCTGCTCCCCTCAGCAGTGTATTTCAGTAGATCTGCCTGTTCTGCTCCCCACTCTGTCTCTGGTGAATCCTCTTACTCTCATACTTCTGGCCTACACCCCAGATCTTATATGCATAAATAAATCTTTGGGGAAAAAAGATTTATCTCATTGATCATTTGTTGTACAAAGTAACTGAAATAGACAGGAATCAGTTCTTCTGTTTCCAAGTAAGGAATCTATTCACATCTCATAATCCTTCTCTGACTGGTTTATTACACTTTCATTTGAGCTTTATTCATGAGTAATGTTTTTTGAAAAAAGCTGTGTGATTTTCATGGAGTGGTCTAAATTCATTTATTATAAACTGAAACCAGAATTATATTTCCTTCATCATTGATTCCAAGAAAAATAATAAATCAATCTCTCTTCATCTATCAGAACTTTGACCCCTTTATACAGTGTCACTCTTTGTTTTGGCAATAATAAAAGGCAGTATAAATGTTAAGGTTGTTATAAAAATGATTCACATTGAACTATGAATATTTGTGAATGACACCAAGGAAAGATACCCTGTTTTGTCAATTTCTATTACATGCACTGTTGATTGTTGTCAGGCTCTAGGCTTCTTTTATTGTTAGATCTAGGTCATCACACCCTCTGATCACTTGCTACCCAGCTGCCACTCTGCACTGGCTCAGGACCCTGAAGCTCCACCCCTTAACATGGCTGGCTTAATTGGCTACGATTCTCCATTACCTGTGCCAATGCTCCTGTCTTCTCTGTGGATGTATCAGTAAATCAGTTTTAAAATATGATGGAAATAATAGGGAAATGCAGTATTTCAATAAAAAATATTTCCAACAAAAATCTCACTTGCTTGCTGCCTTCCCCCATTTTAATTTGAGAAGCAGGTGCCCTGTATTTTAATTGACTTGTTTTGGAATTTTTTTCATCACAGGCCTTAAAAATTGGACTTTTGCTTAAGCATAGTGTACATAATTGTTCAATGCACTTCCTTGCAGTTCTGTTTAGTATAGAAACTGTAAAAATATCTGCATGTTATTCCTTGTCAACATGAAGCTTAGATTTGCAGATGAAATGCAATGAAAACCTTTTCTGTATATTTGCATATAATCAAACTAATAAAAATATATGTTTAATCTTGTGTTTCAGAGTAGCGTACATTGATGTAAAATGTCACTATGCAGCTTCATACTCAATAACTTGTGGAAAAAGTTAACATTCTCAAATCTTCATAATATTTGAAGACAGTCACACACTCTTTGTTTTGGCAATAATAAAAGGCAGTTTCTTTGCCTGTGATGGATGTATTCATTTAGCAAACATTACCTAATTTATCCAGAAATTCTGACAAAATTAAAAATAAGGGATGTAATGATGAATAATACAGAGAAACCTATGTTAAGAATATTGAATCTGGGGGATTGATATAATCAAATTGAGGATACATAAGTGTATACATTTATACACATACACACATATTATTGAAGGTCAAATTGTTACCCATTTTTGAAGGGGTGAATTGTGGCTGGGTATGGCCTGATTTCCATTTTATTTCCAGTTTGGACTGCATATTTTCTTCAGTCTTCAGTACAAAAAAAGTGTCACTCCTCTCCGAACTCAAATTGAATTGATGTAACCTGTTAATGCTTCATTCAGTTTATGGGTTCTATGTCTGTGTGCTCGCTTGAATGTTGCCTTGTCCTTAGATTTTTATTTCCCTTCTGCATCAGTGTTGTCTTTCTTGTCACTGAGGATTGCATCTATTTAAAATTTCTGTTCCTCCAAGACCACTTCTGTTGTGAGATGGAGCCGAAAGCCTGGGTTGGGCGTTCACATTCCTGTGCTTCAATCAGCTCAAAGGTGTGTGGCCTGGCACTTGCCAATGAGGGAGTAGTGGGGAAGAAGGATGCACTTGCCCTTGTGAGCCCTCTGCGGCTCCTTTGAAGATTAGGGCAGAGCTGCAGCTTCCTTGAAATCATGATGTTCTTCTTTAGTGTCAGGTCGTTAAGGGAAAGTCACGTAAGTCACAGCATAGGTAAGGCGTTTGCAATTTTTCATGGTTTTGAAAGTTATGTTAACTCCTTAAAAACTGGGAGGAATTCTTTCATTCTAACTGATCCATTATTGTCAACTTGGTAGGACCCTCTCCTTGCTGGTGATTAGGGGGAGACAACCACATTCTGGGCAAACCCGTATCCTGTTAAGGATGAAGAGCCAAAGCATGATCAAAACAAGTAAACAAATGTTGGCGAGGATGTGGAGTGAAAGGAACTCTCCTGCACTGCTGGTGGGAGTGCAAACTGGCCCAGCCACTATGGAGAGCTGTGTGGAGATTCCTCAATCTGCTAAATATGGAGCTTCCATATGATCCAGCAATTCCACTCCTAGGTATTTACCCAAAGGACACAGAATCATTAATTCAAAAGGGCACCTGCACCCCTGTGTTTATAGCAGCACTATTTACAACAGCTAAGCTATAGAAACAACCCAAATGCCCCAAAATAGATGACTGGATCAAGAAGATGTGGTACATACACACGATGGAATATTACTCAGTAATCAAAAAAGATGAATTCATGCAGTTTGCAGCAACATGGATGGAGCTGGAAGGAATCATGCCCAGTGAAATAAGCCAGAAAGAAAAAGAAAAATACTGGATGGTCTCACTCATAGCAGGAATTTAGAAAACCTAAAGAAGGGACCAGGAAAAAGTCTAATTATAATAAAGTAAAAATCAAAATCAACAAGCAACTATAAACCAGAGATGCACTACAGGGGTGGGAAGAAGGGAGTAGGATCAAAATAAAGGGGGTGGGAATTGTGTGGGGACAATAACCAAGATGAAAATGCATACATTGTGCAAAAATGAAAAATGACGTAAAACATATAAGATTTAAAAAAAACAAACAAAGCAACAACAACAAAAAACAAAACAAGTAAACAAAAAACTGCACTTCATTCAGATTATAAGCCTTTGGGCCAGATGATTAAAATAATAACACCTAAAGCAAAAAAAAAATACAAAATAACAATATAAACATACTTCTACTATTCCTATGAGGGGCGTGGATAAATCACATGCCAAGCAGGGCACCAGCTGAGATGCAGGCCAGGTCGCCCCCGGTGGCTCTCCCAGCTTCCGCCACAGGCACTGCACATCTGCCTTACCACACATCTCCCAGGCCTTCATGTTTATCCATGATTTGCCTTGTCTCCTCTCACCAAATGCCTTCATATGCACACAGGTACTTAATCAATGCTTTCGCCTGATCATGATTTATGGTGTTGTGGTCATTTTTTTTTCAGGCCTTAATGACCACTAGCAGGTAAAACTAAATCAATAAATACTTAGCATCTGTGGAAACAGAAGGTATTTGTCTGCTAATCAGTGTGGTTTTGAGGTGCTTTATATTTCAGTAAACTGCGTGATAACAAAGGTTACTGCTACTTTGGGTTGATTTATGTTATGTCAGAAAAAAATGCTAATTCTAGAAAGTCTCTCTGACGTTCTGAAGGCCATGATCTACAAGGCAGGAAAGGCTTTAATAGCATATTTCCTTCTCCTTCTTTGGCGGGCTATTCATTTTAGATTTGCTCTGGAATTCCTCCAGATCATACCCTGTCAGGGGTGGTGATTGGTTCTTTTCCTACATCAGCTGTCTCTGTTAACATCCCATTCTGGGAAAGTGGCCAAGAGCTCAAGTAGGTGGGACAGCAATCCAAGAAGAAACCCACACCGGTGAAGGTGAAAGCACTCTTGGTTTTCATACAAGATGTTCAGAGACATACAAATTTTGATGGCAATTCACCTCATTTGTTTTGTGCTATGATATAGAAAGCATTTTTCCAGTAATTAAGATTGCTTCAAAATGTGTAAAATGTTTTGGTCTTGCCAATTAGAATTCCATACATCCACCAGAGCTTGAAAGTCATAAATTTGAAGGTTTTATTCAGAACTAAGAATGATAACTTCTTTAGTGCATATATATTTATCTATGATTATTTGTCCAAATTATTAAAATAAAAACACCTAAAGCAAAAAAAAATATACAAAAATCAACTCAATATAGCAACTGCATCTAATTATATCTATAATGATCAATTATGGGCCAATTTAGTACAGATAATGCAGAGGGAAAATTTAAAAACTATTTTTAGCTGACATATTTTCAACAAAATAATTTTCAATATAAAAGTTACATATCAAGATCATTTTATTTTTTTATTTTTTTAAAGATTTATTTATTTTTATACAAGAGCTGGGGTGTAGGCCAGAGGTGCGTGAGGGTGAGAGGATTCACCAAAGACAGAGTGGGGAGCAGAACAGGCAGACAACCGAAATACACTGCTGAGGGGAGCAGCAGGTGAGACAGGAGAGGTCTGCTGCGCCATGTGGGAATCTCCCTGGCTGGCTGGGATCGAACCTGCACTGCAGAGGCTGCGGACAGCTTCACAGCGCTGTGCTCAACCCGCTGCACCACCAGGCAGGCCATCAAGATCATTTTAGAAAAAATGATCTTTAAGAAAAAATTTGAAAGCCCAAAAACATTAAAACAAAAAGTTGTTGGTATGAGATTAAATTTGGAAATTTACTAAAATGAATGCAGATATAGTAAACATTGCAAAATGCAAATTAAAATATGCTTTATTATGAATATGCTTGTATGTGTATGAATATGTACAAATAAACCTCTCAAGGCAAAATGATAATAAAATACATGTCTGTGTATTTCCTTTTTGTCTCTTTAACTAAATGAAGGATTGACCAACTGATCCCCCCAAATGTGAAGCTGCTTTCCCTGCTAAGCGTGGGCTTTGGTGAGAGGTTGTAGCGGTCTTTAAGTGGGTGGTTCCCACTCAACCCACCAAGACTGGGATTCCATATCCATTAGGGACCTTTGTCAAAAGGACTTGAGAACTGTGACATTTTAGTTATGAGAGTTATTCTTTTTTGCACCACTGTATACACCAATGAGTGCATGTGAAGCTGAATATTCTCCCCTGCAGACTTGATTCAGAGAGAGATGAAAGGAAATCATGAAGTGGGCCAGTGTGTCAGTGAGGCAAGACTGGGCTCTCATCATGTCTGTTCTGTACAAATATTCCTGGGAAAAGCCACGTAGTATCACCAAGCCTCAGTTTCCTTTCTGGAAAATCTGTGCTTAGGCTGACATGTTAATGGGGTCCCTTGATACCCTAAGATTTTATATAAAGGTAAAAATAAACCATCTAACAGCATAAAGCAGACCATTTCTGCAAATGACCTGTGCTGGAATTTCAAAGTTATAAGGAGTTATTCTTAGCCCTCGTAGTTGCTGCCCCTATTTGAGACTTAGTCTACTATTTTAAAGTGCTCTCCACCCCTTGCTTCATCATTATTCATAGCCCCTCTATAGTTTGAGGGTCAAAGATAATGTCTGAAAGCTATTATTTTCCCCTAACCTGAGAGAAAATATGCCATATTCTTATTAAACATGAAGTAAACAGTTATAAAACAAAGGTCAGCACACCAGTTTTCAAGGACAAATCGCCTACTTTCATTTTCCTTTGAAAGTTAGAGCTGCCATATTTGTCACAAAAGCTGTTTAAAATTTTCTTTTTTTTCCCTCGCGCCTCCCCCACTTTTTTAAATTTTCTTGTGTTATTTTCATTAAAGTACATGATCTGTCACAGTTTTCTTTGAATGTATCATCACAGCCTTTATAAACAGATGAATCAAAATTCACAAGGTACATTCTATATATGTTACATATTAATCAGTGTGAAAGTACTCAAGGAGGAATAAACAAAGATGAAAAGCAATGTAATTTTTTAGTATTATTACACTAAAGGTGTGTGATACTATATGAAATATGTATCTAATATTATCCAAAATATTATGCAAAATAGGACAGCCAACAGAGAAAGTGGAAGAGCTTATGTAATAAAAAGAATAAATCAATATTTTAAAGTGTTCATTATAATGAAAATGATAATCCACAAAATCCAAGTACATGTTATGTTGAGTGAAATATTAAAATCATCAGCAATTATTATCCACACATAGGGCCTTCCAAAACAATACCCATAACTAGTCAAATTCTAAATTCTATGAGCAATAAAATTGATTCTGTTTTACCTCACCAGGTGGAAAAATTATTATAACAATAATTTTTTTACATTCACCTAATTTAGTTTTTGTTGCTCTTTTGAATTATTTATAATATACATTTATTTTAACAACTGAAAACATAAACTACTTTTTTCACAGTTTCCAACCAAAGTTCATTCCAAGGCGACACTCAAAAATATGATATTCATTCATACACATCTTTGAAAACTACTTTTAAATATTATATTGGGCATCCCCAGTGGAACAGTGCGGGTTGAGCGCAGCACTGTGAAGCTGTCCCCAGTCTCTGCAGTGCAGGTTCAATCCCCGCCAGCCAGGGAGAGACCCACATGGCGCAGCCGACCTCTCTGGTCTCGCCCGCTGCTCCCCTCAGCAGTGTATTTCAGTCAATCTGCCTGTTCTGCTCCCCACTCTGTCCCCACTCTGTCTCTGAATCCTCTACCCTCCTGCGCCTCTGGCCTATACCCTTGCTCTTGTATAAAAGTAAATAAATCTTTTAAAAAAATAAAAATAAACTATTATATTTTTTTCTACAATGGCCAGGATTAAAAATGTGTGCAGTTTTTTTTTTTTAATAGAGGCATTTTTTATTATTTATTTATTTGTTTGTTTTGTTTATACATGCACTGGGTACAGTCAGAAGCGCGGGAGGGTGAGAGAATTCACCACAGCCAGAGCGGGGAGCAGAGCAGGCAGAAGGACCGAAGGACACTGCTGAGGGGAGCAGCGGGCGGCAGGAGAGGTCTGCGCGCCATGTGGGACCCTCCTCCAGTGGCCGGGCAGCAGCCGGGGATTGAACCGGCACCGCAGAGGCCGCGTGCAGCTTCGCAACCCAGCGCTCAACCGCTGCGCCACTGGGGAGGCCCAAAAATGTGTGCAGTTTTTAAACTTTGTCATTGTCAAGTGATTTTACTTGTACTTCTATAATTACTGTTTGTTTGTTTGTTTGTTTGTTTTCCATTGTAAAAGTTCTATATTGTGGTATGGAAAAATAGCAAAAGTACAGATCACACACACACACACACACACACACACACACACACACTCATATTTACACCCAAACAAATACATCAGTTTTTAATCCACAGAGCATGTGCATCAGGATTTCCCCACCTACCATTCAGGATACCAAGCTTCTGGTAAGAGTTATCAGTAAAGTTATCAAGTAACAATACACGAGTTATTGTGGGATTCTGCAGAAGATAATGTTTCCTAAGTTTTCAAGACTTTATAGTTAAAAGTTGCTATTAGAAGACAACTAAAGTAAGTGTGAATCTTGTCTGGACACTACTGCTATTATCAGATTTCTCTGGAATGATCATGGCCCACGGTGATCAACATGGTCATGCCATATATATTTACTGGATCTCCGGCCTCCTGAGCTATTTAGCTTATAAACCAACTATGTTAACAAGATTCCATTGAGACCTAGCAACATATTTTTAAAAAATACTCATTTATTCTCAAATGGCAAGTGTCAGCTGTCAAGAATGCACAGATGAATAATACAATGTTTCTCCATTCAAAAAGTACAGAGTCTGCTGGGAGACTCAGCCTATCACACACCCTTATTCTGTATAATAAGCGTGTCAGTGTATAGAGGGAATTAGAGGGCCCTTTGGGGAAAGAGGGAGGCAGACAGTGCAGAGTGTGTGACAGCTCAGTGCTCTGGTAAAGAAGAGTTAAATACGGGAGACCCGTGTTTCCACCCAGAACAACTAGAAAATTTGAATAAAAGACAATATTCATGTCTAGGGCATCAGAGAGGAGCTGACTGTGGGATAATTAGAGACAGCAATATTCCAGAGAGAGGAGAACCTCTGAAAATTGAGCTGACTTTTGCAGAAGTGTTTTCCCTAAGGGAATCTGCTGATTGTGTCTTGAAGGAAGAAGCTGAAAACGTAGGCTGTGCCCCCAAAAGGGCCTGCTACTGGGAAGAGAAAAATCAACTGGACTTTGGTTGGTCTCACAGGATCAGAATGAGAAAACGGAAACGTGGTATCTCTTATGGGCTATGTCCCCTCTACGGCTGCTTGGAGGATGAGGAGACTAAAACGAAGCAGAGAAACACTGTAAAGCAAACAGCAAGTCTGGCCTCGCAGAGATGATGATGGATTCTCACAACATCCAGGAGCGGGCCATGGAGACAACCCAGGCTCTCTCTGGAAGAAGCCACAGGACTGTGCCAAGGGGAGGGCAAAGCAGAGGAGGAAGAACTGAACGTGATCCACACTGTGAGCCCAAATCTGGCAGATCCACACCAAGGGAGAGAAAGAGGTGATGGAAGGAGACCCAGAGGGAGAACAGTGCATTTAAAGAATTACGAGCCAGCAATAATATAAAACACAGGAAGAGATGAAGAAAGTAAAGAGATGGCAAATTTTCTCAAAATATGAAATACATAAATGAATTTTAATGGAAATCTAGAACTAAAAAATGTAAGTTTTAAAATTTAGAAATCATAGATTCAATGACACACTAGACACTATAGAACACAGGATTAATGGCGTGTCTTAAATGGATGACTCATGGATTAGTACATGTCAATAGAAGATAAACACTAAAGGAAACAAAGAAAAGGGGTGAAAATACGACAAAGATAGTAAAAATAAGTGTTGAACACAGAAAACATGGAGCATGTCTGAAGTTGCTGTTTCAGGTAGAAAATAGTGAGTGATAAAGAAATGATATTTAAAGATATTATGGCAGATAAATTGCAAAAACTGTAGAAAGACATTGCAGTAGTGGGTCTCGAGAGTTGGCTCCCCAAAGAACTATATATCTTTATGTTTATGCCTTGTGGTACCCTTCTTATTTGATTATGGTTCAAAAGATTTTCTGGCATACATTGAACATTGCACCCAACAAAGAATACACTTTATTTTTGAAATAAATATTTTCAACATTTTTAAAAAAGTGAATACTTGTTCAGTCATACAGCAAGTCTCAACAAATCTCAAAGCAATGATTAATTTCAACTATTTTTCCTATATCTATATGAAAGGTAACTAGGAAATTCCCAACTATTTCAAAAGACTACCCTATACTACCACATAGATCACGGGTAAATAACTCACCTCCGAAATTATAATTATAATGGCAGAGATATTTCATAACAATATTATGTCTACATATGTAATAATTCAAAATTCACTTTATTAAAAACACTTTATTGAAACCTTTCAATGGAAAACCATTTCTTTCAAGTGAAGTTAAAACAGGAGTAAACATTCTTACATTGAATGACATGTTTACTATTAATGTGTAATATCAAAGCAAAAAAAAAATATGCACTAGATCAATAAAATAGAGCAGTGAGACTTTATTCCAGTCTATTGCAATAGAAGAGAAAAGTCAGAACTCAGGCTGAATCGAACTCTCCTGAGATAAAGAGCTAGAAAGTTTTTAAAGATGAGCCTGGGTAATCTTAGGTTATCTGTGTTTGTTAATTATCTTTTCCCAAAGGAAAAGTAAACTATCTTCATGGCAGGAAGTCGCACGACTTGAATCAAAGCACCTGGCTCCTGGGGTGTGAGGTTAGACAGACCTGGGATGTGAAATTGGCAAGGAGCTTTCTAAAAGATTTATATTTCCAACTGGTAAAGAAGGAATTTTCAAATACAAGTTGTCTGCAATAAATGCTCTAAGGATAATGATGTGAGGAACGAGGCAGGACCCACAAAGAAGTCTGTATAAAGCACAAGAACATTTAGGAGAAATTTGGAGCCACTTTAATCAGTAATATTACAATGACCTTACATTAGCCATTTGTTCATGATGACCAAAATGTACTCATACAATTTATTTAGATCAATCTGGCTCATTTTCATGAAGTGTTTCATGTTTGGGACTCAAAAGCCCTGTTTAGCATATTACGAAATCTAGTGTAGCATAGTCTTTCAAATCTGCGGATGATGGGTATCAAAACCATTAGTACATTTACCACTAAACCTCAAAAAAATAAGTATGTGCACAAAATCTTGTCTTATAGTATTATAATTGAAGAAGCATGATGTAACTTTGTTATCAAAGACTCCCAAATTTATCAAAAGAAAAAAAGAAGTTTTTAACCTAATGGTCCAACAGCTAGCAGTGACCCAAACTAATAGATATACAATAGATGGTTATTAAATCTACTCAAACAATTCATCAAAATGCATAAAATGTCTATCTATAAGACAGAAAAATGATGTTTGCGATCAGGTGGAATACTTTGTTTTATTTTTTTTTTTTTTTTTTTTTTTTTTTACACATTTTTTTTTTTTATTTATAGAGGCATGTTTATTTATTTATTTATTTTTATTTATTTGTTTGTTTTGTTTATACATGCACTGGGTACAGTCAGAAGCGCGGGAGGGCGAGAGAATTCACCAGAGCCAGAGCGGGGAGCAGAGCAGGCAGAAGGAGCGAAGTACACTGCTGAGGGGAGCAGCGGGCGGCAGGAGAGGTCTGCGCGCCATGTGGGACCCTCCTCCGGTGGCCGGGGAGCAGCTGGGGATCGAACCGCTGCGCCGCAGAGGTCGCCGGCAGCTTCGCAACCCAGCGCTCAACCGCTGCGCCACCGGGGAGGCCCCGGAATACTTTGTTTTATATCAATCCAAAACCCTTGGGTATGTCTCTTCCAAGGTTTTGAAATTTAACCTTGGAAAAACACACTCCACACAGTGCGTATGTTTGTGTGTGTGTCTATTAGCTGCTGATGTAAGTCACTCAGATGAATATAAATAATGCACAGCACTTAGAAGTTAAAGGACATCAAGTGGCCAAGTTTGTGTGGGTTGAAACAAGGAGGCTCTGCGGGACTATATTTCATTAAACCAAAATAGATTTAAATTGTGAAAAGCAAATGTTCAAGGACAGTCTTAAAATTTGCCACTTTAGACTTAGCATCTAATTTGTAGAAGCCTAATAAGATAAAGGTGCATGCTTCAGCAGGCTACATCAATAACTTAACCAAATTTGCATTAACAATTAATTTCTAATCCACAAGCATCTTGTGATAACCTGCTATGTGCCAGGGGTATAGAGTTGATTAGGGCATAGCCCCTTCCCTCAAGAGGTTAATTTGCAGCAGGGAGACACAGACATTCACATCATTTTGATTGAATAAGCTAAAACTAAAATTTCTCCTCTCTGTTCCTAAATAATGCACATGAATACTTAGTTGGGGTCAGTTTAAGATTAATTGGAAAATATGTTTCATACTTTTCTACTGCCCTCATTTTGATCTCTAGTCCAGCTACACTCAACAACACAAGGAATGATTCAGAACATATTAGAGATTAATAGATTTTGAAGTTCACCACTTAACATATGAATGATATATAAAAATGATATTTATTAAAATAACTAAGTTATCTTCACAATTGTTGAACAGCAAATATCTTTTATCTGATGACTGAATGCTTTTCTCAAAACATCACTACTCTACTTGTCTGCAACAATATATCAATCAAACACATTGATCTCAAGAAGGAGTGAATCCTCAACAGAAAAAGAGATGGAATAATTAACAGCCCCTAGAGAATATAGCTGAATTTTAGGAGATTAGTGCCACATCTAGTCTAAAAACTATGCTCAACTATTTTTTATTTTTGGAAAATAGGAAATTATTGATTTTCATAATATACACTGCACAAAAATCATTCCACCCAGTTTTCATGACTGACAGAGAGAAATGGAAGATAGATTGAGTAACTTTTATTCTCTAGGATGGTATAAAATTATAGCTTGCTAAAAAAAGGCATACTGGGAAAAAGAAAAGTATGTATAATATTAGGATTGTCGAACTGTCAAGCAAGTAACGCCTGCTCCCATCTCAGGAGGAGTCCTCTTTCTTTCAGGCTAGTGAAAAGCTTAACAACGCCGGCCACCAGGAGCCATTTTCTCAGGAGGTCAACACACTGCAGGCCTTGGGGTGGCCAAGGAAGGCAGGAATCACTCAGGCACTGATCTCACCGTGTTTCACTCACATAGAGGAGACCTAGAAAGATGACCTTCAACAGTGGGCTTGGTCCCCATAGTGGGACTTCTCGGGGTGTTGTCTGACCAGTCCTCTTGTGCTGAGGCCAAGGCCCCGTTCCCACCCCTTGGGGAGCAGACTTACTACTGGAATTGCCGAGTTGCCAGCAGACACACACACTCAAGAAGAACATAGGGGCAACACTGGGTTCTGAACAGAGGAAAACATTCCTGCTGAAGGCGTTGAGCTCTCACCGTGTCAGCCCAGTAAGGGCTTTATAGCGGGGTGAGCCTGAGGCCTGGTCATCACGTGCAATCAAGCAAGGGGCTTTCTGCAAACAAACTGATTTTCAAAAGTATTAATCAAAATTTTCTGGGGCTCTGTTCAATCAGAGTTGTTCAACTCATACCAGAGTTGTTCAACTCATACCAGAGTTCAAGGATAAGCCACTTATTTCAAAGACATTGTCACATAAGACTTTTGCATATGCTGTTACATTGAACTCTGACCTACAGATTCAGAAATTTTATTTACTCCCTAACAAATTTCCCTGATTCACATACTAATATAGTTAGTCTGTGTCTTGAAATATGGCTGAAATTGGTTTTACGCTCATAAAAAAAATCTTATTAGCTCCACTAAACATTATCCAAAAATTGAAGACATTAAGATGATGAGAACAACTTTTTTTCTTTTAACATTGAAGAAAATGAAAACAAAGTCTCCACATGTGGGCATTTTTACAACACAGACATGGAATATTATGAATATATTGGCTTCTAATGCAGAGGAGAAAAATCTCCATTTCATTCTCAAATCTTGATATGAGTACTTCACGGTGATATTTACATTCAAATGAAGAGAGGATCATAAAGGGTTGAGCTGGAGCTATTTGCTCATCAGGACAATAGGCCCATCAGGACTCATCCTTTTTAAGTATTCCATTTCTTTAGAACAGAATCTAATTGCTTCTTGAATGATCCTTGTGTTTTGCCTCAGCAATTGTGCCTGATAGGCCGTTCCATATGGTTATTATGTTCTAAGAAGGGGGGTAAATCTTGCAAACATCTGTTATAGGTTGTTTTTTAAAAAATTCTCATTTATTTCCCTTGCAATTGTTACATTTATGGAAATGGGTATTCAATTGACATCATATATTAGTAAAATAGTATGTGGTTTAACCACTGCAATGTCTATAATTTTATTTGTGTTATTTTCATGATGATAAATCCTAAGCTATTAGGAATTAAGAGTGGTCTTGATATTATCCTCTACTAGGAAAAAAAAAAAAAAAAGAATAAGATGAACCAAGATAGAAACTGCCCTCCATCAAGGTGTTATAGACACACATCTATAAAGAGAAAGTATCATTTCCCCCCACCCTCCCTTATATGCCACCAGTTCAAACTGTAGGTTCCAGTCCAGGAACTGGACTTTCTGAGCAGGGGAGATACTGGAACTAGGGTGGCGCTGAGTGTCTAGGTGAAGCTGTATCACACTGAACACATGCAGGCTCTCAGGTTCTTGCGTCTATGGCTTTGACTTGAACCTGGAGACTTGTGAAGAGGTGTATGGAGGAAAGACATGTAGGCACTTGAAAGAGACACATGGGAAGGTCATCCTTGGAAGAGACAATGGCAGCTGATATCTTGATAAGTACTTTGATTTTGTTCCTTCTGGCTCAGGCTTGGCTTACTCCTATCTGGCTGTTTCTGCCAAAGGTGATTTGACATGTAGGAAGCTTTTAGGTTTCAGTGGTCCTGCTTCAGGCCAACTTTGTTTGGCTGGGCATTTGTTCACAAGGGGATGGGTCATTTTCAGAGCATTATTAGGAATATTCTTTCTTCTCATCTCTCTCTATGCACACTGATTCTATCAAAGACCTTAGAAAAGAGTCTGCTTTCTTTGTTTTTTGTGCATCTGGATGGCCAGATCCCTTTAGAGTATGCACCCCTTAACAGTCTGTGGTCCCTGGGTGCCCCTCAGTCAAGCAATAACAAGGGGAAAAAATGAAATTGCCTATTGATCCATATATCAAACTTTTCTAGTTACAGATTACAAAATTCTAGGGGCACATAAAATAGAGTTGTAGCAAAGCAAGTTAAATAATATGCTTTTAAAACTGAAGAACTCAAATTATCCCCCATTTATTTTTTATGGTTCTATTAATAGTAATAAAACATTCATCTTGGCCTTATCCTACTGAGTTTTATTATTCTATTTTTAAAATGTCTAAATGTGATTTACTCTGCTATACTTTATTAGTACATTTTCACAACCCACTTCCAACTTTTATAGAAACAGGTATAAATAAATAAAAAACAATATTAACAGTAAAGAAAATGTCAAAAATATGTATAATATTTTAGCACATTTGCATAAATAGTCTCATTTGACTCTTATAACAACTAAAAAGAGACCTTTATTATTTTGCTTTTCATATTCCATTGAAAAGGAGAGTGAAACTCAGACAAAGAAAATGGTTCACTGTAAATGGCAAAATTGAATAAGATCTAGGGCTTTGGATTCCTGATTTATTTCAATGCACAGTTTTTCATGTAAATTTTCTCAAATTTTCTACCATTTTATTCTGGATTGTGTGTTATTAAATTTTTAAATAAAATGATGTGTGTGTGTGTGTGTGTGTGTGTTTGCCCATGCCAGGGCATAGAGTTAGGATTTACAAGAACTTGAGGGAAGTCTAACTGACATAACACCAAAGAAAGAACAAACTCGGAGAGAAAGGAAAGGAATTTGGAAGTTCAGCACATGTATAATCTCATTTAATAAGACATCCATGGACCTGTAGTGATTAAAATAGGCTCATGATGGCCAACCAGAAATACTGTACATGATTGTGCGGAAGGTAAACACCAATTCTCATTTTCACAGTGTGGCCATGCAGAAGGAGCTTGAGCTGATTTAGTAACTCATAGTATCTCTAGAGCCATCAACAATTCCTCAAAACTCTCATGCCACACCTAAAGCCCATGTTTTGTAGAAACACCACAGGGAGGTTGGAGGCAGCCCTTCCTAAAAGTCACCCACGATGATCCTCTCTCTGAGCAAACTCAGACATCACACAATACAAGAAGCCAAAACCAGGAGAGAAATACAACTTTTTGCATGCAAAAAAAAAAAAAAAAAAAAAAAACAGCTCTGTGATGAGAAAAACTATAGCATGATTTTTGAAATCCATGTGAAGTTTGAGTGTGTTGGCTCAGAAATAAAGTATTTTTTTTTTTACAGAAAAGCCTGATTTCTTTATTTTTTGTTGTTTGTGATGATGATTTATTCCAGGTCTTTGGTAAGAGAAATGAAGGTTATATGGAAAATGCTGAGAAGGAAACTATTAGACAAATGAGAATAGAGAAGGGAAAAAATAAGAAAAGATAAAAACTGGAGCACCTTCTGGGGCTATAAAATACAGACAGACCCCAGAGAGGGTGAATATTGGGGCAATGAGAGCAATGCACTTTTAAGGACGTAGAATTTTAAACTGTTACCCTTAAATCTAGTTAACTGACAGCCTGAAGGGCAGCTGTTGTGTCTTCATACAATTTGTTTAAAGCAAGGTGTACAGTGACCTCATTTATTTCTGGCAATTTTTAACTAAAACTTAATGTAATGTAATATTAAGCTTAATATTAGCAATAATGACTAATATTTATTGAGTTCTTATAACTACTAGATACGCCAGAAGTGATTTAGATGTATTACCTCATTCAATCTCACAAAGCTCTATTAGATTGACAGGATTTGCATCTGCATTTTATAGAAGTAGAATGGAGACTGGACTTGTTAAAAATTTGTCCAGTAACCTCCACCTAGGAAGGGATGGAGATGAATTATAAATCCAGGGATCCTGATGGAAGAACTAGTTAAATTAAGAGATTTAAGAGCAGCAGTAAGTGTAAATGCTTACAAAGATCATGCTAAGACTTTCGAAAATCTCCACCGCAAGTCCAGGATTGGGAGAGAAGCTGCAGAATCCCTAAGTGCATGATGGGTTTTATTGTCTCCTACTTTTAATGCATCTCGCCTTTCATTTCCTTTGGATCTTTTTGGGTAGTTATCAAGCGGGAGTGAAAGGCATCCTCAGTGATGCATGCTTAAATTAGATTTGCTCTTATTGCTTTATTTACCCTGTCATGATAAATCATAACATTTCCATCCTCTGCTTAACTGTGTATTAAAATGAATGGGATGGCAACACTTTAGTGGCCAGAAAATTAAAAGAATTTTTTTCCCCCACGAGAAGCATTTAAGTTTCTTCTGACTATACAGGAGAGGCATTTAAAAAGTCCCATCTTTTAATCTTAATTTCAATTGGCATTGTCAGGTAAAGAAAGCAGTAATGGTTATGATGAGAGAACCAGTAAAACAAAATGCCAATCAACTCCGTGAAACTGGTATTTTAAACTCTGTTTTCTGATGAAATTTACTTTTCTGTAGTGACAGGCTTTCAGATATCTAAAGATTTATTTTAACTTTCATAAATCTGACCTTCCTACCCAAGATGCCATGGTGGCAGACATCCTCCTGCCAGTTAGTGATGCCTATGGGTAACACAGCCCCTCCGTTCCTAATACCATCCCCACTGGTCATATGAATGTCTCGGGAAACATATTGTTTCACTTTTTGGTTAAATATCCTAGTTACTTAATTTTCAAATGTTTCAAATAATAGATGCCTATTGGTAACTTAGCTGAATATGTGCTGAAAATTTTCCAGTTTCTCCTTTCTTTCAAAATGGGGGTTTCTTTCCATTTTCTAAACATGGTAAGTTTCGGCTAAGTCAGATTTCTTGATAATATATGAACAACCTGAGCTTAAAAAGGTATGACTAAATGTTGGGGAGAAAACTAGGGCCAGGAACAGTGATGGGGAAATCTGTGAGGCTCATAACCATGGGACAGCACCTGTCTTGTGTGCTCGTCTACATTTAGGAGTCTGGGAATGGATCTTACTGAAACAAGGAGAAATTATGACATGAAGGACATCATGGTAAATAACGTAAATGGAAACACAGCATGAGTCTAAGCAATAAGGGTTATCGCTAGGTTTGGTGGTCAAGGGACCAAGGCAGAAAGAACTGAACTTCAGGGTTTGAAAAGGGAAGCTGTGATTTGTTGCCGCAGGCAGGGCGAAGAGAAGAAGGGGTTTGGTGTTAAATAATTCTCAGGTCCTTGTATTGTCCAGGAGAAAGCTGTAAACATGCTATTTATGCTTAAATGTTTTAAGCTAGGTATGAATATTAAAATTCCAAATGCAAACACAAAATGATAAAAAATAGTGTGTTTAACATCCACGTTATCTAAGGAAAACGGTGATATGCTGAGGGAGATTCAATCCAAGTAAATGGCCAAAAATAAGGAAATACATTGAGAAAAAAATTGGAAAACAGGAACTGACTCTTATGGTAAAAATAAAATCATGTATAATCCTTAAAACTACAATTTAAATGACTTAAAATTTTCAGTGCACTTACAAGTAACTAAAAAATAACTGAGGAATTTAAACATAAAAGTTAAACTTAGATACATTGAGAGTAAAATGGAAGAAAATATTTTTATGTTGTTATTTTTATAACAAGGTTTGAAAGGATGTTTTAAAGAAGATATAGTAAAAAGAGAATACTATTAAATATAACATTCTTAAATTGAAGAAATTGATTCCTTAATAAACACCATTAATGAATGAAAAGTAAAAATACAATCCATAAATGAAGTACATATGTGTAACCAGTTTGACCTACCAATGACTCATATCCAGAAAACATGATAATTGTCCAGAATTCAGAAAAGGACAAATAAACCAGCAGAAAAGTGGATGAGTACAAATATAACTTCATAGAAACAAATATGAGTGACCATGAAACAGGATAGCTGATCACAGCAACTAGAAAATGCAAAACAAAATTTACACTTAACAGGTGGCAATTTTTTTTAAAAATTGATAATAACATAATAACAAGGATCTTCAAGGATGGGCACCCATGGGATCACTTACCCATATTTGATGGGCTTATAAAAAGATACAACCACTTTAAAAAAAACAAGCATTGGCCTGTGAAATTGAACTTGCACACACAACACAGCAATTTTAATATATCTATACATCCAAATATATGTGCCCACATGTAATACACATACATGACTACATATATCTGCAAATATACCCGGTTTACAGACACACAAGTCACAGGATATCCATGTCTTCATCAGAAGACAAGTAAAATAGGTTCCTTTAAAAATACTGGTAACATTTTAAAACACAAATGTTCATGTACCCACACACAACAAAAATGCTTACTGTCTATTTTCAGTAGAATGGGTCAGTATATTCTGGGCTGCTTATACAAAGAAACGTCTTTACTAATGATATTTATGAAATTAGATTGCATCACATTATAGAAACTTATTGATCACAGCCACACCACATCATATAGTGTATGCCTTTTAAAGGGACAGGAACTATCTCGCTGTGAATTCATCATAATATTTCATAAGCAAAAATGGTGTATATGCACATTACCTGCAAACACCACATTTCAGAACCACTTTTGAATCAATTGAGAGACGTCATGGTTGGCCATGGGAGTTTTAGGTAAAGCTCATTCTTGACATTTCAAGTAGGATTTTGAGGAAGAAAGGAAACATTTTCCACTGTCCACTGATCACCAGGTAGATCTCATGTGGCAGGGACCAAAAGGGGAGAATGGACAATTGTTTTTCAGAGTTAGATATGTTTTTTTTTTTTTCATTTTTAATATGAACAAACAACATTTTAATTTTTAAATAAACAAAGCCAACATACCAATTATTATTAGTTATAAAATGTATCATGGCCATGAAAAATAATAGCAGAAAACTATATTTCACAGCAAATTTTGGTGCTGGGTACATTATTTCTGTTATTCTAATAAAAGAATGTGGTGACTTAGAAGTGATAATTTAAGCAAGTTTTAAGCAACATTCAGCAACAACATTTGCTTTATTATTGGTAGGGTGAGGTGAGTGGGTGTATACTTATTTGTATTCAAAACTAATGCTTTTTCACTAGTTATATTGCATTTTTCTCCTTCAAATGTTGTTTGGGGCCTGTCCTAGCATTTTGTCTTCTTTGCCTTGCTTGTAGCAACTGTCTTGAAATATCACCTAGTTAAAACTTTTGGTTTTTCATTCAATCCAGAACAAATGCTATTCATGATTTTGTGTAATACATGACTAGGAAAAACACAAAGTGTTATGCTGGAATCTTTTTGGGTGATATTGTATTTTAACATTACCTTTCTGGTTTAATTTTAAGTTGCAATTGTAATTCTAGAAGTATTCTAGAATAATTCACACCAAAAGTCATTTCGAACAAATATTTTGGTATCATTGATTGGAAAGTAGAAAGGCTGGGATTAGAGAGGACTGTCTTCACTTTGAGAGTGAAAGCTAAACTTCTTGTCAGGGAACTCAAAAAGACCCGGATGTTCAGAGGTGTCCCCTGGGCCTTCAGACCAGGGCATGGAGGCAGGCACTGCACTAAGTGCCTCCCTGGCTGCTCTACCCCCCCCCCATTCTCCACCCCCCAGCCACCTCCCAAGCTCTCACACTGGGGGACTCTGATCTACATTACAGAGTGAGTATCAGACTGGAACTATTGATCATAGATGATTTTCTCTCAGAGAGAGACAGACTTTGCTACCTTTGGCCTTGTTAGTGAAACTAGTCAATAAGAAAAATGTACAGTTAGTTTCAGGGTTACAGCAGGAAAGGAAAATATTCCACAAATGTCATCATTAGACTCCAGCAGAATGTGCTCTGAACCACTCTTTGAATGTCGCTAATGGAGCAGTGTGTGGAGTCTAATCCCCTCGTTCTCCTCTCAGCCCCCATGTAGAAGCTCTGTAATCTGTTTCAAATGGAAGCACTAACTTCAGTTAGCATATGATTTCCTTTATTGGACATTAGTAAGCATTACAGTGTTAGGATAAATGGAGGGTTGTGGTTAAACATAGCAAAGATATGCTTTGTAAGATCACAACTGAATCTTATAGTTACATAACCACCCTAGGATGGTGAGAAAAATCTGACCCAGAAAGTGACTCACTTGTGGGAAGAATTCCACACATGCTCCTCCTCTGCACCCTCTACAAAACTCAGTGGTATCCGTGTTCCAAGCCCTTTTTAAGCAGGGCAGATTCCTAAAGTGGGTGACATCTCTGACTGTCTGCCTTGCACACCCACAAGGAAGAGTGCCTTGGGTGGGATCCAGGGCCGCATAGTGTAAAGGGAGTTTTCCCTGCGACAATTTCATCATCTCTGCACAACTCAGGTCTTTCAAAATGCTGGTTGTTTGGAGGCAGGAAGCAAGGAAGGGTATGATGTTCTATTAGGGGACGTATAGACTTTTCTATGGGAAAACATCATCTCAATTCAAAAATCAAAAACAACAAAAAAATCCTGACTTCTTTTTGTGTTATTTTATCTTGCACAAAATACACAAACACACACTTAGATTAACATTTAAATTTACATTTATATCAGGTTTAGAAAACGCCTGGAAGCTACACTGAACTTTTTCTGTCCAAGAGGTACCTGCCAAGACACTAGTTGAAAGGAAATCTACACTCCCATGCATTCAGCAGCACTATTTACAACAGCAAAGCTTTGGAGACATGCTAAGTGCCCAAAAACAGATCAGTAAATTAAGACATGTGGTATATATTCACAATGGAATATTACTTAGCAATCAAAAATGATAAACTCATGACATTTGTGAGCTGGAAGGGATTTTGCTAAATGAAGTAACTCAGAAGAAAGATAAATATTGGATGGTGCCACTTCCATATGGAATACAGAGAAACCAGATGAAGCGGCACATAAAAACCAACTTAAACACTGACCCTTGAAAGCTGACTATAAAACTGAGGCATCCAGAGGGGAAAGGAGCAGGAAAAGGATAAAACCAAAGTGGGGAGGTGCACAGTGGATTACACTGGTGGTCTATGGGTACCTTGGTGGCAGGAAAGCTACAGTGACCACAGCTGAGGGGAGGGGTCTTATATTTCTAAAATACCATGAACAATGTAAGTCAAGGCTAGCTCAACAAAAAAAAAAAAGGAAATTAAAAAAATCAGCTTTGGGGGCCTCCCTGGTGGCGCAGGCGGTTGAGCTCCACACTGTGAAGCTGTCCGCAGACTCTGCAGTGTGGGTTCAATCCCTACTGGCCGGCGAGAATCCCACATGGCACAGCAGACCTCTCTAGTCTCACCCGCTGCTCCCCTATGCAGTGTATTTTGTCACTCTGCCTGTTCTGTTCCCCACTCTGTCTCTGGCGAATCTTCTCACCCTCCCGCATCTCTGGCCTGTACCCCAGTTCTTGTAAAAGAATAAATAAATCTTAAAAAAAATCAGCTTGGCCTATATTACCTATTTAGCTATCCATGTATACACATACGTGCATATATCACATATATAGGGATGCGTATAACTCACTGGACACCTTTCTTTTGGTGTAGTCCCTGCACTAGCTTTTCCAGTGTCCAACATGGGTAAACATTTCTTATATTAAGGACTCTCATATGGATACAGCTGAAAGATGGTTAGAAATTACCCAGTGACATTTCTCTACTTATATTTATTTTTTTGTTTGAGTCCTCAGAATGTACTTGAATTGTCTTTAATATTTTCAGAAAATTTTGTTAAGACTGCTATATTTGGAAGAGTGCGGCCTTATTTCCATTCTAGCTATGCTGCTAACCTAATCATTTCAGAAAACATAATTTTCCTTATTAACCTCTTCACATAAGGTCTTATAAAGAAATGACAGCAGGGAGATACCAAAGAATTAATTGTAAGTTTTGTGGAAGTGAAAGAAATTTGAAGTCACATGTACATTCAGGCAACCCAAGCTATTTCAGAGTCTCTATGTCCTTGCGTATATTTATTTTTTTCACTATTTCTGTTTGATGTTTTTGACTGTTCACTAACCCTTTTATACTCTCTCCCTTCTTCTCTAGAAGTTGATTTAGGGTATCCTAGTAGGCATACCATAAGAACAGATATTTTGAAGACATTTATACAAAACTGATAAAATTTGTGGCAGTTCTGGAAAATATCACCAAAGTAGATATTCTTGTTTTCAGGAAGTTTACATTACAATTAGGGGATAAGATGAGAAAATCCAGTACAGAAAATCAAAACACATTGCTTTCCACATTTTCTGTAAGTTGGGGATTCAATCTAGAGCTTTAAGTTTAATTACACATTTTTGCAAGAATACTTCATAGACTATCTCATCTTTATGCTGTATAATCTCAGAAATACATAAAGACTGGTTTTCCCATTATCATGTTTAGGACTATGTGGATATTAACCCTGTGACATGCCAAGAAACTGTTGCAAGGATGGAGAATAGAAATGAATATTGAAGGCAAGGGCTATGCTCGGACAAAACTCAAGTCGGAGGATACAGAAAAAACACAAATAAGTTTAAATATTGATAAATGCTTTAAAAATACCCTACAGTGATAACTGTGGTGGTTTTATAGTAGTGTGTTTCCAAGAAGTTCATAAGTTAATTAAGTAGATATGCTATATATATATAAGCTAATGAAATTTATCATACAAACATATATATTATATTAGCAGTGTGACATTTCTGATGTCATGATGATATAATATTAAACCTTTCTGATAAAAACTCTTGAATTTTCAAGTCCAGCATTAGAAATCATAATGAGTGGTTATTGTTATGCTATTTACGCTAAATTTTACAGTCAAGCTGTTTCATAAATAAATGATTTATATAAAAATTAGATGGGCTCTGACATGTAGGAACTGAAAGCTTATGATAAAGTAATCTCTATGACACAGTTATTCCCTCTCCTGTTCTTAGTTTTAATTATATTTCTTCTCTTTGATTTAAGTGCAGTTAATAGTTTATTCTAATTTGGAGAATAATTGCCACAGCTCATGAATTACTTGCATCTCCGCATTTCTTAAAGATGAACTATTAGACTCTATGTGCAGCACCTTGGCCTTAGGATTTTTAAGCTGTGAGTAACTGGACACCTTTTGATGAAGTGTGAGAAAAGAGCAGGGGCAGTGGGGATTAATGAGAAATCCAAGCCTCCCACCTTTTCCAAGCCAGGCTGTGCGGCTGGGAGTCAGGAAGGGAAGGACATCAGCATAGGTGAGCATCGCAAATTAAAGGAAATTAAAGGAGATTCTTTCTCTCTTTCTTTTTAAGATTTATTTATTTATTTATTTATGCAGGCATGCAAGCACTGGGCACAGTCAGAAGCGCGGGAGGGTGAGAGAATTCACCAGAGCCAGAGCAGGGAGCAGAGCAGGCAGAAGGACCGGAGTACACTGCTGAGGGGAGCAGCGGGCAGCAGGAGAGGTCTGCGTGCCATGTGGGACCCTCCTCTGGTGGCCGGGGAGCAGCCGGGGATCGAACGGGCACTGCAGAGGCTGCGGGCAGCTTCGCAACCCAGTGCTCAACCGCTGCGCCACCGGGGAGGCCCTCTTTCTCTCTTTCTTGAGTTTTATGTGTATGTTTCATTTATTCCTCTCCCCCAGACATGTTTTTTGTGTGGGGGCAGGTGAAAAAAAATGAGCACATGATAAGAGCTGACTGTACTGGGTCTCTGAAACCCAGACATGCAGGTTCTGCTTCCATTCACTAAGACAGCAGCCCTCCTTGCAACTTGCAGAGCTTGCCCTGTATTTACTGGCTTGGGTGGGGGTATGGGGGGAGCAGAAGCATTTGAAGGGGTCCTGAGAAACTATGCATATGAATGATAACTGCAGAGAAAAGAACTCAGAATGGAGTGGCTGCCCTGGGCCACAGAGCATAGTGGGGAAGACAGAGAGAGAAGGAAGATGGATTGTGGCTGTGGACATGGTCTGCACCTGTTTGGGGACAAAGCATGGAAATGAGGCTATTAGAAAGTCAGTGCATTTCTTTATGTAGTAAAAACCTTCCTTCCTGAGACCACCAAAAGGACCTGTATCAAAGTGTTAAAAGTGTTAATGTTGCCTTAATATAGTTTTGGAAGTGGATTTGTATTTTTTTTTTATTTTAGAGTGACACCATGCTGAGTCTAGTCTCAGTTAGGCCTTGTTTTCTCCAAGTAATATTTGTTTCCCTCTGCAAATGACAAAAAATGACTATGCCCTCTTCCAGTTTAATCATCCAAAACATAATAATAGCCTAGATCCCTAAGAGAGAAAATGGTTTGGTCCATTTTTGTCAGTTGACTTTACGTGATTGTCTGTTATTAGTGTAGGGGGTGGGGTGGGGTAAGAGGAAAGAGGTAGAAAGTTTATTAATAGACTATCACTAGTGGGACTTACTTATTTGGGCAGGTGGGAGCCCAGTTCTTAAAGAATATCATCATCTGTGTTCCCCTTACAAATCAGGGTTTTCAAAACTTTATCAAATTGTTAGAGTAGGTAATATTCCATATCACATACTCAAAATTCTCCATTATCTGCAAAATAAATCCTATAAATCATTAAATATCAACCTTAGGAATGCTTATACATTAACTCTGTATATACATCTTGGTCCTGTTCTTTTTTGCTTCTATTTGCTACTCATTAAATTATTCTACATTATTTAGATATTAAAATATCATTTTCATTTTCTTTTGGACAATCCTCATTACAATACTCTAAATTATTCTCTGTCCATTATAGTACAGTTATCCAGATTGGCCACTGAAGCCTTGACTCACTGAGTCAGATTAAACTCTCACTCGGGGCTGGATTCATCCTCTGCTCCAGACAAGCTGTATCTTGTATTTTGGAATTTCCAGCTCAACCTTCATTTTCAAAGATTTACACATAGAAAAAATGAAGCTAAAGGTTTTTGCTTATTTTTTAACTAGAAGAGACCTCTGAATAATTTAAGCCCACCTCAATTTTCCTATAGAGAAAAGTTAAATCAGAGTGTTTAATTGACTACTTTAAGAGTTCTGTTAGAGTTAGGACAGATATGTGATTTTTTTTTTCTTTTCTAAGTAGCCATATTACAAACATAAAACATACTGTGCCAAAAAATCCAGTCTCCCTCTGATCATCCTCAGCTTAGAGTAAGCGTGTAATGTATTTATTACTTGTGGGGAAAAAGATAAGGTGAAATTAACTCAGAAAAAATACGCAGATATTTGATTCAGTGTTTCTTGTCAGATGACAGCTATCAATAAAAGCAGGCCAAGTTTCATTCAGTTCCCATCTGCTCTTTTGGCAGGGAAGAAGACCTCATTGAAAAATCAACATTTTGCTATCATAGAAGACCAAAGTTAGAAAAGAAAGTGGTGAAAGAGTTTATAGCATAGAAGCAAAATGGTCAGACCAGGAAAGAAGCATCAGATTAATGACAGTCATAAAAAATATCCCAGGATGACAATATTATATGACCTTATGACAATTCCAATGATCTTAACCAATGTTTTATAAACATTGGTTATACACAAAATAACAGTGAATATGGATGAAATGGACATAAAAATCAGGACTTCTATCAAAGACATAGACACCCCGGGCCTCCCTGGTGGCTCAGGCAGTTCAGCGCCACACTATGAAGCTGTCCGCAGCCTCTGCAGCACGGGTTTGATACCACTCGCCGGTGAGAATGCCACATGGCGAGACAGACCTCTCCTGTCACGCCCGCGGCTCCCCTCAGCAGTGTATTTCAGTCAGTCTGCCTGTTCTGTTCCCCACTCTGTCTCTGGTGAATCCTCTCACCCTCCCGCGCATCTGGCCTGTACCCCAGTTCTTGTATAAATAAATCTTAAAAAAAAAGACATAGACACCCTGCTTATTTAAAGCAGCATAAAAATTTCCTGGGAATAATGAATGATGCCATCTATTTCAAATAAAAGGACAAATTCAGCCTCATGTTCTAAATATATCAAAGGAAAAACTTTGTGCTGTGTTATTAGATGACTTATAGCTAGCGGCTATAAGTGTCAAATAGGAACTAAGCAAAGGCAGGTGAACTGAGTTTTTATTCTTATAACAAGAGACCATAATGCATGTGAGAAAATGAGAAGAAATCAGATCAAAGAGGAAGTCTGGGTGAAGATTATAAATTACTTTAAATTACTTGTTTATCTGGCTATAGAACCTTAATTATTAATTGGACTCTGGCAAGATAATTAGTTCCTCTGATCTTTAGTGGCTCCATTTATAAAATGGGGGAAATAGACATATTTTCAGAGTTTTAAGGATGAACTTAGGTATAATATATTCACTTATATGGCACAAACAATAAGTATTATTTAAATGATTACAGAACTATTAAAATTCTTTCATTGACTCTAGTAGGAAATTGAGTATTTTGAGAACTCCATTTTTGTTAAACGTGGCAGAGAAAAAGCACTCCACAGAAATTTTTTTTTTATCCTGTGCTCATTTTGTGTTTTCAAGTTATCAGGAAGGAAAATGTTAGAACATTGCAATCCCACCAAGGTTCTAAGGAGAATAACTCTAGCACAATGCAGTTTTGGCCATATTAGTAGAAATTCATGAAGGGCAGGGCAATCCTCTTCAAACTGTCAGAAGATGTGAATTCAATAGCAGAGTCATAACTAACTAAACTAATGGACTAACGGTTCCTTACTTGGACTGGGGGGGCGGGGTCAGTGTATACAGTCCAGGATAGGTCATGAGAGTTTAATTGGAATCTATGCACCAAAGAAGAGAGGCAAGGTAAAATTTAAAAGAGGTGAGAATATCTAAACCTGAATAGAAGATCTAGGGGGCCTCCCTGGTGGCATAAGGGATTAAGATGCAGCACTATGAAGCTATCCATAGTCACTGCAGCACGAGTTCAATCCCCAGCCAGGGAGCTACCCACATGGCGCAGCAGATCTTTCTTGACTCCCCTGCTGTCCCCCTTAACAGTGTATTTCAGTCAATTCACTGTTCTGTTCTCCCCTCTGTCTCCAATGAATCCTCTCACCCTGCACCTCTGCCCTGTATCCTAGTTCTTGTATGTATAACTACATAAATCTTTAAAAAAAAAAAGTTAATTAGGGAACAACTAGAAAGAGAAGAACACCACCTCAGACAGAAGTGTCCAAGGTTAGATTAATAAAAATACTAAAAAAATAAACAATAACAATACTTTATTGCAAGAAATATTAACTAGACACAGGATTTCTCTGTGGCCACACCCACCTCTCTGCACTAGGCTGGGCATAGGGGTTGCAAGAGGCCATATATTCTCTGGGGAAGAGATCAGAGATTTTTGGATATGACATCAAAAGCTCTAGCAACAAAAGTAAAAATAATACTGTCATTTGTGACATAGATGAACCTGGAGGGCAATATGACAATGGAAATAAGCTAGACAGAAAAAGGCAGATACTAGATGATCTCACTTAAATGCGGGCTATAAACAAGTCAGACTCAGAGAGTAGCTGCCAGGAGATGGAGATTGGGGTAAGCCAGGTAAATAGGTGGTAAATAGGTACAAACTCTCAGTTTTAGGATGGATAAGTACTGGGAATCTAATGTAGCATGGAGACAATAGTTAATATTACTGCAGTGTTTACTTGAGTTTTGCTACCACAGTAGCACTGTGTTCTTATCTCACACACACACACACACACACACACACACACACACACACACACACACACACACTGGTAAGTACCGATGTGATTCATGAGCTAATTAGCTTCACTGTGGTCATCACTTCACAGTATATATGGCACATAATCACAACTATATACAACTTCTATTTGAAAATTATATCTCATAATTTCTCAATTATACCTCTACTTACAATAAAGGTGGAGAGATATTATTTAAGAAAGTTTGCTATCACCAAACTTTGGCAAAGGTGCCTTTCACTTTTATATATACAGGTGTAGGAATAGTGACAAATCTATGTCATCAGTGTGCTTTTGAATATGTCACATAATTTGGTTCTTGCTCCTATCTTGGCCATTTAATGATACATAACTATTTGTACAGTACACAGTTATGCATTTAGATAGGGGTTGTTTAGTTAAACCAGTAACAATGTGTATTGGCATCAACAAAACGGATGGGCTCAGTTTTCCCCAATTATTTAAACTTGGGCTCACAGATTCAATACAATTATAATGTGAATAATATATTTTAATAATAATTTCATCAAGGTATAGGTGCAACATTTTTATCATGATGATGTTTTTATTTTTATTTTTTTTTAAAGATTTATTTATTTATTTATACATACAAGCACTGGGTAGAGTAAGAGCGTGGGAGGGTGAGAGGATTCACCAGAGCCAGAGCGGGGAGCAGAGCAGGCAGAAGGACCGAAGTACACTGCTGAGGGGAGCAGCGGGCGGCAGGAGAGGTCTGCGCGCCATGTGGGACCCTCCTCCAGTGGCCGGGGAGCAGCCAGGGATCGAACCAGCACTGCAGAGGCTGCGGGCAACTTCACAACCCAGCGCTCAACCGCTGTGCCACCAGGGAGGCCCATGATGATGTTTTTAAACTGAACATGAAAAGGGGAAGTGAAGGTGGATAGTTTTATAGTTTACCTAAGAACACCCGCAGATCAAGGAGGGGCAGGGGACGTGTTTGTCAGTTCAAACAATATGGCCAAACGTCCAACGAGGAAGGGATGTAATTGGAGAGATCAAGTCATCAATTTTTTTCCATTTGACCTTTTTTTTTTCTAACTTAATCACCATTAAAAATATACCAAATTTTCAGTATAAAATTTATGATATTAAATTGGTACCTTTCAGAGCCAAGCCTAAAAAAGAAAAGGCTCAAATTTACAAGCCATTTCTACACCCATTTCTTCACAGATTCTCTTATAGAAACCTGCGAACATAGGGTGCTGGTGATTGTCTTATATCCTCTGATGGCAATGCCTGGTTCTGGCTCCTCTGACTTCACGTTCTGGTAAACCTCTGGATGGATGTGTTTATGCTTGTAAGTTACATATACATGTGCATCTTCTGCTTTTCTCACTTCAGTTTTATTCTTCGTACAATAGAATGGACTTGAATAAAACTGTGCACTTTTTCACAGAGTAGCAAGTGATTAGAGAATACTACAAAGCAGAGTCGAGGCAGAATTGCCTATGAATTACATTATCACTGAAGCAGGGAAAAGAGTGAAATGGAGCCATTCCCGGTCTCATTTGAGTTTAAAGAATAGGAAGCTCTACCCCACCTGCCAATGAAGTGGAAGGCAGGGAAAATGCATAGTAAAATCCTATATTTCACAGAGACAGTTATTCCGAAGTACCCTGATCCAGGGTCTGTTTATCATAATATGGAAATAATTCCTGTTGTAGGTATTAATGTCTACGCAGACCCCATCATGTGCAGCTTGGAATTCAAATCAGGAATTGCCAGGAAGATGGAGCATTTTTAAACTGAGAGTGAAATGTAAGATTGTTTTCTTCCTGGCTTTTCATAGTAAAATTGCTTGAGGTCAGACAAAGCAGCATTTTATTTCTAATTACATTTCAAGGAGAGTCTTTAAGGCTGACTTTGACGTCTCCTCCCAGGGAGGGCTGTGCTGGGGAAGGGAGTAGGGATGCTTTCACCCAGTTATCTTCATCCTGCAACTCTGTGTGAATCTCTAACAAGCTGCTTCTCTTAGACCTATTACTTCCACAATGGGATTCATTGCTTTCCTAAGCAGCCCTTGTAATTTTCAGCAAGGTCCTTTAACTCACTTAATGTGAAACATTTGTTCATGCCTAATTTGTCTGAGCCCGGCCATGTTTGTTTTCCTTGAGCTGCAGAAGGGTGTCGGTGGGGGTAGAGCCGCCTGCCTCAATGACTCCATTTCTCGCTGAATTATAGTGATCACTGTGGGTTTCCTTTGGTTGGTGGTCTCTGCGTTGGCCCTCCACGACAAGGTTAACAGACAGCAGGGGACTGAGCTTCATGAGATAAGTGCCTCAAGCAAACAGTCACTTGTTGACAGTGTGATTTTTCCCTCCCTTAAGTATAAGGTGGCTCCATAATGGATACAGCTATAAAATACCCTTGCAATTAAAATCCAGATTCCATAAATTAAAGATAATTTCAAAACATCAGTAGTATCTTTCCAGGAGTTCTTTTATTAAGATGATCCTCTCCAGGCATCTTTAAATTGTTAGCCTACCCAACTTTTACAGAACACGGGTAACTCTTGCCTCATTGTTAGCCCAGTTCAGATTGTTATCTGATGCTTTCTAGTTTGTAGTTTTATTCAAAGTGAAAAGAGAACATTGGCTCCCATTCAAAATGACAGCTTAATTCATTTTCAAGTATTTTTTTCCTTCTAACTTGGGACATTAAAACTGATCTCGTTGCTTGTATACCATCAAATAGACCATTTATTTTATTTTGCTTTGTATTTATATACGATTCAAATTAGTTCCTTCATTTCTCTTTCCCTTGTTTCTGTCAAGGCTAGAAGAATAGTTTTTTTACTCTCTAGCATTAGGATGACCTTAAGCCCATAGCTGTGCAATTATATTAGAAAACTAACCTTTAAATAATTTTTAGTATGGTGACAAGTGCATAATAAGTATGCAGACATTTCTGTTTTAGCATAATCTTACTTTGAAGTTTTATTTTAAAATTGTATGTATATTTTATCATTAACAATTTAATGAAGTATGATGTGGAATATATAAAATATTCTTGTGGGGAAGATGATTAGCATATTTTAATATGTATGCATCTGGTGCATACATATGGGGGATATATCACACACTTTAAGCTACTAACTGTATACAGTCACATTGCACAATTTCATTTCTATTTTAGAAAACAAAATCTTAAGCAGGGAGGTTTGAGTAAATGCCAACAAATATGTTACATAACTATTTTCTACACATGAAACATAACCTATTAAATATTTTATTATGAAACTGTGGTTTTAAAATAATTTGATTATAGGTGATCATTCATTCCATAGATATAAATCCATAGATATGACTTGAGAACTGATACAGTGTACAAGCAAACTAAGAAGAAAATTATTGCTTACTTCTTGTCCTTGCAACATCATGGATAGAACTGGAGGGGTTATGCTGAGTGAAATAAGTCAGAAGGAGAAAGACAAATACTGGATGATTTCACTCATATGTGAAATACATATTTTTTTTTAAAAAAATCCGAAACAAAGAAACAGACAAACAAAATTAAACAAATCCTAGAAATCTGACTGTGGAATTGAGGTTCCCAGGGTAGACTAGGGGAGGGGAAAATGAAGGAGGGAGCCCAATGGACTATTATTCCCAGGTAATGGATCGAAAAAACTGTTGCAAGGTCAGAACCGCTCCTGGTTCTGGGTGGGCCACCCACCACCATAAATGCAAACAAAAAGGTTTTTGGTGCAGCAAATGGAAAAAGTGATTTCTTTTAGCTAAGAGGAGAGAGGGAAAGGGTGAAAGTCCTTTGGTGCCAGGTAGAGCTGTAACTAAAGGAGCCTCCCGGCAGAAGCTTCATGACAAAGAGAGGCAGGCCATGTGCCTCTCTTCCTACCAAAGTTTCTCAAAATGGCTGCTCTGTTCCACCCTCTAGCCAGTAGACACATGACTGGAAGCATCAGGGGCGGAGTCCAGATCACAGTACTGCACAGGTGCTGTCCCCTCTGGACTATCCTAGTAGGTATGATTTGAACCCAGTCTGGGAGGCCATGAGGGCCAGCCACACCAAGGGTGAAACACAAGACTTAGCTTCAGTCTGATATTATGGTGAGGATTATGGGTGCCTTGGTGGCAAGCCTGGTGTCATAACTCCATCTGAAGAGGAGTGATCCTATATCCCTAGTTATAAACTAACCCTCAATTAAAAAAGAATAAACTTAAAAAAATACTTTCTAGTTTTGAAATAAGGGAATGCAATGGTATTTTACTCCTAATGAGACAAAGTCTACATGTGCGTTTGTGATATTCTTTAAGGGAAGATCATAATAAAATATGATTACATGGTATAAAAGAAGATACTTTATGGGGCCTCCCTGGTGGTGCAAGGGGTTAAGACACAACCTAGGAAGCTATCCGCAGACACTGCAGCACGAGTTTGATCCCCCGCCAGGGAGCTACCCACATGGAGCAGCAGAATTCTCCTGTCTCCCTGCTGTTCCCCTCAGCAGTATATTTCAGTAGATTTGCCTGTTCTATTCCCCACTCTGTCTCTAGTGAATTCTCTCACCCCCCATACCTCTGGTCTGAACCCCAGTTCTTGTATGCATAAATAAATCTTTAAAAAAAAAGAAGATACTTTATTTCTCCTGGATTCAAAGGAATTTCAGGTAAGATTTATTTCAATGTAAAATGACATAGAACCAACAACATTTTCATAAATGTATCAAATGGGCCAAGAACTACTATGGAATAAACTAAAATAGATATTAGGAAAAAAGAAACAACACAAGTAAACCTTAAGCGAGGAAATGTACACTAAGAACAACAAAATCAATGAAGAGACATCTACCTGGACAAATGAGGAGAGAATCACTTATTTAAAATTTGTAGAAAACAATCCCTGATGTTTTTAATGTCATTTAAATGTCATTTTTAATGTCATTGTTTTAGTTAGTAATGAGCTTCCTTTGATAAAGACAGATAACTAAGTTGTTGGTTCTTTATTACTGCAGTCTAGATTTGGAGGGTTTTGCTCGGGAATACAGTGGAGTTCTGGCAATTTCCATATTTGAGACCCAATGTTAGCTCTCCATTTTGTAAAAGTAAAAAATAATCAAGGGTATAGCATAGAGCTGTTCTTTAGTTTGGGTGAAAGCAGTTTAACCAAGTGTGTACTTCTGAACAATCTTGTATCAGTCAGACACAGATTTGTGGTCTAACTTTGCTTTGCTTTGTTGAAATATGTGTTCTTAAAGTTGATTGATTGTTGTGGAAAATGTCATTACCATTAACATATAAGTCTTATTTATGGGTCAGAATGGCAGAAATTACCACGATTCAGGGAAAATGAACTATAAACCAAACGCAGAAATGAACTACAAACTGAACAAAGAGATGCAATTTTTTTAAGAGAATGATTTTTTTTTAATTGAAGTTACATTGTATGATGACATTATATGTTTCTGTTGTACATCGTTACGAATTGACTTTATGAGATGTGATTCTTTTTAAGGTTCATGTCCATTTATTTATTCTTTTACTAAAACTTATGAAATAAAATATTAGAATATCTCCATAGGCAAGGAATCAAACTAATAATAAAATTTAAATATGTAAAATAAATTATATATATTGCTTACTTATCTACATGGCAAAAGCTATTTTCAGAGTGAATATCAACTGAATTATTGAATTGTGAAGAGGATGCGATAATATATCTGCTGCAGCCAAATGAATAAACCTTAACTGAGGGACTATTATATTCTGGGACTTTAAAAACTTTGTCATTTATTTTCTAAAATTGCTCTATTAGACAAATTTTTCTTTCTTAACTACATTGAAGAAAACATGTCCCAGAAAGTCAGACACCATGCATGATATCCAGACATTATAATTGGAAATGCATGGATGTGGCCCAGCTGTATTGGAACTAATAGCTTGTGTTAATTTCACTCTTAAAAATGTTAAGAATGAACAGAATTTAGCAATGAATAGGTGTTTTTAGGAGAAAATATCAGTCTCTAAATCATTACGGTCATGAAAGAAGGGAGAATACAATGGTCACTAACTGTATGATTCTATTTACATGAAATATTCAGAATAGATGAATCCATAGAGACAGAACTCAGACAGGTAGTTGCTAGGGGTTGTAGGGGAAATGGGGATGTTAGCATCTGAGCAAGGGGTTATGCAGGGACCCCAAACTTAAGGGGTGAATGCTCTAAAGGGATCTTAGTGCACAAAAGGAATATAAGTAGTGTGGAAGGAGAGAAAGGAAAAGAAAGGATATTTCTTTAAAAAACTCAGAAAATGACTCATCCCCACACGGGAAAATGCCTTACTAAACAGGGTCAGCCTGCAGTGCGGCCACTGAGTCCCAATAGTTTGTCACAAGTCTAAGTCACCTTTGGGTGGGGAACAAGTAAAATGTAAGGCAGCTTCCAGAAAGTTGGGGCAAAAACAGAAAAAAAAATGCAAAATCAAAGTACAAGTCAAGAAGACAGCTGCGACTGTCTCTGCCAAGGACCTGGAGCAGCTTCCCCTCAGTCTCTCCCCTGCATGTCTTTTCCAAGTATCTCTGTCTTTCCTCCCATGTCTACTTCCACATCTCTTCTCAGGTCCCTGGGTGTAGTAAAGGTGGGGAAATCAAAAGCCTTAGAGCCCATCTACCTTCTATGTTATTTAGCTTCACTTGATCTCTCAGCTGCTCCCCTGTTTCTAATAGCTCCCCCATTAGGTAGTCCTGTTCATGTCACCCTGGAACCTGTAATCCAAGGTGGTTGAATGTAAGGGGGGGCAGAGAAAATACCACCTCCCCTTCCCCAAGGTATGTCTGTAACAGTTTTACTTCAAGGTAACAGACATGTTTTGGAACCAGCAAGGCATGATGTTTTGACAATATCGAGAATATACTAGATCCTACTTGTCTTTTTAAAAGAATTAATTTTATGTTGTGTGAATGTCTCCTCAAAAATTATTTTTCAAAAGAAATATAACTGTGATGACAAAGGACATTAGTTTTTATTTCTACCATTATGACAGCAAATTCAGTCAAATAAAGATGTGTCCTTTCTCCTTCCACATGCCCGTATTTTCAAAGTTGACACTCAGTATTAACTTATTCAAGAGTAATTGCTAATGGAGGATCAGTACAGTCTCCTGTAGAGTCAGTGGACAGTGCTGGTGTGGAAAGAGTGTCATCCCAGCCCACTCTGGGTTATTCTAGGATGATAAATAATCAAACAACATCAGACCAAATGATAGGACAAAAAGCCATATTGAAGTCTATTAATAGGATGTATGCCTCGTGTTTACATGGGAGAGACCAGCATGACTGAGTAACTCTCTACTTGTCATTAGATGCCATTGTGAATAGCAGAACTCAGACAAGGGGCTTGGAGGAAGAAAGGAAAAGTCAATTAGGATGTTTAGTGGGGCACTTTGCTTTCTCTCTTAGAGATAAGTGGATTAGTTCTTCTTGCAGTAGACATATTCAGAGAGAAATTTTACAAAATACATCAAAACTAGCCTCTATTCAGCAGTCAGTCCCTCCAAGAAATCAACCTTTTGCCAAAAAATCACATATTTTGTGTGGCAGTTTTTTGCTTCCCGCGAGAGAGCTCCATATGTGAGTCACTGTGATTTATATCTGTGCCTTCCTTAGTCCTTAACCCAATAACTGACAGAAGTTTAGAGATTTCAGTTTCAAAAGCCAGAATCAATATAAATAGTTATGAATTTTTACAAAGAAACCATATATATGTTTCAGTTTTGTCAACTATTCTAGCAACAATGGTTCAACAGTGTGTATTTCTAAGCTTAAGTAAAGATAGTCCCCATGCCTCATAGATAACAGAAGAAAGAGAGTAAGTTGGATTAAAGCTAAAAATCTAGTGTTTTGATGAAGGCTGAATTCTTTAGCACTATTCATCAAATAATAGGTCACTTTATAGAGGCACATGGGTTATTTATACAGTGGTTTATCTCAGTCAATGAGGTCTTTTTATTTTAAATAGCTCTATAAACATCGAACTATTTTGTTACATACAATCAACCACACTTTACTGCTTGATTAAAAACAAGATTTCATCTTTCAAGGGATGACACTTTAATGAAGAAAAAGAGAATGTTGTTGTCCATTAGAAAATGCAGGTAATAAATAGTTTCTTGCAGATGCCAAGGTCTTGGTAAAATATGAGCAGTCAGGGAAAATTCCCAGTGGAGAAAAGCATTACTCCTCTGCCTTATGGGATTCAGCAGAGGACAATTAGTGGAGTTTATGACTTTTATTGGCCACAAGCAATAAAAATATTATAATCCTCTTGACCTCATGTCAAGCGACTTTGATAGTTTAAACCGTTTTCTAATCTGACATTTAGGAATCTAAGTTTGAACTGAGCACAAGACATAAACCAATTATTGAGAGCATCCTTAAAAACCTGAAGATTCCCCCAGATTTTAACCTGGAACAAAGATAATCTTTTTTTTTTTTTTTTTTTTTTTTTTTTTTTTTTAGAATATTTTTTTTTTTTAAATATTAAATTTTATTTTTTATATTCCCCCATACAATTGCAAACGCCCCATTCTGACCCCAATCCTTCCCCTCCCGCCCCCAACCCCCAAAAAGTGTCTCTGGTTCATAGTTTTTTTTGTTGATTTTGATTTTCACTTTCTTATATTCATTTTCCTGGTCCTTATTTAAGTTTTCTAGATTCCTGCTATGAGTGAGACCATCCGGTATTTTTCTTTTTCTTTTTGGCTTATTTCGCTGAGCATGATCCCTTCCAGTGCCATCCATGTTGCTGCAAATTGCATGTGTTTATCTTTTTTGAATGCTGAGTAATATTCCATGGTATATATGTACCACATCTTCTTGATCCAGTCATCTATTTTTGGGCATTTGGTTGTTTCCAAAGCTTAGCTATTGTAAACAGTGCTGCTATAAACATAGGAGTGCAGGTGCTCTTTGGAATTGATGTTTCTGTGTCCTTTGGGTAAATACCTAGGAGTGGAATTGCTGGATCATATGGAAGCTCTATGTTTAGTAGGTCCAGAAATCTCCACACAGCTCTCCATAGTGGTTGGACCAGTTTGCACTCCCACCAACAGTGCACAAGAGTTCCTTTTTCTCCACATCCTCGCCAACATTTGTTGTTGCTGTTTTTTTTTTAATATGTGCCATTCTCACTGGTGTGAGATGGTATCTCATGGTAGTTTTGATTTGCATTTCCCTGATTACAAGTGATGTTGAACATTTTTCATATGTCTGTTGGCCATTTTCATTTCCTCTTCAGAGAAGTTTCTTTTTAGCTCTTCTGCCCTTTTTTTACTGGATTATTTTCTTTGTTGTTGCTGAGTCTCATCAGCTCTTTGCAGATTTTTTGTGATCAGTCCTTTATCATTAGTGTTGGGTGCAAAAATGTTCTCCCAGTTGGTGGGGTTTCTCTTTGTTTTTGTTATTGTCTCTTTTGCTGTGCAGAAGCTCTTAATTTGATGTAGTCCCAGCTGTTTATCTTTCTCTTCACTATCACTGCTTTGGGTGATGTGTCTGTAAAGATGTCTTTGATGTGCAAATCCCGTAGTGTTTTCGCCTATATTTCCTTCTATGTATTTTATGGTTTCAGGTCTTATGTCTAGTTCTTTAATCCATTTTGAGTTGATTTTTGTGTATGGTGAGGTAGTGGTCAAGCTTCATTCTTTTGCATGTAGCGACCCAGTTTTCCCAGCACCATTTATTGAACAAACTTTCTTTGCTCCAATGCATAGTCTTTGCTCCTTTGTCAAAGATTAGTTGACCATAAATCTGTGGGTTTATTTCTGGATTTTCTATTCGATTCCATTGGTCTGTATGTCTGTTCTTGTTCCAATACCATGCAGTTTTGATGATTATGGCTTTGTAGTATAGTTTGAAGTCTGGGAGTGTGATGCCTCCATTTCCTTCTTTTTTTTCAGTAGAGCTTTGGCTATTCGGGGTTTTTGGTGATTCCATATGAATTTCATCAATAATTGTTCTATTTCTTTGAAGAATGCCATTGAGATTTTGATTGGAATAGCATTGAATCTGTATATTGCTTTTGGTAGGATGGCCATTTTAATAATGTTTATTCTTCCAATCCATGAGCAGGGGATGTCTTTCCATTTCTTTGTGTCTTCTTCTATTTCTTTTAACAGTGTTTTATAGTTTTCTTTGTATAGGTCCTTTACCTCTTTTGTTAGATTTATTCCCAAATATTTGATTTTTTTTTGTTTCGATAATAAAAGGGGTGGTTTTTTTTGATTTCTTCTTCTTCAGATTTATTGTTTGTGTATAGGAAGGCTACTGACTTTTGCGTGTTGATTTTGTATCCTGCCACTTTACTGAATTGATTGATGAGTTGAATTAGTTTTTCTGTGGAGATTTTGGGTTCTCTTATGTATATTATCATATCATCTGCAAATAGTGATAGTTTGACTTCTTCTTTTCCTATTTGGATTCCTTGGATGTCTTTCTCTTGTCTTATTGCTCTGGCTAGGACTTCCAGTATTATATTGAAAAGCAGTGGTGAGAGTGGACATCCTTGTCTTGTTCCAGATCTTAATGGAATTGCTTTCAGCTTTTCACCATTGAGAATGATACTGGCTGTTGGCTTGTCATAGATGGCCTTTATGATGTTGAGGTATGTTCCTTGTATCCCAAGAATTTCAAGGGCTTTTATCATGAATGGGTGTTGCACTTTGTCGAAAGCTTTCTCAGCATCTATTGATATTATCATATGGTTTTTATATTTCTTTTTGTTGATGTGTTGGATAACGTTGATTGATTTTCGGATGTTAAACCATCCTTGTGCCCCTGGAATGAATCCAACTTGGTCGTGGTGAATTATCTTATGGATACATTGTTGGATTCTGATAGCTAAAATTTTATTGAGGATTTTTGCATCAGTGTTCATTAGGGAGATTGGCCTATAGTTTTCCTTTTTTGTGTTGTCCTTATTCGGTTTTGGTATTAGTGTAATATTGGCTTCATAGAACGTGTTTGGTATTGTCCCTTCCTTCTCAATTTTTGGAAGAGTTTGTGAAGGATAGGCACTAATTCGTCTCTGAATGTTTGGTAGAATTCATTTGTAAATCCATCAGGTCCTGGGCTTTTGTTTTTGGGGAGGTTTTTAATTACCATTTCAATTTCGCTGCTTGTAATTGGTCTGTTTAGGTGTTCTATTTCTTCTTTATCTAGCTTTGGGTGATTGTAGAGTTGTAGGAATTTGTCCATCTCCTCTAGATTGTTGAACTTGTTTCCATATAACTGTTCATAGTAGTTACTGATTATTCTTTTGATTTCTGCTGTGTCCGTTGTGATTTCTCCTCTTTCATTTATGATTCTGTGTATTTGTGCTTTCTCCCTTTTTTCCTTTGTGAGCCTGGCTAGGGGTTTGTCTATTTTATTTATTTTTTCAAAGAACCAGCTCTTGGTTTCATTGATCTTTTGGATTGTTTTTTTAGTTTCAATTTCATTTATTTCTGCTTTGGTTTTTATTATTTCTTTTCTTCTACTGGTTCTGGGGTTTTTTTTGTTGTTCTTTTTCTAGATCTTTGAGCTTCGAGATTAGGTTGTTTCTTTGAGTTCTTTCTTGTTTTTGATGTGAGCTTCTATTGCTATATATTTTCCTCTTATTACTGCTTTTGCTGCATCCCATACATTTAGGATATTGGTGTCCTCCTTGTCATTCAATTCAAAGAATTTTTTAATTTCTTCTTTGATCTCCTCGTTAGTCCAGTGGTCTTCCAGTAGTGTGGCTTTTAATCTCCATGAGGTAGGATAGTTCCTTGCCTTCTTTTTATGATTTATTTCTAGTTTGATGCCTTCGTGGTCAGAAAAGATGGTTGGTATGATTTCAATCTTGGTGTATCTGTTGATGTTTGTCTTGTGCCCCAGTATGTGATCGATCCTGGAGAATGATCCGTGTGCGCTTGAGAAAAATGTGTACTCCGTTTTTTTGGGTTTAGTGTTCTATAGATGTCTGTTAAGCCCAAATGCTCTAGGTCCTTATTTAGAGCTTTAGTTTCTTTACTTATTTTTTGTCTTGTTGATCTATCCATTGTTGATAGTGGTGTGTTGAAGTCTCCCACTACATATGTGTTTTCTCTGATGTCTGTTTTCAGAGAGGACAACAGTTGTCTGATATATTTGGTGCTCTTTCGTTTGGTGAGTATATGTTAATGAGTGTTATTTCTTCTTGAAGTATTGTCCCCTAATCATAATGTAGTGACCATTGGGGTCTCTTTTTATTTTTTTGAGTTTGAAGTCTGTTTTATCTGATATAAGTATAGCTGTTCCTGCTTTCTTTTTTGGCCCATTTGCTTGTAGGATTGTTTTCCATCCTTTGACTTTGAGCCTATTTTTATCTTTTGTAGCTAAATGTGTTTCCTGGAGACAGCAAAAGGTTGGGTTTTGTTTCTTAATCCAGGCTGCAACTCTGTGTCTTTTTATTGAAGAGTTTAGTCCATTTACATTTAGAGTTAATATTGATATGTTAGCATCTGTATTTGCCATTATGTTTGTCTTTCCTTTGATTTTATTTATTTATTCCTTTAATAACTTTTTTTTTTTTGGTCTTCTTTCGTTGTTATTCGTCCCTCTGAGGTTCTGGCTTTAGGATTCCTTGTAGTATTTTTTGGAGTGGGGGTTTAGTCGCAATGAAATTCCGGAGTTTCTCTTTGTCTGGGAAGGTCCATATTCTTTCTTCATGGAGGAAAGAGAGCTTTGCGGGATAGAGTATTCTTGGTTGGCATCTGTTTTCTTGGAGTCTGTTGACTATGTCCCTCCACTCTCTCCTTGCCCGTAGTGTTTCTTCAGAGAAGTCTGATGTCAGCCTGATTGGTTTTCCTTTGAATGTTATCTGTTTCTTCCCTCTTGTCAGCTTCATTATTTTTTCCTTGTCCTGGATTCTTGGGAGCTTTACTATTATGTGTCTTGCTGTGTTTTTCCTTTCGTCGTGGAAGTTTGGTGTTCTTCTTGCTTCTTGTATATCAATTTTCAGCTCCTTCTTCTCATTTGGGAAGTTCTCTTCAATTATATCCATGAATATTTTCTCTGTTCCTACATCTCTCTCCTCTCCTTCTGGAATTCCTATAACTCTTATATTTCCTTTCCTCATGGAGTCAGATAGTTCCCGAAGTCTTTCTTCATTCTTTTTCCTTCGTACTTCTCTTTCCTTTTCTGTTTTGGTTCTTTTATTTCTGTGTCTTCAAGATTACTTATTCGTTCTTCCATTTCATCTATTCTGCTTTCATTGCTTTTCCCAGAGTTCTTTAGTTCCTCCATTAATTCTTTGATCTCCTGCATTTCTCTTACTTCCCTCTTTAGGGACTCAATTTCCTTCTTCTGATCTATCACTTTTTTAATCATGGCAATTTAAATTCTCTTTCTGGAAGGCTCAGAAGTTCTTCCAAGTTGCTGTCGTTGCAATCTGGGGAGTGGTTTTCTTTTTGTGGTGTGCTTCTTTCCTGAGGAGTTTTAGGTTGCGTGTGGTTCTTCTACTCCCTACTGTCTGTTTTCTAATTTGTCGTATGCGTTGGGACACTGTGTTGCTCGGACTGACTGACATCTTGGGTGAACTTCTCCGCTCCCCTCTGGCTCTTCCAGGAGCCATCTCTGTCTTCTGGGGGAGCTTTCTGCTGGTTTTAGGCAGTTTTTACTGAAGAAATGTCCCTGTTCTCAAATGGCGAAGCGGGATGCAGTCCCTGCGCCTCCGGTTTCAGGCACACTCTTCTGCGCACCCGGTCTGCCCCGGACGTGGGTGCCTGCTCCCTCTGTGGGCTCAGACTGCTGGTCGGAAGGGGCCTGGCGTGGAATAACTTCCCGGCTGGCCACTGGGTCCTCCAGAAACCTTCTGCCCTTTTCAAGCAGTCTTAAGAAATGTCCTGTTTTATAGGGTGTTAGTGACTTTTTTTTTTCCTGGTCGCTAGGTGGCGCCAGAGATCTCTCCTATTGTCCTTGGGGGGCTGTTTTTCGCCTCCCCCCACCCCGTGGGACAGAGAACAGAGCGGGAATGGTAGGGTACACCTCAACAGCTTTGGGGTGCTGTGTCTGCCTTGTGCCCCACCGTCGTGGAGAAACCACGCCCCGAATTTTCGTGCCCCGGGTCTCAGTTCAAAGCCCTCAGTTCCAGGACGCGGGCTGTAGCCCAGTTCAGTGGCGCGGGAATGGCGCCTTTTGCACCGCTCCCGTGCCTGGGCGCCTGGTTCCTGCTCACTCAGGGAGGGACCTTCACCTCAGTGAGGACCTCCGTGCGTTCCCCCGCAAGCCTAGGTCGTCTCCCCGCAAGCCTAGGTCGCAGGCGCGGGGACCTGGGCAGCCGCGATCCAGGTCTGCACTTGCTTTTCAAGCGCGCCAAGCGCGCCGCTTTCCCGCCAGGCTTACCGGCAGCCCGGGCTGTGTGCGCGTCTCCCGGGGTCTTTGTTCTTCTCTAATGGCGCCCGGAGCCGTTCGCTCACCGCCGCGGCGGATCCTGCAGGGTTCGCCTCAGCTCCCGTTCACGGGGTGTGGTGGCTGCAATAGTTCCTTTCCACTCACAGTCCCGCTTGCTGCGTCGTTTGTTCTTGTTGGCCGTTTTGGTTTGTTGTTTCCTCCTCTCTGCCGGTCGGAGTGCCGCCTCTGTGGGCGGGGGAGGGGAGCAGGGTTCTGCGCTTCCCCCCTTCTAGTCCTCTTTTATGGCCACTTTCTTCTTCGGGCAGTTCGCTGGCGTCACCCGTTTATCTTCCGTGTCCAGTTCTCACTGGGACCATGCCGCTTTTCCTCCCTATTAACTTTTTA